>NW_028186423.1:2749843-3072697 GCF_003343005.1 Rhea americana
CTGGGTTTTACTAATTACCTCTTTTTTATTGATCCCTTTTTTGAAGTTGAATATCCATATGCCAGATTTATTGCCTATTCTTTCCTGCTGCAGTGTGTTGTGGCCACTTTTACATAGGAGCTGTCTCACTAAAATCACTTGAACTTGATTCTGTGTACTATTCAGGATCAAATCCTGAAGAATATCTTTTATTTTGAATTCAAAGACCGTTTGGTCTAGGAAGCAGTCATATACTGAATCCAAATTTTTCTCTCTCCCTTCATCCTGATAAAGCATCAATGCAGTCTTCAATGAAATCTCCTAGTACTACCACCTGTCTTAAATTTGCAGTTTCTCTAATCTCACTTCACATTTCCTGATCAATATCATTATCCTTATCAGTACTCAGGAATTAGTAGGATCAGTAGTGAGGGAGTCAGTAGTCCAGTTGTGATGCCTATTATTAGATTATGGGATTTCCACCCACAAAACTTGCCTAGCTCTTCCCTTTCATGATATTATTCTGGTGTTTTTACATTTTACACGATCCTCCATGCACAGTGCCACTCTCCCTATAGCTAGTAAGACTTTTTCCTACTGATTATCCTCTTCACATTACTATTGGAAATAGTTGTTGTATCAGAACTGTCATTCTGTTGTTAAACAATCCTGTATTTTCCCACCAGCATCAATTTAGAAATATTTGTAATTTTCACCTTTGATTCAGTGCTCAATATTGCACGTGACCGTTACCCAGCATTGTAGGCAGTCTGGTCTGAATTTTCTGTTTATTGTGATTATCCTATTTCTTTCCACCAGCATTTTTGGAGGTGCACTGTAGATAAGCTACAGCCCTTGCAGACTGTGCCAGTCTGAATCATGAGAAGGTCCATACCTCTTAGCTTTCACAAAGCTTAAAGCTTTATATGCTTTAAACTTAGCGGAGTTTAAATATTCCTCAACCACCTTCCAATTTTCAGTTCCAGCAGACTCGCTGTAATTTGAGTAAGGTGCAGCTTGTCCTTCCTGCACAGGTGCTTTTGTCCTGAAAGGTTCCCCAGTTCCATCCTAAATTCCTCATCTCTACAGTACTATCTCATTCAAGCACTGAATCATTTAATTCTTGCCTGCCTCCTGAGCCTCACATGTGAGACTAGAAATATTTCAGAGATGGTAGCCTTGTGCTCCCAGACAGCAGTCTCCTGGCTAGCAGCCTGAATTTGGCCTCCAGAGTATTTCTCCTATACTCCCCTATATCACTAATGTTAACATGGATCATGACTCCTAGCCGCTTTTCTGAATATCTTCTGAAGTTCACTGCCTTTGCACTCAGCAGGCAAGTTACGTCCAGTCTTCTCAGACATTGTAAACCCATCTAATAGTCAAACTTCCYGCTATCATCACCCAGTTGAAGTTCTCTTTGAGGTGAGATCATCCTCTACAGAGGGGATACCAGGGAAACAGCAGGGGAGGAAAAGAAAACAACGATAACAAAACAGTCCTAACACCAGAATACTTACATTGCAACCAGTGCGAATAAACTGAGAGAATTTCTTGCCATTAGCTTTCTGATACATGATATTTTAACAGTACAATGTCCAGCTTTAAGAATTGGTGGAAAATGCCCTCAGAAAGGAGCTCATAAACTTATTCTTGTATGAGGAAGAAAATGTAGATCAACTCTCATCAGTTTTATAGAGGTCTAGACCTCAAGATTGCTTCTTGGTATAAACTGCAATTATTAAATCTCTATGCAAAAGGTGCTCTCTCTCTCTCTCTCTCTCTCTCTTCCCCTCCCCCTTAGGTAACTGACCATGTAATATGTATCTGAACAAAGCTCTAGGTAGAAAATAAAGTATATGAATCTCCATGACTTAGGTACTCTTCAGGAGTCTGAAATTAAAGACGCTAAAGAAACTTTAGGGGATTTTAAACCCCAATAACAAAGACCTGGGCAATTAGTCTCATGAATTATCATTTGTCTAAAAAATTAAAATTTTATTTGCTCAGTATTTATTTGAACTAGAGTCTCCATGTTAGWTAATCATATAGCTGAATGTAAGGACTGAGAAATTGAAAAACAATAGAGAAATAAATGGAAAATATTTCCTCAAGAAAAAAAAATCTCAGAAAAGAAATCTGTACAAGCTATAATGTTTTCTCCATTGTAGAAGTACTGAAATTTCATGTAGAGCTGATGACAGCTACAGACGGTTATACTGGTACACACAGATGTATGTATATATACTCACACCCACATGTATACGAAACTGTGCAGATGTAGAGATAAATGAAACAATATTCAGCTGTGGAAAGCCACACACATTTGTTTTGAATGGCATTCAAAATTTTCTGTGAACATTATATGAAGGATGTGTTTTGTTTGTAAGAGTGTTTATCAGAAGTGAAAACTCAGTATCTGTGTAAAGAGTAAGTATTTACTCTCATTTATCACAAGAATGTATCTCATTTATCTTGGTAAATTTCATTTTTCTTTTTTCTGTCCCCATGGACAAGAAGGTTGAATTCATCAAGTCTAGAGTATATGTTACATTGTCAAGGATGTAACTGTATGTAATGGTTCCAGACAATTCTCATACTAAAACATAAATTAATTGGATTTTTATAACAGCATAAATTGTTTGTGTGTTTTAAAATGAGCTGTTTACGGGTAACTCTTCAGCAAACTGAAAGTTAAATTCATCAGGCATGTTCATGTTTATGAATAATCCCCTGAGTTTTAGTCAGATACAGCCACTGTTTCTTTGTACCAAATTTCTCTTTTGTAGTGTACCTACCTTTAAAATGAAAGTTGCAGTAACGCCCATGACTTGCTTTTTAAGTTGCTTAATATAAAAGGACCAGTGGCTAAATCTCACTGCTTTGTCTAGGCCATTTACAGATGCTAACGAGTTCTCATCTGGCACAAATGTGATTAGAAACACACTAGGTAAAGGAGATTGATCTCTGCAATGGTTAATGAAACTGAGCTGAAGAATAGAAGAGACAGAGTTGCAGACCCTGTTTTTGCCACCCAGATGTTGCTCATCCTTGGCAGACCACCTCATTTACCACATGTGTGACTGATGTAGTACCATAAACACCTTTATCTGGGAATGATGATTATCAAGATCAGGATGCAATGAGACTTTGAATTGTTTTCACAACATTTCAACATGTTTTTRTTACTAACTGTAATGCAGCAGTCTACCTTGAATCAGTATTAGCATTGCAATTATATTTTCAGGTTTTTTTACCTGTAGTTTTACTGTCAGAAGGAATTATATTTAGTTAAGCTTGGCTAATAGCACAACTAAAAACAGTATTAAAAATCAAATTGCAATGCATGAAAAAAACTCCCCCAAAAAAGTGACACCACATATAGCAATATTATTCATCTCTAATAATGAAAACTCTTATACATGCTTTGGAGAGAGAGACAGAAAAGAAACAAACAAGAAAAAGTGACCTACCGGAGGGGAAAAATAATGTCTCACAACAATTTATTTGGCAATCAATAGATAGCATAGATCTTACCCTATTTTAACAACTAATGAAACATTAGTTTAGAGTGCCCAGAGACAAAGAAATTTCAAATGCCACCAAAGGTTGCCAAGAAGTAAAGGTTTCTGCATTTATAATATTGTTCCTTCAAATACAGAGGTGATTTTAAAGCAGTAATTCATTCAAGGGGTTCAACTGACACCATAACTCATGAAAATTTAGAAATGTCAGGTGCTTATGAGACAAATTGCTGCCTTACAGCAGTCTCTAATTATATGTTATAGATAACCTAAACGCAAGAAAACCACAATTAAGAGTAGGAAGAAGTGATTAGTGTGGATCCCATTCTATTTATAACCCAGAATACTGTACCAATTCCATATGCACAAATATCAAATAGTGCAGGGAAAAGTGTTTCTTTTAAGTACTCTAAAAGTGCTTGCTCATAAATTTCTTTTTTAATTCGATATTTTAGTCTACTGCTGCTGTCTTCTGTAGTTCAAATTTGATGTAGTATTTCAGTTATGGATTTAATTCTTATGTATATTTTTCAGCACTTTGGCAGTACAAAGGGGCACTGAAATGGGCATTCAWTACATTAACTTCCTTTACTTTGTTGTTGTCGTTATTGCTTTCTTTTTTGTTTTGTTTGGTTTTTGCAAAAAGAGTAGTGTAAACTGGCCTTTGTGTTAGTGTGAATCAGACCTCATGCACTGACCTTTGTAAACTTACTGCAAGCTGTCCAAACCAAGACTGTCAGATCCTTCTGGGACTCCATAATACTAAGAACATACAGACTGCAAACAGCAACATGCAAAAAGAGTTTGGTTTCCAGAAGAGAGTATGGAGCTGTATAAAAGAAATAACAGTTTCCAGAATAGCTAATTTGCCTTTTTGCATTTAGTTGCCCCTCACCAGAGTTTAGGGGTACACGTCCTGATGCCATGTGCTTGTAATCACTCCAATGCGCTTTGGGGGACTGGCTCTGACTGCACTATTTTAATTTGCCACTGAGCATTGTACTAGGTTTTGACTGAAAGACTTTTGAAGGAGTCTATTCATGCCCTGACACCCCAGAGGGTATCTGGGAATCAGAATAAGCCTGGTCTCTCCATCTGGACGTCTTGCTCCTTTCTACTGGCTCCCATCCAGCAACTCTGTCTTTTCTGGCAGTTCAACTCCAAGAATCACACTACCATAACAAGTGATTATGTTTATGTTGTGTAGAGCAGGAGCTGTTTACAGAGCGATACTTTTTGAAGCTCTTTTATACTTTATAATTTGGGAGCAAGAAAGATTGTGAACAWTGAGTGTGCTCCATAAAAACAGGATGATCCCAAGTATAGAGCAGTGGAAAGTGTTGTTCTTCTGGATAACTACAAGACTTCTTCCCTTTCAGGGCTACCTACGTAGTGCCAAGAAACAAAGCAAATAGTATTAGAGGTCAGCATATATCCCCAATCATAAAGAATTCAAGAATTTGCCCTTTCTCTACCGGACACAGATGTGGAAGTARTTATATCCTCCTAGATCAGGATCATTACTGCATGTGACGTTTAAAATGCAACAGGGTAGGAATTTCATATGTAGTTTGAAAACCATATAAAACTTTACTAGATTTTTATTCATACGACTGAAGTGTACTCATAAATCTGCCTTATCTAGTTGGCTACTTGGCCCCACTACTTTGATCCATACAATCTTTTCACTGAAGCATGGTACTAATTAGATGTTGTTTATCATCTAATTTTAAAGCAAATAAACGAAAAAGAACTCTTGAAAATTACTGTTATTGGCAGAGTTTGAGCTAAASAAGAAAGATACTCCATAATCAGGAAATTCTGCCTTTAATTTGAAAATTTGCTCACCGCTACAGAGATATATTTTTAGTGTCAAAAGGAAAGGAGTTAGGTGTTCTTTAAAGTCCTTTTGTATTTCAAAGGATGAAACAAAATATATCAAAATAAATTTCAGTTTCTGAGTGTGTTTTACAATAATGTCATAAATTGCCATAATAACATGCATAAATAATTTTTATATTTCAATATGATGAGCTACCTTCTATATTTAAAACAAATAGTCTTTATGGTGAACTGCACAGTATCAGYCAACTATTCATACCCATGCCAACACAAGTAAGACATGGAATAGATTTTCACAGAATCATTGAATCAGTAAGGTTGGAAGGGACCTCTGGAGATCATCTAGTCCAACCTCCCTGCTCAAGCAGGGTCACCTAGAGCATGTTAGACAGGGCTGCACCCAGGAAGGCCTTGAAGATCTCCAGAGAAGGAGACTCCACAACCTCTCTGGGCAACCTGGTCCAGTGCTCCGTCATTCTCACAGGGAAGAAATTCCCCCTCACGTGCAGGTGGAACTTCCTGTGCTTCCATTTCTGCCCATTGCCTCTTGTCCTGTCACACGGGGCAGCTGAAAAGAGTTTGTCCCCATCCCCTTGACACCCTCCCTTCAGGTATTTGTACACATTGATAAGATCCCCCCTCAGTCTTCTCCTCCCCAGGCTGAAGAGGCCCAGCTCTCGCAGCAGTTCCTCACAGGGCAGGTGCTCCAGCCCTCTGATCATCCTTGTAGCCCTACGCTGGACTCTCTCCAGCAGCTCCATGTCTCTCTTGTACTGGGGAGCCCAGAACTGGACACAGGACTCGAGATGAGGCCTCCCCAGGGCTGAGGAGAGGGGCAGGATCACCTCTCTCCACCTGCTGGCAACACTCTTCCCAATGCATTCCAGGAGACTATTGGCTTTCTTGGCCACAAAGGCACAGTGCCGGCTCATGGTCAACTTGTCATCCACCAGCCCTCCCAGGTCCTTCTCTGCAGAGTTACTTGCCNCATTGCCTCTTGTCCTGTCACACGGGGCAGCTGAAAAGAGTTTGTCCCCATCCCCTTGACACCCTCCCTTCAGGTATTTGTACACATTGATAAGATCCCCCCTCAGTCTTCTCCTCCCCAGGCTGAAGAGGCCCAGCTCTTGCAGCCGTTCCTCGTAGGGCAGGTGCTCCAGCCCTCTGATCATCTTCGTAGCCCTATGCTGGACTCTCTCCAGCAGCTCCATGTCTCTCTTGTGCTGAGGAGCCCAGAACTGGACACAGTACTCAAGATGAAGCCTCCCCAGGGCTGAGTAGAGGGGCAGGATCACCTCTCTCCACCTGCTGGCAACACTCTTCCCAATGCATTCCAGGAGACCATTGGCCTTCTTGGCCACAAAGGCACAGTGCCGGCTCATGGTCAACTTGTCATCCACCAGCCCTCCCAGGTCCTTCTCTGCAGAGTTACTTGCCRGCAGGTCAGTCCGCAGTCTGTATTGGGGCATGGAGTTATTTCTCCCTAGGTGCAGGGAGGACTCTGCACTTGCCCWTGTTGAACCTCAGGAGGTTCCTCTCCACCCATCTCTCCAGCCAGTCCAGGTCTCTCTGAATGGCAGCACAGCTCTCCGCTATATCAGCCACTCCTCCCAGCTTGGGATCATCAGCAAACTTGCTGAGGAGATATTTTTGTGATATTAGATAACACTAGTGAGAGTGGTTATTTTAGATGTTCTAGTAACTGAACCATTTGTATCCATTTATTCCAACCAAAAAATTCACCAAACACATCACAGAAACAAACTCAGTTATGATTGCTCCCCTGAAAAAGTTTATAAAACAAAGTCTTATCTTGTTTCACTTAACTTTAGGCTTTTAATTTGGCAGCAGGCAGGCTGTTGGCTTTCTCTGAAATCAGTGGGCTCCTCAGGTCTCAGTTGCTGTGTACRAGTGACTTACGGTCTCCAGCCGTTATAGATAAAGACATCTAAGGGGACTTAACTTCTAACTTCAATGCCTAAGATCCCTAAAGTTTGGTAAGATGAATCTGGACATCAGATTTTGCGGTTGTGATTGTTAGTGTTGTGACAGTGCTGTGCAGGATCAGGCCAGCAGCTTTACCCAATGTGAAGTCAGTGGAGCTCCATATGGTTACAACAGTTTGCCTACAGGCTGTCTATTTAAAACTGGGGTCTGAATGTTATCCTATCTCAGATCAGTGGGGCTCTGTGCTGGTTCATTAGCTCACAATGTGCTGCCAATTTGAGGACTGGAGTTTTAATTGGAACTTATTTACAAGCTAAATTGCTGTTAGAGCTATTATTACTGTTATTTTTGTAGTGGTTGGGGGAATGTTACAGAGAATGGGAGAATGAGGAGAAAGAATAGAAAAGGTCTAGAGACAAGAAAATGATAAAAAGGGAGAACTCCTGGAGAAAAACATCTATCTTTTCTTTTCCTATAACAGTGCTTCCCATGTATCCACCCCTACCATCTTCTCCTCATTTGTGTTATCCAAGAAGGCGGAGCAAAAATATTATTAGGACTGCTGCAAATAATAAAAACAGATGTTGCAATTCAAGCTATAGCAGCTGGCTTTCCTTGTACTGCTAAAGTCACCAACTCAGTTTAATTCTTTTTGATTCAAGAGGTTCAACATCCCCCATTTAAGTAGTCTACTAGCATCAGCCATATTCAAATCACTCATTAAAGTAATTTCTGTCAAGGAGCTTCTGTGTACTTAGCTATGGCTCATCAATCAAGTGCTGTCAGCCTGGGTCAGCTTCAGTGACTGTGCTGACTCATGCTACTGATATTAGATGGAGTGATGCTGCTACAAGCATGTRTTGGGCAAGCCAAAGGGCAACGTCRGGAAGAGGAGAGAAAGCCCTTCAGCCCCGACATTGCAAAGAAAGGGAGTTGAGTGGGTTTGCTAATGTGGTAACAAACTACTGTGTGCAGCGGAAGACTCTTCAGGATTCTGACKTGAGCAGAAACAGAGCAGGAGCTGCACTGAAAAAGGCATAAAACTCTAAGTTTGTTGTTGTTTCACTTTTCTTTGTTACCACTGGGTAATCAGGGATGCAGCAGTTATGGGACCAAAAGGAGTATAGGAACAGAGGAAGTGTTTCTTTTATCCGGCAGGGAAACTCAGCTGAAAGAGGTTGGGTTTCTCCATTTGTGCCTGTTAGGTAAAATGGTCACTGAATTAAAAAAAAGGGAAGTAACAACTCAGGTGAATTCTCACCAGGTTACTACAGAACTCAGGTGTGACTGCAAGAAAAACACTGTAACCACAGAGTAGGTGTTATATATGCATATGTTTGCTTGCCTTCTGATCATGACTCATATTTTTGGCTTCTCTCATCTTTCAGAGAGAGAAAGAACTTTTTACTCTCTTCCTGCTCATATTCTATATAACTTATTTTGAGGGAGTGGAGAGTGTTGGTGGGAGGGAGGAAGAGAAAGGGCAATTTGGGATTAGATGTCCTCAGGGTAAGGGTATTGAATTTGGCCTCTACTTTGTTTACAAGAGCTTCAATCCCTGTCTGGTTATATGAAAAATAAATTGGATCACTACAGCTTTCCCCCCAAAAATCTCTGTTTCGAATTACTTGTGTTCCAGAGCACGGCTATGCCCAGCGTCTTCAGGTATAATTCTTTCAGCAGGGAACACACTCTAACATTCTCCTGGTAATAAAGGCAACAACAACATTATCATTTTAATAATAAAACTGTTTTATTTTAGAATTAATAATTATCACTGAATAATTTGAAAATAAAATTATTTAATATAATAATATTGTTTAAGTAATTAAACAGCAACAAACAGTAAAATCCAAAATGCATTACAGCATTGGTGCACAGCACAAGAAGCATCAAAAGATTATAGAAAATGAGTGTTCTGTCGATTCCTTCATCTGTGCTGCACACACATTTTTAGTTAGACCTGGATAGTCTCCTGTGCCTTGGTTGTTCTGGCTTTCTGATTTTCTAACCAGATTAGTGCAGCCTATGATGAGCTTTAATCAATACCAAACAGCTGCACTCCCCAAAGAACTGTTTATCAGGTGAGAATAATGGGATCACAATGCTCTGTGTGCATGTCTCTCCTTAATACTGGGGGATGAATAAAAAAGGGTAGCAAGAAAGTCAGTGTTGTCATGCCTCCTGTTACTACATCCTTCTGGATAAATCACCAGAAGGGAGGAAAGGGCCTTTTTCCATCTCTTTTACACTGTCACAACAGCTCCTGGGAGATAATTCAAGAATCTGTCCGTGTATTTAGGTACTGTATTTATGATTTTATAGAGCTAGTTAATAAGCTAGGCATCTTTCCCTCAAAAATCATAATCAGGGGCCAAGTTAATTAAGTGCTATGAGGCAACTAGCCAAGGATGGCGAGTTCTGCTGAACTTAATAAGATGTATTGGATTAGGAGTTTTGGCAAATTTGATAACATCATTCACTCTTATTACTTACTCAAATATAGAATATTTGAAGATCAATTTCTAAACATGACCAGTGACTAAAGTTGAGCACACACGAACATTTTTAGGAGCTTCTTCCAACACATCTGTTTTCCAACACTTATATATTGATTTCTGGATCCTTCCGTTAGGCTCCTTTGTTTTGAGTTGGAGCTATATCATAGAGTCATAGAATGGTAAGGTTGGAAGGGACCTCTGGAGATCATCTAGTCCAACCCTCAGCATAGTCCATACAGGGACTGAACCCGCAACCTTGGCATTAGCAGCACCACGCTCTAACCGACTGAGCTAAACCTGCCCCTCCACATGTGGTATTTGATAGGCATTAGATATCCTGGTAACTTACTTGATTACTTTAGTTATTTTATTGGTCTCACTATATAAAGCCTTTATTTCAAAACTGTGAGTTCTTTCCAAGATGATTGTTTCCAAACTTTCATTTGAAGCACAAAGTTGAAACTCTAATTATTATTTAGCATCTTTTTCTTAAGATTTTTTTTTAATTGAACTATTTATAATTTGCATGTTAAATGTTTTTCCAGTTAACAATAAAGCAACAATTATTAGTTTCTGTAATTAGCCGCTTCATAGTTATTTCTGACAGCAGCAATACTGTATACACACAGGAGCCAATTAACAAGACACTTAAAATACTTGCCAAGCAAAGATATTTTGCCACAGATATTGCAGGTTAACATACATACGTGAAAAGTCTCCTGATTGTTTAGCAATTGAGAAATAAATTAGCCTATGGAATTATGCAGGGGTGGGGGATCCCCCAGAATTTGGATACAGGAGCTGTGCTGCACAACTATGTTTCTATGGAGTGACAGAGACCACTGCCACTAAATGTCACTAAATGTCACTACTAAATTCTACTGTTTGATACATAGCATATGTGTAAAAACTTAACCTCCCAAAGCAGCTTAGCTTGACTTTTATGTGTTTGTCTTCATCAGGTCATGCAATGTCTTTTCAGTGGGGGCTTTTTTGTCACCCCTCCCCAGCCCCAAACTCCTTGTTAATCTGTTCATGTCAAGAATCTCCACCTGAAAAATACACCAACGAAGATCAAGATTTTTTTTCTAACTCTGATATAGCTCTCTCATTTTAACGTTGTATTTCTGTAAACCCCAAAGTAACTTCACTGACTTCAGTGGTCCCGATTTCTCTTTCATTGACACTTAATTGATGTGTGTGTCACAGTCAGATCATAATCATGACCTTAGTCTGAGAGACTGTGTAAATTTAACGAAAATGTGCCCCTGTGACTGTCTCATCTGTCTGGTYTGTCTCTTTGCTTCTAATGTGTCATCTTGATATCCATCTCTCTTCCAAGACTGTGCTGCCTCTTGTTGAGCTTTTGAAAACAGCAAGGACACCTCAAAATGCTAATCTAGACTCTCCAGGCTAATCTGTCTTCTCTGACTAATTAACAGTGCTTCCTGTTGTACTAACATGAGACTTTATGTGAAAAAAAGTGATTAGTTGGACAAAGCTACAAACGATTCCATTACTCCTTTACCTGGGCAGCAAGTGCATATTTTATGTATACTATTACTTACACAATTGCACAAAATGTGCAAGCATTTTGTGTTGTAGAAATATCCCGTTTGAGAGAGTCAAAAGAATAAACTGAAGAGGGAACTGACAAGACATGACAGTGTATCTTGGCAGGGGTGCATATGGGTTGGCTAGCATACGATGAAGTTTTGCACATGTCTATCTTTATATGAACATAAGCTTTGCATGTAAAATAAATGTATATATATATATAATGTAAAGCACTACAAGAAAACTTGCTCTTACACAATAATAATCACTAGCGATGTTCCCGTTAAAGCTTTGTCTGTTCTGCTTTTARCACTTCATGGTAATGAAAGCAAGTAATGATCTGCTGAAAAATGTTTCATCTTTTCTCAGCCTCTGAGGTAAACCAGAAGTATATAAACCTCTGGAATTTAACACTAAAGCTTGTTTCTGTGAATCTTTCTGGTAAGTTTTGAATGAAGTGGCCTTGATGATTTGCCAAATGTATTGTCTGAGGGAATATATAAAATCATAATTTTCAGAGTGATTCATGATACAAGAAGATGATCACAAGAAGTTTCTTAAATATTAAATATTGTGGAATACTATTAGTAATTCTAGTAACTACAACAGGACTGTTAACTAATGYATTTTTATTGAATTAAAACATTATTATATGTTAACACTGAATTAACTTGTTAATGTCTCAAAGTTGCAGAAAAGATTTGTTACAACTTTAAGGGGTTTTAAAGATATGGAAGAAATGTCACAGAATTGCTAAGTATGACTGTTATTTGTGCAGTAATCCAGACTAGTCTTTAGAAGCACCCAGGAACATTTGGGTAGTTTAGTCAATGTTTTCAAATGATATCCATGGATGGGTGAGCTTGCTTTGGTAGAGTAACTAATCATTTCAGCATTTGTGTTCAGCGTTAGGCTGAAATGCATTACTATCCTATCACTATTTTGACTTTCCTTTGCACAAATTTAGGTGAAGTAATTTTTAACCTAACCTTGGGAATCAATATTAAATTCTATTCAGGCAAACACTTTTACCTCTCTTGTTTGTATACGTCTGCAAAGGTGTTTTGACAGCCTTTTAGAGAATATTTCCTTGAACAGTACTATGCACTTTMAGTCCACTCACAGCAAGACCCAAAGATAATGACATCTAATTTTTCAGTTGTGTCTCTAAACTTGAAAATTCGTATTTCAAAGATGTGGATTATGTATAAAATAAAACCGTCACAAACCCTCCCCCCAAAACTCCAAATTACAAATCCTCAAAAAATCAAACCAGATCAAACCAAAACAAACAAAAAAACCCATAACCTCAGTATGTAAAACTTAACGTTGGTATCAAGATTAAAGCTTTGAATAAAGCATTAAGCATTCTCAGAAAATTAATCTACCTTGCAAATATTCTTACAAATAATTGTCTCACAGAAGAGGAGGATAGATTGTGGCCAGGAAGCTAAAAGTGCATTCAAGCTTATCTCCAATCCTATTTGAATGCAAGTCTCTCTTTGCCCGTGAACACAGGACATAAAACTATACTGTGTATTCCACTGTATAGTGTGGTGTTGAATTAGATCTGTTATCTCTGCTAAATGAACCTCAAGAAACTTTTATAGCTCATAAAATCCCTGGACACTCTCAAAGATATGAAATAGCCCACCCCATTTGTTTGGAACCATGCAGGTATTTCTGAAATAAAGCCAAAACTGCTGATTACAGAGCTTAAAAGAAATGTTTTTTTTTTCCAGTATCAGGTGGGCACCATACCAAACTGCAAACAATTTTAGTAAATCGGTCAATGGAAGTTGAGATTCAAATGAGCAAAATAAATTTTAAACTTCCTCTGAAAGTACTTCGACTTTTTGACACAGCATGGATAGACATAGATGCCAATAGGCCAGTCAAAAACAGTTGGCTTTTCAGAAAACATAGCTGATCAAACTGACTATACAACCAATCATCACATTCAGAAAGGTACTACTATGCAATTATACAAAACACTCTCCTAGCCAACAACATGTCGTCAGGTAAGATGTGAAAACCATAAACTGTCAACATATATGAAAACAAGGATATACTGAAACTTAAATTTGGTTTTGTAGTGCACATTTTCTAAAATATGCCCAGTCAGTTACCGTGCCCTAACAGAGAAATGGCAACTTCAGAAATGAGTCAACATCAGATTAAGTCAACTTTACATAGCTATCTACAGGAACTGTCACTATCTTAAGCGGAGAGCAGGGCTTGTTTTAGTTGCCCACATATAATTGTAGTGTCATTTCAGACACCCTACCTTATCCTAGACGTATCTGCAAAGCTAGCAGACRTAACGCAGGCATAAAGGTGTACTCTCTTCTAGCAGGGCTAAAACCAGGCTGAGTGTTGTAGGACATTAGCGCTAACATGAGATAGTTGCATTTAGGCAAATGAATTGAGCCCTGGTTGTACGGTGGCTGTAAAAGGAGTTTAGACATCTAGTGTACCTGCAGACATCCACACGCAAGTACCTTAATCCAGCACTGAATTCTGCCCTTCCAATCTAATGAACCATTCGATTCTCCCTAGCTGAGAGGAGGCAATCTTATAAATGCTTCATTTGATTTAATACGCTCATTTAGCAATAGCTTGAGCCTGAAACCTCATTTTTTTCTGTTTTATATGTCTAATCAGCCTGACTTTGTTTACTTTCCTGTTTTCATTTTGTACTTTGTAACAAAATGAGAAAGGATGACTTTGTGGATGGAAGTTAATATATAATACGCACAATCGTCATTATTACATCATTAATCTAACTACTGGAAAAGTTAAGTGTTCTATTAAAAATTTGTTTTCTTTTGTTAAAAGTAATGTTGATGATATTTTTAATGAAAATATTTTGCACATTTTAATCCAAAACATGACGAAGAAAAAAAATAATTTTAAAAAAATATATATTTTCTTTTCCAGTGGAAAAACAGAGTCAAGACTGTGTTAATATGTTTATCCCGCTGGAAAAGAACTACTTTCTATTTTTAAAAAAGAGAAAGGGAATTACAAACAATAATGAAATAGAACAAAACCAACAAAATTTCAAGTTAGAGCACCCCTCCTCCTCAATTTATTCTTATGTCTCAATGCTATGATGGCAGAAAATACAATATGAATTTCCTCCACTACCAGTAAACTGAGAGTGGGATTCATTTGACCTAATTTTATTCATCTAAAGTCTAGATATCTGTTCTAAAATAATCATCTAGTAAGATTACACTTCTTCTGTAGTGCCAGTTTCTTCCCCTTGGCTGAAAGGAAATCTAAATAATTTAAATAGGTGCCTAAGTTTAATATGCATAATTTTATTGAAAATTAATCCCTCCTTTTCTTTTCTCCCCATATGTAGGTTTACTTCCCAGTCTGAGAGATAATTCCAGCCTGTAGAAAACTGATAACCTAGCAACTTGTTATTCATATCAGATACTTAACAATGCTGTAAAATTTAATATACTGAACTTAAAAAGGGAAAAGATAGTGAATATCCTTGTTTGGCTCAAGAGTCAGTCACACAAGTCCCGTCAGCTTTCTTGATCGCTGACTGTCATTTCAATGTCCCTCACTTTGATGCAGACAACACTACACATGCTATTCAATAGATGAAGGGAGCTAAAACTACAAAGCTATGAAAAACCTACGAAAACTTACTTATATCATAATGCTTCAGGAGCTTTTTCAAAGGTGAAAGGTTTCTGTAAATTTACATTAAAAAGCAAAATTTAAGGAGTAAAACAATAGCTGAAAGAAAAGAAAGAAAGAAAGAAASAAACAAACAAACAAAAAACCCTCAAAGTAGATTGCCTTTCCTCAGAATCCTGTGAAATACTCAATCTGATCTGTTAATAAAAAATTTGGAGCTTTAGAAAAGTTTAGGCAATTTTCTAGACCATTTTGGCAAAGTTTGTCCACAGTACTTGACTGTAGCATTTTAAGTATCCAAGAGTGGCAGAAATATCTGACAACTGGCTTTAAATGTAATTTAAAACAAATAAAACCCACTCTCATAATTTCTCACCAAAATGAAGAAAGGGTAGTGGTGGCAACAGGGAAATCATTTCATTACTTTCACTTCACTTCATTTCCATGTGTGTCTTTTTGACAGAAATTCCAATGTCTTGCTTTGACTAACATTCACAAAACAGATAATGGAGGGAAGGAAGCATTTTCACCTTCCATTTTTCCAGCTAAGGTTTTTAAAGGATTTAAAAAAAAAATGCAAAAAAAAAAAAAAAAAAAAAAAAAAAGGAAAGAAAAGAAAAGAAAAGAAAAGAAAAGAAATCTCTAAACAGTGTTGTGATATAGAGATGAGAGGAGGTGCTTTTCTTTTTCTTTTAGTTATGGTGATTAATGTGTTACTATTACAGCTATATCCTATTAGTGCATTATTATTATTATTATTACTTTATTAAATAGGTCTTTTGGCTCCTGTGGTATGACTAGGATGTTGATTCAATAGGGATTGGGCTCTCTTAAGCTTATTTACAGTATAAAATTCTGAACAGGAGYTCCTTAGAGTTTAGTAACTAATTCTTAAATATTATGTTTTAGTAAGGGTTRTATGTTGCAAAATTTGCTCAGACAGTTAAGGGAATTCAGTCCAGCTTATGTTTCGTATAGCTTTGTGTAAACAGGAGAATGGTATTGGAGAAGATAACTCATCATTATTGTTTTTTTGGTGTATCAATCCTGGAAACCATTACAAAAAAAAAAAAAAAAAAAAAAACATTTAACAATCTTAACCTGAATTTGAAGGTAGTTTCTGGCAGGAGACAACATATATGTCTGTATCAAATTCACAAGCAATATTTTCACTGGAAAATAATCCAAACCTATTAAAAAAAAGAGAGAGACAGAGAGAAAGAGAGAGAGAGAGAGAGGAGAGGGACAGCTTCCCACCAGCTGGAGAGCAGAGTGGACAGGGCTGCTCATGGCCATGTGTTGTGAGAGCTCTGGCAGTGCTGTGTAGGGCGCTTTGTGCAGCTGGCTGTGTCTGTGGGGTGTGTGTGTGTGTGTGTGTGTGTGCGTGTGATACTTTTTCATATGCAATTACTCCACTACATGATCAGAAGCTGTTGTTAGAAAATATGTTGAGAAGTGTCATATATCACTCAATCACCTATATCCAGCATATCTATCCTGAAGCAACTTGTAATTTCACTCTATTCTTTGGAAAATATGAAGGAAACTGCAAGATTCTTGAACTTCCTCCTACATCAMACCAAAAATCTTGTGGAGTTCAAAAAGCATTAGCAATACACAGATGTCTYCCTTAAACAGTTTCATAATTCAAGAACATCAGCGAGGTTTTCATCAAACTATAAGAAGACGTCTTGCTTTTACAATCTCAGGAAGAAAAGACTTGTCTGATTAATGCCTAGAAGGGAACTTAAGTCATTGCATCTGTGGCTCAGGTCAGAATTATTTTTAATAATCACAATTAATTCCTAGAGAGCAGCTTGTCTACAGCAACAACAGCTGTTCCTTTAACTAACTATCTACATTTTGGCAAGCAAGTGCAAACAGAGCTGACTAATTTTTGCATAATATTTCATTTGAGTTACAGCATGAAAAACAAGGAGTTAAAGTCAGCCCTAATCAGCAGCTTTTGTGTTATTTTCCTCTATAGATGGATCTTTTGCTTTAACTTATGGCTTACTATTTTCTCATGAAGATCTTTCAATCTGTGAACAATAACTTGGGCCAAAAAATCCTCCCAAAGCCACGGGAGTTTTCTTCTTATTTTCAATGGGAACATTTTCAAACTATTAAAGCCAAATGGAGATTATCAGGCAGGTGGCTTTTTCTTTTCTTTCTTTTTTTTTTTTTNTTTTTTCTTTCCCCCCCCCCCATTTTTTAACTGTAAGTAAGTGTAGTTCCTTCACATTTGGCCAAATCTTTCAAACCTAGTTCAGTATTTAATTAACAACAAAAAAATATCCATTGGAGCTGAAGTTGGAATTCTTACAAGCTAATGTAGATGTCTGCAGATTGTACATCTATATCTGGACTAATCACCATGAGAGCTCTCGTGATAGCCCACACAAAGTAATAGGAGTTTTCAGGTACAATGCACCTCATCAGTACATTTATATGAACTGTGCCATGCAAATGGATATTGCTATATTGACTATACAGATGTCTAGCACGACTAGCTCAGATATAGTTAGTAAGATAGATGAGATGAATCCCATCCTGAAAGTTAAGGATATTCTTCATTAGCAAATTATATCAAGCTGCACTTCATCGACTATGAAATTGCCAAGGAAATGGACTGATTTCCATATCTACCTTCTGTACAATTCTGTGTAAAGTTGACACTACTATATTTTATTAGCTTGTACTAGATTCACTAAATCCACTTCTGTCATATACTTGTTTGTAGTATGTAGGTGRAATGAACTGTAGGCCTGTAAAAATAAGACATCTAAATCTAATAACTCTAGGTTTTGTTTATAATTGACAAACACAAATAGCTTTGTGCAAAGAATGGCTCATCAGAACTATTCCAGTGACTACAAAGGGGATGAATGAATAATGACTTGCTTTTAGAAGCCCAAGTTAGGCAAGACAAAACCAAAGCTAGGTATTTGAACGGGATAAGCGATGCAATATCAGACATTACTGAGCTGCCATACAGATCTCCACACTGAAGAATGAAGATCTCTCCAGCTTGAACAGGGTTTTCTTACTGCTGCTGAAAATCCATGGTGAACTTCCTCATGTCTATTAAGCTATCTCACCGAGGCTGGCTTAGAGACAGCCCCTTAGAGACAGATTCAGGTTTCAGCACCACTGTAATCACTGTTCTTCATCACAGTCCAAAGAGTGACTATATGCTTATTTGTGCTGATAAAGGAGGGCCTACTAAAATAGGTAGATAGGTACACAGATCTTGACTGAGGAACCTAGAAGGGACTCTATTCAGTTAACTGCTCRTGTAAGGATCCTGAATTAGAATTAAAACAGTAAAAGTGGGCAAGATGATCTGAATCTTTAGATCTTCTTTCTCTATCCTTTAACCGAGCAGTTTACCTCTGATCTTTTGTCTGAAGATGTCAAATTTATTTCAGCTCTGAACACATTTTTGTAGTCGTTTTCTYGTGTTTTCCTACCATCACTTTCTTTAACAGCTATAGATAATTGCACATAGACTACTAATCTTTCAACATATTTTTCATGATATATTTATGAATTGGCTAAATGGGCAATCAGAAATCAAGACAAAGACAATTTTCTAGTAACCAAGCCTTACTAGATACATTTACAATTTTGGAAAACTAAGCACAAACAAGGTCCCTAGACCACTCACTGGCCATCCTGRGACTGTTGAGATCTTTGAGATAGTATGCTGCAGCACTCCATGTGGTTCCAATTTCAAGTATAAAATATTAATAAGGCCATATTGTTCACATGTCCAAARTTTTTGTCAGTTGTGCTTGTCTTATTTTATCAGTTCATGTTTTYTGAGTTTTTAATGCCTTCACTTTTTGTTTTTTAGCTGGTGTGCATCAGTAACATTGYATTTTTATACCTAGGGACATTTTCMTCAGGTTTTCTCACCTCCATCCATTCTACATAGAGAACTTCAGATGAGAGAAGAGGGTTTTTCATACTATTTTGTCAGAAAAGTTCAGTCATAGCTTATTTATGTTAATGGTTGCTCACATCAGCTACAGGCTACTTGGTCTACAGTATCCCTAAGATATTTTCTCATATATATAGCTAATTTCTGAAACATAAAAAATTCCTAGCTCACTCTTTCCTTCTCCTGAAGCCAGAAAATTCAGTACTCTAAAAGTATTGCTTCAGTTTTGCTTTACTAAGTAGGATTTACTCTTAGGGACTAGTTACCATGACGTGACCGATATTCACCTTTCTCCATGAAAAGAAATTCATCTTGTTGGTGTCCATAGGCCACAATTTAAAATAAAGAAGGTGAATCCATATGTTCCATTAAAAAGATACATAATTCTTCTGTTCTCCACAGTCAGTTTCTAACATTTCTGAAACAGTGAAGAAAAAAAAAAGTTGCTTCTCTTTTGCTTCTTAAAATCTTATTAAAGCTCTCACATGCATATGTTGTTGGCATTGATCATACTACCACAATGTCTAATGCTGACAGATCAGACGATATTTTTGCAGCAATCATAGAAGCATGTGTACGATTGCTAACTATCTTTGTCCTCAGTTTATTTACGAGGAACGTGCACAATTTCCAGTGCTGAAGTCATTGAGAATCATGTCCTACTCTTAGTCTTTTGATGTGTAAATACATTTTTCTTCTTGCTGAAATCATTTCCATAGCTTTATATTCCCGTTACTCCTAAGAACTATCAGTTCAGTTGCCTTCAGAGACAAAAAATGGTCTGGTTTATTTTACTTGCATAAGTATTAATGTTATGCACAATTTTAGGCTCCTGTTGTTCAGTAAATACAGTACTGTTGTTGCTATCAACAGGCTACAAGTTCTGCCTTAAGCCAACAACACAGACCTCAGGTCAGATATTGTTAGGCTTTATTGGAACCTTGTCTTAGCTTGCTTAACTGTAACAAGAATTGATTAATTGGCAGATGACCGTTACTTTTTGCTAATTTTTATAATCATGTGGTGTAACACCTATTCTTAAAAAAAATATATATAAATATATTATTATTTCTTCATTGTGACTGTTATATAATGTAAAAGCGTGCTGATTTGAGATGACAGCAGAGTCCTTGAATGATCCTGGAGATTGTCCTCCAGATGATCCTGGATGTTCCAAGGCTATCAATTACTCACCAGTGGTAAATTAGTGGTAGTCATGCATAATTAGAAGCTGAAAAAAATGTATTTTGGGTTAAAATAAGGACAAAGAATAAATATCTAGCAGATATGCTGTGCCTTGTATATTAAAATCAGGGATAATGTGGAACTTCAGATCAATTAAGAAAGATCATGGCATAAAATATTTTTGAAAACATATAAAAAGCTCCTAGGCAAACTTTAGAGAGAGATGGAAGAAGCTATCAACATTATCACCRAGCACCTCCTAGCAAAGAGGAAGACGTCTCCATCGTTAATTTCATATGCCTTCCTGCAAAGACTTCAAAGTATTGACAGTTTTCATAATATTCCCCATCGTTTGCTGAAACTAGTGACCTCAGGACACAGAGGATACTGAAAGGGATAGATACTAACAATTTTTTTTCTTCTGTAGCTACTTTTAACTGTTGCATTGCTAATTTGTTTGGTGTTTAGACTATGAGAGTTAGTATCACTGTAWCAGACTAATAACTACTGTATTTTATTACAGTGTTAAAATACCTAATTAGATTARCAATAAATTCTTGCCTTGTGRTGTAATGTATGTGCTTCTTTTTGCTTATAATAAGATTTTGTGAGTAACATGAACAACTACAAATCTGAGGTCAGCTTTTCATTGTAAAATTAAGTAATAAAAGCTTTAGGGAAAAAAATAGAAAAAAAAATCCTGCAACATATGCAATTATTGTAAACAGTGAAAATAAAATTATCAGRCTGAATGTCAGTAGACTGGTTTTGTAAGACTAATTTTGTGTGAATTTACACTTTCTATTATTGGGCATTCAGTGTCCTATCCACTTGTCAATGCCATCTGAAAAAAGGAAGCAGAAGGGAAAAGCATAGGAAAAAGAGGAAGTATTAACACTTTGTTTTCCCAGTTTGTGTAAAGCTGGCAGTGATAATACAACTRTTTGTGAGGTCATATATATGAAAATGCATGTTATCAAAACAAACATTAAGAGTAAAATTTGAGATCAATTAGATCTCCTTGGTCCTAAGCTAAAAAATAATAAAAAAAAATAAAACAAGTGCACTGAACCACTCTAATACTTCACTGTCCAGCAGTTTCTAATAAAACAAACCAAAACTGAAAGTACGATCTCTTCCCTAGCCTCCTGACTTGCACCGCTAGAGGGACTAAGTTACTTCACCTCTTTCTGAAGATCATCAGTTCACTTTTTCTTTGTTCTCAGGGGAGACAGCACAAGGTATAAACATTTATAGGAGAGGTGAAAAGAGGCCAGGTTCTTTTTATTGCTCTCAGTGGAGGCATTGAGGAGCTAAGTCACGTGCAGTAGCTCCAGTTCTGTAGGCAGTCTTCTCTGCACAAAAGATAACTATAGGCTAGTAGGAAGTTTCCTGTGGTTTCATGACAAAACTACTGAGTACCCTTTTACAACTGGRTCAGCCAGGAGCAGTCCTCAACAAGATATAAAAGCAACGCTCTAACTCAGACTTCTGGATATGTAATAAGATGCCTTAACCATATGCTCTCACAAGCTGAATCAGAGCTAGATATTATCACCACCGTCGTCTTAGTAGATTTTTTAGTTTCCAAAGCTGTAAAATATCACATTATTATGGAACAATTTTTGTAATATTATAAGTTAAAATTACTACATGAACAGTTTTTCTGGTTTAGCAGTTCACATTATCCCTTTTGGGGACAACCAAGAGATTTTGGTTAAGGTTCCTTCCCTTCTACACTTCCAGTGGATTTCATGTATACAGTACAGCGAATACACTCATATGTAGTTGACAAAACATTTCCCTRAAGTACTAGATTTTTTGCAAGTAAGAAAATATAAAGGTCTCCTACTCTTTGCCAGTGCGTGAGATGAGATCTACAAACAGCAGAACAATTAATCTAGATTTCAGCTCAATATTTGTATGACTGAGGTCCTTTAGTAAAAGACAGATGAATTATCTTGGCTGGCAAGATGTGGCTATAGTTCTTGCTCCAAAGACTATTATATACCTTCCAAGGTTAAATCTACTATTGTAATTCATCATCTGTTATTTTCTTTCCAAAGTGCTGTACGTATTAACTTCAGGAATGTGAGGAAAATCAGCTTCAAATTAAATTCATTAACATTCAACAAATAATACTGAAATGTAAATGGGAAAGACAGGAATTCAAATGTTATTTTTTAAGCACATTTGACAAGATAAGGGATCAATTTTCAAGGAATTCTCAATTCTCAAGCCTTCAACATATTCTCTTTAATTGTTAATTAATCATTCTTTACTTTAAACTTGTGATCACTTATGATTACAATCTATGAGATCTATAGATTTCTGCTGGTAGTCCTTTCAAGTCATTTGTATATATAGGCAACTGAACAGCTTAGCTTATCAGTGCTGTTCTCCTGCATACATAAAAGGTAGATGCAAGTTATTTATTTTAATGGTTGCTCAAACCAGCCTGACTTGAGCAGATTGAACCCTACTGTAAATATGTAAGTAATTACATAGAGTTAATGAAGCTGTCCTGGGGCATCATTAATAAAAACTTTTAAAGAACCCTTTATTTTAGTGAACTATGCCTTAAATATGTTTAGTGATTAATCTCCAAAAATATCTATGTGCATCTTACTATAAAGCTGATATTTATTACCTGCTTCAAAGATTATTGAGGATGAAAGGAGGAGAAAATGTAGAAATTCATTTTGTATACAATAAAAATCAAGTGTCTGTAATGATTAGTAAAATGAGCCAAAACTTCAAAAGTAGATGATGTTGACATTTTGGGTGGTACAGCTTCTGATGTTTTGAGCTAGATATTCAGGGGAAGTAAATATCCAAAATTCCAAATGATATCATTAGGAAAGTAAGAGATATCATAGGGCAAAAGTCCAGTCCAAAGGATCAGGAGTCCTGAGGTCCTGAGCTGCTGGTGGGTGAACAATTACGCTGTGCTGGATTTGCTATCATGTGGAACTAGCTATTTCTGTTCTGCACAACATAGGAAAGGAAAGATTCTAATGTTCATTAAAATGTCAGAATTTGCCAGCGTATTACCTACTATATTAAAGCCATATCTTCTTTGGATTATGTGTGTGTGGGGGGGGGACCGAAACCAAAACAAAACCAGACAAAAAGCCTGTGTGGCTAATATGGAAGTGTAATATGGCAAGTATTGATATAGGATGACAGTTCAACAATGACCACTTTACTAATGTTTCATAGGCAGATGTCAAGGTACTCTAAAGAAGGATAATTCCAACTAGGAGTCATAACAAGTACAGAAAAAAAGAGAAAATTATTGTTAGAGATACCCAAGTGCATGCTAAACAGAATATAGGGGGAAAAAATAAATAAAAAGTGGATAGATAAAAGCTTAAAAGCATACCGTAGGAAGAAATATGGATATGTATTACTTTTATACAATAAGTGTAGTGACTTGCAAACTTGGTCAAGGTCTAACAAATGTTACCTCAGTGGACAACAATCAGAAGAGAATAACATTTGAATGTTTCTGAATGAACAGCAAACAGCTGATSAAGCAATTCAAGTAACATCATCATCTTCTCTCTGCAGACTTGACCTTGGAAACAAATCCACTGATCTCATCTTCTTGTTTATCTTCTGTGACAGTTTGGAAATCCAAAATGAGCCTTTACCTTGAGTCCCTTTACTAAATGCTCTTTTATCCAGCCCTTTGTCAAAATGTTTTATTCTATTCCTTTTTATTATTTTTTCTCATCAGTTCCTTGTCATAGGTTCTTCTCTGAACAGTCAGTGGTTATCAAACAGAAACTTTTTTACAAAGATTTGTTCTCAGCGTGGAGCCAAAGATCTGAAGGATACCACATTGCATGTRACTGTATTACTTCAAAAGATAAATATCCTACACTGTATCCTACATGCAGTGCAGAAGGTTGAAATATCAGAAGCACAACATGCTTGTGAGAGACATTCTGAAACAGTGTCTTGTGGTCAGGAGCTAGAGTGTCTACTGATGCTAGTAGAGTTCTATGAAAGGAGTGAGTAGTGAATGCATGTCTTGGTGAAATAATTTCTATTCATCCACTTTAGATATTCACATTGTAGGTATCTGCATATGAGCAAGTTGTCCAGATGTTCTTTATAGTCAATAGGGAGAGAGGTACTGCTAGAGCGCAGTATTCTGCTTTCATAAGTTATATGAGTGTTCCTTCCTTTTCAGCAGTAGTTCATTCATATATTAAAGGAGTCAGTTTTAATAGTTGAGCTATACCTTCATGCACAATACTGTATTCAGAACTGCACATCTTTTCACTATGTGGCAAAGAATAGAGAATAATCTTTGCTCTCAGGCTTTCCTGCAAACGGAATTAACTGACCCAACCTTATTTAATATCATGGATAACACCTACCTCCTTTGTTCCTCAGTATATCAGCAGCTCTTTGTTGAAATGAAAGCTCTTTCAGGGTTTGAAAGACAAAAAAAGAAAACAAAACAGAAAAAAGATCCACAAAAAAGCACATTGAATTTCTGTAGATTGGTGACACCTCTTTAGATTTGTTGGCAGAAAAATATCACAGCTGAAAAATATTATTTTCCAAACATTATAAATGCTTTGAAAGAGTTAAGTGACTTACTTTCAAAGAGTGCAAGACAGACATCAGCTCTTCTGTTTCATACAAAAGCTTTTCATGTCACTTTCTGCTTACTGGTCTTTGATAAAGTTCTCGAATTGACTTAGGTAGTTCACAGTGCTTTACAAGCAAAGAACAACATACCTTCCATGGCCTTCATAGCAACTCCAGTGCTACCAGCTTCAAGATAAACCGTGGCGGCAGATGCATGTGTTCTGTAAGGCAAATAAAATGTCTCAAGGTATAACACATCTGTGGCTCAGCCCTGCAAAGCTGCTTTTATGTAACTAACACCACTTAAACAAGGGAAGAAGCATTTCCAAAGAACCTTAAACTGAAAGTGGAATAAACCTGCACAAATCAGATCCATGTAGCAGTAAGTTGTCACAAAGTCTTTATCTATGTGAATAGATTTGGTTTATCTCAGACAAAACAAAAAATCTCATGTTAAGAAAAAGATTAATGAAAGAAGAACACTTGTTACCTTTCTTCCATTCTCCTTTTGTTATTTCTTTCAATCTTTCTTCCACCTTTTATTTTATCTTTTTGTCTTTACAGAATGTGGATCCTCAGTCATGTTGCTTTGGTTTGAGAAGTTACTGATCGCCACCTGATGTCTATGCATAAGCTGTAAAGCTGTAGCAAATGTAAGGTAATTTAACTTGCTGTAGCACATAAAGTAGTATAAGCTATGTAAAAATTACATTACATTTTTAAAAGGCTGAAAATTCTCACACACAAAGAGCTGTTATGGCTCATATGATGTACGGTAACTTGTTTACGTGTGGTAATATGACAATGTGCCTGAAGTCCAACACTGCCTTATTCTGAATTTCTTTAGTTGACTTCCCTAATATTTACTTTCCCACAAAAAGCCCTCCACATAGACTGTTACTAGTCTATAATCATGAATGCTCTCTTTAGCAAGTTTCCCTCTGAAAGCTGTAGGCTATTTCTGTCTGTACTTGCTGGAGCTGGATCTATTTGTGGTGTCCCACCTTTCTGCATCCTTTGCTATTGTCTGAAATTGGTGAGGTGTTTCCATTGTTCTATAACGCAGAAAGTGCATGTTCTTTTATACCTTCCACTTTCATCTATCCTTGCCAAACACAAGATTGCTCTCCTTTCTTTCCACACTTATTCTATAATTTCAAGTGATTCACTATCATTCTTTACATTATGGACCAGAAAAGCCATTGGAAATGTAATTATTCTCTGGGATGAAAAAGAGCTCTTGAATTTTGTATCATTATTACATAAAAATATCTTTGTTTCTTTTTTCCTGGACCACATTTGCTGTTTACCTCTCTCTAAACATGTTAGCAGTTCTTATGATGAATATATCGGCTCATAGAATCATAGAATCAGTAAGGTTGGAAGGGACCTCTGGAGATCATCTAGTCCAACCTCCCTGCTCAAGCAGGGTCACCTAGAGCATGGTAGACAAGGTTACATCCAGGCGGGCCTTGAAGATCTCCAGGGAAGGAGATTCCACAACCTCTCTGGGCAACCTGTGCTAGTGCTCCGTCACTCTCACAGGGAAGAAATTCCCCCTCACGCTCAGGCAGAACTTCCTGTGCTTCAATTTCTGCCCATTGCCTCTTGTCCTGTCACATGGGGCAAATGAAAAGAGTTTGTCCCCATCCCCTTGACACCCTCCCTTCAGGTACTTGTACACATTGATAAGATCCCCSCTCAGTCTTCTCCTCCCCAGGCTGAAGAGGCCCAGCTCTCACAGCCGTTCCTCACAGGGCAGGTGCTCCAGCCCTCTGATCATCTTTGTAGCCCTATGCTGGACTCTCTCCAGCAGCTCCATGTCTCTCTTGTGCTGGGGAGCCCAGAACTGGACACAGGACTCAAGATGAGGCCTCMCCAGGGCTGAGGAGAGGGGCAGGATCACCTCCCCCCACCTGCTGGTAACACTCTTCCCAATGCACCCCAGGAGACCATTGGCCTTCTTGACCACAAGGGCACATTCCTGGCTCATGGTCAACTTGTCATCCACCAGCACTCCCAGGTCCTTCTCGGCAGAGCTGCTCTCCACAAGGTCAGCCCCCAGCTTGTACTGGTGCCTAGGGTTATTTCTCTCTAGGTGCAGGACCCTGCACTTGCCCTTGTTGAACCTCAGGAGGTTCCTCTCCACCCACCTCTCCAGCCTGTTCAGGTCTCTCTGAATGGCAGCACAGCCCTCAGGTGTATCAGCCACTCCTCCCAGCTTGGGATCATCTGCAAACTTGCTGAGGAGGCACTCTGTCCCCTCATCCAGGTCATTGATGAAGAAATTTTAACAGGATGGGACCCAGGACTGAGCCCTGGGGGATGCCACTAGCCACAGGCCTCCAACTATACTCTGAACCACTGACGACGACCCTCTGAGCTCTGCCTTTCAGCCAGTTCTCAATCCACCTCACTGTCCACTTGCCTAACCCGCGCTTCCTGAGCTTCTCTAGGAGGATGCTATGGGAAATAGTGTCCAAAGCCTTGCTCAAGCCAAGGTACACAACATCCACTGCTCTCCCCTCATCTACCCAGCCAGTCACTCCATCATAGAAGGCTATCAGGTTGGTCAAGCAGTATTTCCCCTTGATGAATCTATGCTGGCTATTCCTGATCACCTTCTTTTCCTCCATATTCTTGGAGATGACATCCAGAATGAGCTGTTCCATCACCTCACCAGGGATGGAGGTGAGGCTGATGGATCTATAGTTGCCTGGGTCCTTTTTGAAGGCTGGAGTGACATTGGCTTTCTTCCAGTCCTCAGGCACCTCTCAAGTTCTCCAGGACCTTTCAAAGATGATGGAGAGCAGCTTGGCAATAACATCTGCCAGCTCCCTCCGTATCCGTGGGTGCATCCCATCCAGGCCCATGGATTTGTGGATGTCTAGCCTGCCCAGAAGGTCTCTAATCCTATCCTCCTCAACCAAAGGAAAGTCTTCCCTTCTCCAGACTTTCTCCCTCACGTCCAGGCTCTGGGATTCTTGAGGGCTGCCCTTAGCAGTGCAGACTGAAGCAAAGAAGGCAYTCAGTAATTCTGCCTTCTCTGTATCCCTTGTCACCAGGGCCCCTGCCCCTGCCCCATTCAGCCGTGGGCCCACAGTTTCCCTAGTCCTCCTCTTGCTGCTGATGTATTTGCAGAAGCCCTTCCTGTTGTCCTTGACATCCCTTGCCAGACTCAATTCCAGCTGGGCCTTAGCCTTCCTCGCAGCATCTCTACATACTCTGACTGCATTCCTATAATTCTCCCAAATAGCCTGTCCCCTCTTCCACAGTCTGTGTACTTTCTTCTTGTGTCTGAGTTTGGCCGGGAGCTCCTTGCTCACCCATGCAGGTCTCCTGCCCACTTTGCTGGAGTTCTCCTTGGGATGCACGGCTCTTGAGCTTGGAGGAAGTGACGTTTGAATAGTAGCCAGCTCTCCTGGACCCCCCTTCCTTTTAGGGCCTTAACCCATGAGACTCCACCAAGTAGGTTTCTGAAGAGGCCCGAGTCCGCTCTCCTGAAGTCCAGCGTTGCAATCCTGCTTGTTGCCTTACTTCTTTCCTGCATGATTGTGAATTCTGTCATCTCATGGTCACTGTAGCCAAGGCTGTCCCCAACCTTCACATCTCTAAGCAGTCCCTCTCTGTTGGTAAGGACAAGGTCCAGCAGGACACCCTTCCTTGTAGGCTCCTCTACCATCTGTGACAAGAAGTTATCATCACTACACTGCAGGAGCTTCCTGGACTGTTTGTGCCTTGCTGTGTAGTCCCACCGGCAGATATCAGGGTGATTGAAGTCCCCCATGAGAACCAGGGCCTGTGATCGTGAGGCTACCTCCAGCAGCATCAACTTTCTCTTCCTGGTCAGGTGGCCTGTAGTAGATACCCACAACAGTGTTGCCTGTGTTAGTGTTAGCCTGAATAAAGGTTTAATCATATGAGATCCTCTGTTAAAATTTGAATGATTTAGGGAATTAATACCTTGTCCACAAGTTATTGCTTTTCCCGTCTGATCACTTCTATACTTGTCTAGTGTAAAGCAGGTTATATCAGATACATCTTTTAAATTTTTATTAAAATGAATCACAATGTTCATTTATTCAGGTGTTACAACTTAGTGGAAAAGTGGTGAGTTCCAGTCGGTTTGAGTGGGACTTAACTTTGTAAGCCACTCAGACTCAGTCAGCCCTACCTAGCAAATATGAACTGGTGAGGTTAGTACTGCTATAGATGTCCTTGCATGAAATTTTGCATCAAACGTTAAAGAGGAATACATCCAGTTTGTCTTAAAGTAACAGCGAAGACAAAAACGGGGCTTTCTTATATCACCTCTCATACCTATTCACATCCAAGGATGACTTGTCAACTCCATTGAAAATACTTCTTAGCCTGATTTCTTTCCAGAGATTACCACATAAGTATTTCAGGAAGAAATATAAAGCTGCAGCTGAATGACAAGAAGACTAAGGCCTGATTGAAAGACGCTGAAAAGGATTTTTTAAACATCTTTCATTTAGGGAGCTGAAGAAAACATGAGATCTGTCTATTATCCTGAGGTAGGCAAAGGTAGTAAGAGAAGAGATTTTCCACTGAAACATATTGTAGTAGGAGAGGTAATAGCTTTTTTTTTTTTTTTTTTTTTTTCCCTCTTAGTCGCTTGGATCCTGCAGCTAAGAAAAAGAATCTGGATTTTCCTCTGCTGAGATCCCAAATTAAATCCATATTGAATCCAAAATCCTTTCCAACATCTTCATCTGCCATCTGAGTTTGAACTGCTCAAGTATCAATTTTCTCTAGCTTGTAAGATGTTGGGTACTGCGAGAAACTGGTATTTTGTGGTATATCTAGAAAGGCATAATACTGTGACTGTAGTATAAATCATATTGAACACATAGAATAGGACAAATCTACTCAGCCCTGCTCAGCCCTATTTAGCATCTGATGCTTTTATTATCTGCATTGGAAACACAAGACACTGTCTGTTTTTTTTTCCTTTTTTTTGAGGATGGGGAAGTTTTCCAAAAGCCTGACACTGATCTTTTTCTCCAAATTGCCACAGAAATAAAAAGGTAGGATGTCTAACTTCCTTTTGTGCTGTGCAGATTTCCTCTAACATATAATGTCTTTATGCTTCATTCCTAATCCAATGAAAAATGTAAAACTCCTTACCCTCAGATACTTCTTTTCATTTGTACCAAAACAGAGATAGGAAAACATTGCAAAGCATTTACATGAATATTAATAGCTATTCTTAYGTGAGTCCACTTCAGCTGTGTTCATGCCTTCTATATACTTGCTTCCTGTCAATATTCCAGTGATCAAGCTTTACTAGTGATAAAATTCATGAAAGGTACCTTCAACTTGAATGCTCATTTACCAAAAGCAAAATTTGAATTGCATAACCAATCAGTGGTGTGAATTTCAAATATGCAAATCAAAATTGCACTTCAAAAATGYGCCTCAGCATGTGATTCAATATTCTTATAAGATGAAATTCAGTTCTTTAGAGAAGAGTAAGACAAAGTCAATTCATTGGCTGTAAATAGAAGTTAAACAGAGGTCAAGCAAAGAGAGAAGACTCAAAGTTTTAGGACAGATGTTAAAAGATATTTGTAGTTTTAAAGACACAGATCAGGTTTATGGTTTACATTGTGAGAATAAGTGATTATTTCCATTGCTTTCACAGGGAGATTTAGACATTGAATCAGTTTACAGATTTGAAAAATTCTACTGAACATCTATCTTCATCTTTATACACTCAGGATGGGATTAATCTCAGAATAATTTCTAGTCAATGGAGGGCTGGGCATCATCAAAGGGAAATTTACCCTGTCTTTTTTAGACATCTGGGTTAGATGTTATGAATTCTCTTCTGTCTGCATTGACTATGTGTCATGACTGGCCTAAACTAGACATCTCAACGGAAAAAAATCTATCTTACAAACCCTCTTTTTAAAGACACTCAAAATGTTATGAAATATAAAGCATTTAGTAAGTAAATAAGAATAGTAGATAAGAGCAATGYATTCTGTTTTTTCTTCTTTTTTCTTTTTTCTTTAGTTTTATAAGCTAAAAATGAGTTGTACTGACCATGTCATTTAGGTAAGAAACAGTGGATAGATAAATAGGAATATTTTCAGCCAACCTCCTGCAAATTACATTTAGAACAAAAAATATTCCCTAGATAAATGAAYATTTTTTCAAATAGTGAATAATGTAAAAGTTTCAAAATTTCTAATAGAATAGGAAGAGTTAAAATTTGTTCAGATGATTGTCAAYAAATACATTGACAATTCTGGTAGGATAATGCAGTGATATAGATTGAAAAACATGAAATTCCATAGTGCTGTTAGTTACAGGATGAAAATACAAATATAACTTTCTATAGCAAAAATTCTTGACATTCTTTGAGTTAAAAACAATCAGTAATATAAGCAGTGGAAATTGTAAAAATATGCTTTCCTATTAATACCTAAAGATTGAGATGGTGTGAATTTTTCGGTGTCTAAATAGGTGTGTGCTCTTGCTCTGTCTGTTTTTCCATCATGATCATTGTTTTCCCTTTCCTACATTTACTTGCTGATTTTCACTAAACTTCTTGTAAGCCTTAGAGTTGTACTAAGTTGGGCTGAAACTGGCAAACTACTCAAAAGATTCTGGAGTGGGACAGACAGATATGTAACAATGACAATATAAGCCTTCCTCCCTTAGCAAACTAAACATCAAGGCCATCCTCAACATTATCTCTATATTTCTTGCATTGTTTCTCATGAAGAGTCATAGATGGAAATCAGATTAAAGTGTAATCACCATCTGGGTCCTCCAAACGTTGGCAAAGATCCCAAGGAAAATATCATAACCTAAAATGCTCAGGGCTAAAATCTGGCTATACTGAAGTTAATAGTAAAGTTTTTACTGATTTCTGTGGACTTATTGCAATAATAAACATATTTCCATGAATAACATTGCATTAAAATTTTTATGTGTAAAAAAGGAGTAAAGTGTATAGACAGATTTCTTCCTCTTTATACACTGTCTTCAGCTATTGTATGTCCTCCCATGACCTCATATTTTAGTTCCTGAGCAGTTCTGATTATTCAGAGCAGACTTACCATAGAATGGCTTACGCATCTGTCATATTCCTCTAAAAGGCAGATTTAAAGCCTATACTGTATTTATTATGCTAATTCACTTTGAAATCTATGGGGAAGGTACTTCATGCCTTTCAGAGTGAGTTTGCATAGTAAATTTAGCATGGGTCATGATGGCCCACGAATATTATCCCTCAGGCGGCTTTAACAATTAGAGCCACAGGAAAACATGTAGCATACACCCTGCAAAATACACATGCAAGGAGAAAAAGAGGGAAAGAAGTTCTTATTTTTGCACTGTACTGTTCAGGAGTTCTAGGTTTGTTTGTTTGTTTGTTTCATTTTACACCTTTGATTGTTGTAATCATGGTCTCTTAAGCAAAATTGCTTAGTAGTTGTGCTATTAATGTAATCCCCCATTAAAATAGCTAGTTTATATCAGAATTAACCTTTCTGGTGTAAGTGTAAAAAGTTATTTCTGTTTTTGCCAAATAGTTTATTTTTTTGGAAAAGAAAAAGAAAAGGAGAAAAAGAGGGGAAAGGGAAAGGGAAAGGGAAAGGGAAAGGGAAAGGGAAAGGGAAAGGGAAAGGGAAGAGGAGGAAAAGAGAAGGAAGGGGAGGGAAAGGGAAAGGGAAAGGGGAAGGGGAAGGGGAAGGGGAAGGGGAAGGGGAAGGGGAAGGGAAAAAGAAAAGGAAAAAGCAAAAGAAAAGCAAAAGCAAAGGGAAAGGGAAAGGGAAAGGGAAAGGGAAAGGGAAAGGGAAAGGGAAAGGGAAAGGAAAAGAAAAGCTACCACCACACAGCACTAATGAAACACAGAAGCCAAACAGTATTTAATCCAGTATTCTCATCTTTCTTACAGCACTGTCTATAGTAACATATAGTCAGTTGAAATAGAACTTGAAAAGTATGAGKTTTTTTTTTAGTGCCTGTCTAGGTAAAATGCTATAGTCAGCTCAAAAAATGAATATGGATCTCGAATGTATGTAAAGTGCAATTACTATTACAGCTATATTTCTATCCAAAAAAATACACTAAAGTGAAGTTCAGTTTTCCTGTATATTCACTAGCTAAAATTGAAAATAATATTGAAATGAAGTAATCATCCCTCCTCCTCCAATCATTACAAGACAAATAATTTTAAAATTAAAGTAATCTAAATAAGTATAAGTACACAAATGAAGAATTAGGGAGAATAAACAACACTAATGTTGCTCTATAGTGGCAGTTCTGCCTAGAGCACAGCAGCTTATTATCCCCAGTTAGATTKAACTGTTTTTTAAAACATACATTACTTTCACTTTTTTTTTCCTGAGTCATTGAAAGGTGGATTTGAAATTGTTTTGTTGCCTTAAATGCCTTCCAATGTCATGCTTATGGATATTTTGCATACATAAGAATTCACAAAAATCTGCCTGCCTGTCTGATTTGTGATCTTCATAGAGTCATTTTCTTGTTGTAGTCCAGATAACTTTTTTAGGCTTTTAGGGGATGCACTGTGTTAATGAACACTAACGCTGTTCTTATAGYCCCAGGGTTCCACTGCTTGCACAGTATCTCAAATAGCAAGAACATCATCAAATACCATAAGAAAATTAATGACTGATTAAAAAAAAAGAGAGAGCGAGAAAGAGAGATTTCTTCTAGAGGATTTAATCGTTAAATCTGAGAATATGTTTTGTAGTTTCTGATAAAATGCTTGATTAACATGTTCTTCCCACAGTCATTTATCCAAAGAGACCCATAGAATGTGCACTGACAGATTGACCAGAGTAAGTATTATTCAAAAGGAGGAAATCAAATACACGTGCTTCTTTATTATTTGGTTGTAAGTTCTCATATGTCAAAATACAAACCATACAATATAAGATTATCTCTGTGATAGACACCATTTCTTGAAAACCAATAATTAAAAAATAAAAAATAATAACAGTATATAATTAAAACTTATAAAATGAAATAGTTGTAGTCCATTGCTGGAAATATCATTTAGTGGTCTGTGCTGTGTTTCAGATGTGCAGTGAGGTACAATTTTGTTTTTTTTTTTTACTTATGTTTTTTTCCAAAACATTCATTGCATTTCACATAGCTCTAAAAATCTATATCCTTTACACCTGCCGTGAAATCATCTGACTAAAGCAGGAAAACAGATGAAATGAAAAACATAGATACCAGGCAAGTCAGACAGGAACTCAAAACTAAAAAGTGTGCAGAACACTAAAGAACAAACAAACAAAAAATCCCCTTAGAATCATCACGAAGGCTATACACCTAGGCAAGTGAGGAGTAAGATAGTGTTATCTATATGTGTATTTTCAGATCAATTTTTCTATTACTGAAGTGATCTCAAAGGCTGAAAAACAGGAGAAAATCAGACTCTTTATCTTGGATTTTTAATTATTTTCTCATCTGTCATATACATCAATGTGGAATAGCTATTTCTTTTTAAATACYGTGGAAATGATCATACTTAAAATATGGGTGAAGGCACCAAATCTAGGTTATGGCTTACTATTTAAGTTCAGTTTATCTACTGTTTTATGCTAGAAGAACAGAAGAGAAAATGAGCTGTATTTAGGTTAGGTGTTTGTCTTTCACAATATAGCAATTAAAGTGTGTGCTCAAAGATGTAATTTTAGTCGTCAAGAAAGCTCATCATAATGACAAATTCTGTGTCATTTATATTTTGAGCTTATAGTTAGAAATCCTAATAAATTCACACTATAAAAAAGTATGGTTAATCTGAAGGAAAAAAATATTGGTCCACTGAGGGAATAGAGCTGACATATTCTATACATTAATTTTGAAAAAAAAAGAAGAAAAGATAAAATTAATATGAAATCAAACTCAATCTTCAAATTTTCTGAGAAAGGAAAAGACATCTTTACTAACATATATGCAATGAGATAATTAGTAAAATCTACTAACATCATTCAGAGCTGGAAATTTTGAAATTTACTAATAAGCTTAAAGAAAAGAAGAATGTGYTGAAAACATATGAAATTAAATAATCTTTCAAAAACTAATACATCACATGTATTGTTTTATGATTCCTACCAAAGAAAAGCTGAAATTTTTGTTCTTCTTACATGGAAGTATTTGTCCCAAAATCAGAGAAAATAATAGAAAACATATCTGGATCTAAGTTAAACACAAAAGAGTAGCATTACTGTAAGGAATCAGCTTTTTGAATGTAATTTTCTTTCTTGTGAAAGACAACTTTAAGCCACTGCAATTTTAAATAAAAAAATCCATAAAAAAACTGTAGTTCCTACCATCCCAATTATATGTTTTAATAAATTCTATATAAAATCCATGATGGCAGTAGTTCTCTTACTACAACCATAAAATGTGAAAATATAACCAAAGCCACAACAATCTCTAGCCCCAGGCTAATTAGTTCTAATATTCTTATTTATTTATTTATTTTGCCTGTAACACATGGATTTTATGGTATGTTTCTGTTAAAGAATTCACATTTATTTTTGCAAACACTAGAACAGATATCTTATAGACTCTAATTTTTGCACCAGTCATTTTCTAGATGCAAAATAGTAGAGGCAAAGAAAAGTTCTTTTAAACATCTTATTACATTAGAATGTAAAAGTCACCTTGCTAAATCAAGTGACAGTTCCACTTCTAATCCATACTAAAAATCAATAGTAAATCATACTAACAATAAATCATAAATAATAAAATCATACTAAATATAACCTCTTTCTGGCATATTTTCTCAGCCTCCAACAGTAATCTGTTAAGGGCTTCCTGCTTTGGAAACCATATCTATCTAGCTTACTGTGTTTAAAGCCATTTATTGACCTATGTCTCATTAATTTATCTAATTCTTCTAAAAATTCATTTGTACTTTCACCATCCACAACCTCTAGTGATGATATGTGATGCCTTGATTTGCATTTCTTACATATTATATTGCTATTATAGATAGAGAATTATTTCTATCATTTAACAACCCAGTCAATAAGTGTTGTGATATCCAGATATAACTTTTCAATCAGATTTACTTTCTCTTCTTGTAAATTTTGTATTATCAACAAACTTTGTTACCTCACTATTCACACCTTCAAGAATATTCTAAATGATACGTATACCAGCACAGATCGTTGAGACTACCTCTAGTAGCATCCCTTCAGTGATGAAAAAAGTTTATTCTTATAATTTGTTTTCTCCCTTTTAATCATTACTTAATACATGAGAGGATTTTTTCCTTCTATTTTGAGAAGGCTTAATTTCTTTAAAAGCCTATTATAAAAGATCGCTTGAAAGCTTTTGAAAATTCAAGTACACTAAATCCACATGCTCCCTAAGGAATTAAAAATGATTCTAATAAATTTGTGAAACATAACTTCCCTCTGAAAGAGAGCTCTTTTGTTTACGCTTCCTCATGTTCACATTTACCCCCTATTTCATTTTGCTCTACTAATTCTACTTACTAACTATAATTTCTACATATTTGACATATATTGAAGTCAAATGGACGGATCTGAAATTTACCAGATTATTCTCTGATTTTTTTTTAAAGAAATGACGTGCATTTTCTAGCAACTTATATAACAGAATTAGACATTTAAAAGTTTTATATTCTAGTTCCTTCAGAATTTATGGTCAAGCATATGCTTTCCTAATGTCATTAGTCTCTTTCATCCAAAGTGAAACGCATCCAGGAGAAATCCAATCTTAACATACTGGGTCTCAGGCTACCCCCGCTCATCCTGATATTRTCCACTCCGCCGTGTTTATGTGAAAGGGCACGAGGAGGCAGCACCCCCYACCCTGAAGCAGGAGGACTTGGCAACTAGCTAGTTGTGAAGTCTTCAATTAATTGCAAGGAGAAAAGTATGACTTTGCCAGAATTCATTATTCCAAGGAAAGCAGAACAATCAGAACAAGGAAATCAGACAATGATGGCACAGTTAAAATCAGAGATGAAATTAATGCAGATTTACAAGCCCTTTCTACTAAGCAAATTTCCAGGTTTTCCTTACCATCTTGCCAGCTCCAGCCAAACTCAACTTTCCAAGCTGGCTAGTCAGCTAGACTATTCCTGTGGATCATTTAGAAACTGGTCACTAATATTATCTTATTGTTGGCATTTCTAGGACTTGTACTCCTGAAGTAGATCATCATGGGCCCACAGACACAAGAATTCCCATTCCTACAACATGTTCCTGTTTGTTTCAATTTCTAATGAAAGAGAAAAAAAAACACTTAAATATAAAACTACTCTCTCTCTCTTTTTTTTTTTTTTTTTTTTTTTTTTTTTACAAAACAGAATTTTTTCTTTCTTGTAGAAGTCTGAGTCTGAGGAGTCTGAGTAAAATGAAGTCAAATTTAGATGCATGGACTAGGATGTACTTACACACCTTTTTCTTTTTTCCTTGAAGAAGCAAACTTCTATAACTGTATGAAGAAAGTGGAGGCATGCAAAGCACAAGGAAGAAGCAGGTATAAGGGAGGAAAAGAAAAAAAAAAGAAGAGGTATATGTTGTCAGAATCCCTTACTTCGTAAGATTTTTAATATATTGTCAAGATTTCACTGTAATCTCTACAGACTTCATAGATCTCCACAGGCATGTCTCAGGTTTTTCCTCAAGATCTCCTTAGAGAGTTCATGCAAACCTCTAAAATAAATGTTCATAAGGGAGACTGTGTAATGCTGTACTTTATTTTTTCCTGTCTCCCAGTATCTCAAAGGAAAACTAAATTAATCTCTTTTACCTATCTGCAATGATGTTTTCAGAATGCATTGCCGTTGCTCTACCACTGTACTCTTTTATAAATAAATTTACATAACATCTAAAGACAGGAAGGGAAAAGCAGATGGTAAAATGAGAAATACTAAACCACATCAAAATATTGTGCAGCATGATAAAGCTCTTGTCCAGCCTTTATCCCTTCTTTGTTATACAGATTCTTATATTGCAGTAGAACATCTTGTCTGTGTAAACACACAGACAAATGTTTAAATAAAAACAACCCACATGTCACAGAAGCTATGCCGTGATAAGTGCAATGCCTGGGGTGCTGTATATCCTCTAGGTTTTTGCAGGGCTGCTGCCGGGGGGTATTGCTACCTTCACTCTTGGAGGCCCCACTGTGCCCCGTGGGCTTTTCCAGCCTCTCAACAAACTACCAGTGGGCATTTAAGCTGGAAGTGTAGAAGGGACACAAAAGATGAGAAAAACCCTTTGAGAGTAAATCATGGGATGGGACTCCTCAATCACCCGGCACATTTTCCCACTGTTACTGGGAATCACATTTTATGGCTATGTTCCTACAGAAAGGGCGCACATGTAGTTCTCTGTGTACCATCACAGCCTCCTTCCTCTTTCTGTGTGCTGAAGGAAAGAAAAATGGCATGTTGGGGATAGCTGGCAGGAGGAAGTGTGCAACATAGGATTAATGACTCCTGTATCTCTTGTATAAGACAGGCTTATGAGTCTCTCTAGGTATTTAATGCTGATATTCCATATTTAAATAGTTATATCAAGGTAAGTTTAACTTTTGAGATCTCCCTGACATCCTCTTCTGAGGCTTCCATCTAATTGCCACACAGCAGGGATGCAGTGGCTGATTTTTTCACCTTTCTGCTGCAACAAAAAGCTGACACTTTAAAATCCTTTAGATCATGATATAATGAATGATCAGGACAGATAAACACTCATTGAATGTCCAGTTCCCCAGTAAATCAAAAAGTAGAGCAGATTAGGTGACTATATTTTCTAAGGAAGACTAAGTAAGCAYCTAGAAAAGTCAAAATRAATCGTTAGCCCCAGGATCATAGTAAAACAGGTAACAGAACCATATATCCTTTTACATAGATGGATCAAGCTCTGCCTTAAAAACTGCTAGGTTGTGCCTTCTGCTCCACCCAGCATATTTCAAAACCTTGCTGCTCTAGCCAGTGAACCCCTTTAAATTTACACCCTGAATTAATAGGCTTTTTGTACTCAGTTGTKGTGCCAGGGTGTCTTCTACCTGCAATAGGTCATGGATAATTGTTAAGTAAGGCTATACCCAGGACTGTACTGATGTGTCCTAAATGCARCCTCCCTGAAGCTTTTGATACGTAAGTTTTCAACACAATCGTCTCTAATGTCTCACTTCCCTCATTCTTTATCAACTTCATAATTCTGGTACTGAGTCCATCTTCCTCAACTTCATAAACGATTTCCTGTATGGAATCACAACTTTGTTTTTTTCCTAATGTCTGGAAAGGCAAGACCCACTGCATTCCCACTGCTTGGAGAATTAGCTATTTCATCAGGGAAAACTATCAGCTGTGACCTGTTGTCTCACTCCRGTGGTGACACTGGGACCCTCTCTTGCTTGAGGTGTGACACCACAGATTGTGGCCACCATCGCCCAAGGTCTGACCTCAGTTGTTGCTCCAAATTCACACCCTCTGGTCCCTCCGGTTGCTGTCACCTTGTCCTTGCATCGTTCACACATGAGATAGAGAGTGATATTACATGGAAAGACAGTTAAGAAAGGATTTAATAAGAAGATAGGATAGACTATGGTGATTGGACTCGGTCACATGAACCTACTAACTGGCCACTGCTTGCATGCAATGGGTCCTTTTTATACTCCCCCTCTCTATTCACCTGCTTGTTCTTTYCTGACCCCCTTCTCCAAGATTTCCTTAGAAAGTTTTGCATAGTCCTCTCTCTTGTCTAAAAATCTTCGTGTTCTTCTTGCTTCCTCCTTTTCATTCATCACAAAGTCCAGGYTGGCCACGTCTGCAGTTTCTTAATGACCCATCGGTTAGTGACTGAAGATTTGTTCTTTGTTCTTGCCTTCATTATCRCTGTCTACCAGGTTTGTATCTCTCTGTCTTTAAATATTGTCCCCTTTGCACTGCAAAGGTCCCTGAGTTAAACCTTGATAATGCAGACGCTCTCAACTTCCACATATCCTTCCACATGCTGCCGAGTTCTGATTAATGGCCATTGAAGCTGGCAAAATCACTTAAAAATTCTTATTGAAAACCTGTTTTCCAGGACTTTTAATTTTATATGATGGAGCTTTTGGAGATTGGGGGCTCGGGGTGGAAGGGCAAATGGTAATGRTTCCAATGGTCTAATCAGCTTTATCTGTCCGATTATTCATTATGGAGATAAATATAATATTCATCAGAATTTCAGTGCTGAGTAAGTTCTAGATAGCAGTTATGTGGCAGCAAAAATGTTTAGAAATATGTTGTTTCTGATTTCTATTCTCTTCTTTTTCATCTTTCACTCTACTCTAGCGGCCCCATCATCTTTTTCAGACATTAAAATATAAAATATTCAGTCTGATAAAATAAAAATACTTTGATTGCAGTACTACACATAATTACTTGACCCTTCTGAAAATATGAAGAGRTATTTCAAACTAGAACAACTTGTTTCATTTTCCTCTTTTCTTTTTAAATAGTGTTCTCAAAACAATATTGATTAACATTTCATAATGTTGGTCCCAATAGAATTTCTTTCTTTTTATCTTAGATAAAAATAATGATATAAGATGATGCATGACCAGGAATATGATACAGTCAATAAGAAGCATTAATTAACAAATTAATTAGACACAATTTGTTTCTTTCCCTCATGAGGGAAGAAAACAATTTTTCTGCCTTGCTGGAGAGCATACAAAATAAGGAGAAATATGTATGTATCTATCCCCTAAATATTGTAACCTTAATAAACTTCCTCTAGGGTTTCTTTCTCCAGGGTAGATTCAAATTGTTTTCTTAAACTGGCTCACCCATCCCTAATCCACAGTTTGCCAACATAATTTGGTTCTGCTTTTTGTGATGTCCTAGCAACTGCAGAAATAATATAACCCCTCATGGCCCTCACTCACATCTGAACCGAAACCACTTTGATGCAATGGAATAATTTATGTTTAGCTACATTTCCTCAGGCCAGATGTATATAGTAGAGTATATTAGATGCTCTGCCCTCTATGCTGAAAATGTTTTTCCATTGTAAACAAACGTTGAAAATGCCTAATTCTTTCCTGTTTTGATCTGTGTCCTCATAAAGGTTAAGTGCATGTATGTATCATGAAGAAAATAGCAGCAACAAACAACAAATAATAAATTTTAAAAAGAACACAATTTAAAAATATAATTCATTTTYCCACTTTTTTATTTTTTGCTTGCAAAAGCATTTCTTTTGCAAAAATAGGAGTGGGTTGAAGAAATCTTACAAAACCACTTTCTTAAAATATTACCTAACAGAAATTATTATTTGAACTTTTTCTCACAATAATCATCAGAAAATTACAGTACATTATAAAATCAATGAAAGACTTATTTTTTTTTTCTTTAGAGAATGCATTTTCTCTGCTCTGTCTTTTACCTCTTTCTTTCACTTTCACTAAGCTCACCAATATTTATATCTTGAGTACAATTAGTGGGTGACACTGTAGGCAGTACTGGTCTTGGCAGGGTTGCATGTTTTGGGGACTCTGCAAGATCCGAAGCAACAGTTGTTCTTTGAAGTTTTGGACTTAGGTACTTAAAATTATGTTAAAGAAAAATGTTGAAGATCTTGTTGRAGATGAGATGCATTTAATCTAACTTTACTAAAGATATCTTGTTTATCATTCAGCAGCTTYTTTAGTCATTGGAAGAACTCTCTGCCACATAACAATTCATCCCATAACAAAACAGATATTGCAAGATGTTTAAGGTAGTGGCTTATCCTCTGGAGACGCCTATTTATCACTAGCTATCAAAAAACTCTAGACAGCTAGCTTAGTCTATGTACAGTTTGTTCTCAGCTAAAGAGGGATGACATGAATCCCATCTTAAGAGTTATTTTATGGAACTTTTTCTATCCTAAAATAAGAAATACACACTTAATTATGAAAATAGAAAAATTTAAAATTTTGAATGGATAACAGCAAATTTTGTTTGATCTGAGGAGAAAATATTTCATCTTACTGTTGAAAGCATATGCCAAGAATATTAAAGAAAAAGAAATGGGGGATTTTGATTTTTTTTATTCTACAATGCAGAAAGCAGGATGCAGAAAGCAACTGTTTCTAAAATGCCTCACAATTTTCACACTTTCAGTTTGCAACATCTAGTCATTAAGAGGAATAATGGAGGTGATCTTGCCTGATGACAGSGGAGTTGTCAGTGTCAGAAATGACCATACTGTCAATTATTTTACAATTTTTACTTACCTAATAAATGGCTAATTTTGCACAGATTATTCCTAAGCTTTGTGCCTTTATGCTTCACTGTTTACTTCTGATTTTCTCTAATTGAGACTGACAGTAAGAATAATGAACAATGCTAGAATATTGCAAACAATATAACTCAGAAGTAGCTAAGGTAGCAAGAGATCAATTAAAAGAAGGAATTAAAAATTAATAATGCGAAAGCTAAAGTAGACTAGTAAATACATTAATTTACATTTTAAGACAAAAAGGATATCTCTCTGTGAGAGTGTTATATAATTAGCATCACAAAAGGAGGAACAAATAATATGTTTGTACCTGAAAGATGACAAACCTTTTAATTAATGTATGTGCAACTGGATAGTCACTAATAAAAGYATAAAATCATATGAAGTCAGAAAAAAATACATATATATATAAAATAGTTAACGAAAAMATACCCAAATCTTCTGAAAATTTTCTATATGCAGCAATTTTTTTCAGTCCAGAATGTTCCTTCCTTCACACACAGAATAGGTCATGATATGTTTTTGCACAATAGTAGTAAATTAATATAATAATAATAATACAAAGAAGAAGGAGAAGGAGAAGCAAAAACAAGAACTGTATTTTTCACTTTAGAACTGTATTTTCTGTCAAAAATAGTGACTTACCTCTGAAAAATTTGGCCATGGAGGTAAAACAGTATTCACTTTTGTAACCCTGATGGCTGACAAGTGATAAGCCAAGACAAAAAGTTCATTCTCTAACAGCATTCCCATGAATCACACCCTTGCCAGCTATGTAAGCAGCATGCCACTGCTGTATTTACTRTAATCAAATTTCTCTGGAACAGCAAGTTGTTAGGGCTATTAAATGTCTCAACTGGAAACCTCCCATATGGCTAAATTGAAAGGTGGCAGATAAACAGGCTGCATGAACATGTGCTCAGTTAAGTAGCGTGCCCCAAATGCCTCCATCATCAAATACACAGTTTTCAAGATCACTTGTTTACTGAGATTTATTCTGAGCAACCACCAGATTTCWCTTAAGGTTTCTGTCATTAGCCAGTTTCTCCTTATGCTGAATACTGCAAAATGTCAATGCACCAGCGGTCAAAATATTCAGGTTCAAGAGATCTTCAGTTGGGTCACGGACCCAATTATGCCCTGAGGTCCAAAGTTGGGTTTCCTTTTCAGAAGCAAGATTGCTTCACTAAAAATCACTGTACTGAATCTGCCCTCATGTGACATAACTTAATGGGTAGAACAGATTCCCTAATCATCCATTCCTTAAAATTATGTTCAAACAGAAGCTGTATTTTATTTGCTTACAGTAATTCTCTTCATCTAAGGGGGGGGGGAAATGTTTTCTATGATTTCTTTGGTTTTGACCTCTCAGTTGGTGAGCTGTTTTGGTATGACCTCTAGCCTCAGACAGAGAGTTTTACATAAAAATTATGCATTTTTTGAACTTAAATATACCTGTATAAAGAATTTTACTTGTTGCATTTTGATTTGTTGTTTTTTAAATACACCTCAGATTATATTTAAACTAATACTAAAAAAAAATAAAAATTGCTGACTGTAAGATTTTTTTAAGGATTAGAATATAATCTAATTTAGTGAAATTACAGATGTACCTCACTATAAGAAGATAAGTTGTTCCATTTATTTAATTCATTATGGTGGATCAAAACCTGTATTTTTACCTCATTATGAAAAATAAACACAAAAAATCCTTCCAAACTTGGAATGTTATACTGCAAATAAATCAGCGAAATAAGTCTTGAACTGGCTCATATCTGTGATGCTGACAACTGTCTCTATAGACTTCTAAACATAACATCTGTTCTTTGTTTGCCCTAAGAGTGCTGATGTAGTTAAAAGATCTTTTAGAAAAAAACATACTTATGCAATTCAAATACATGTTGTTTAGTGAAGTTTTGATTTTCTGCTTTAAAGAAAGTTGATTCTTTTTTTTATTATTATTATTTTCAGTAATGGAGAAGTGACAGTTATTTTGAATAAATTCTGGGTAACCAGTTTGTGTTCACATCACAGTCTAGTTAAGGAAAAGGATTGCTATGGCCCTTCTCTGACGTGCTGAGATGGCCCCTTTCCTTCCTTTCTCTCTGCTTTCACTTGTCTCCTGAGACAGGAGGTTGAAAGCTGGAACTCACGCACGGGCTACCCTGTATCAAATTCTCTGATGTGCTGGTAATCTCCTCCGTTTTGGGACCTCACGCTTCTCACTTTCTAATGATTGCRTGTGGCTGTGTTGTTGTTGGTTTTTTTTCGTTCTAGATAATGATGCATTAGAATCATTAGCTCCTGTTTGCTGTTAATGAGCACACTCCCTTTAGTAACAATCTTCGCTTTTAAATTTGACCTTTTCTTGCTGTCTGCTAAAATTTAAAGAGTTATGACAAATTCTCAGTAGCTATGTGAGCATTAGCACTGGGCTCTSGAGAGATGTTTTTAACCTGCACAAAGCTTTTCTCTTTATTTTCTCTATAATTTTATCTGCTTTTGCTTGTGTATATTTATATTAAGCCTCATCAGGTTGAGTCACTCAATAACCTTTGTTATTACTTCAGAGTAATTAAGCAAATATAATTTAGTTTTTTTTTTTTTTTAAAAAAAAACTCAAACTCATTAAGAGTATGACTGAACTCATGTATCCATACAAACCCTCATAAACATCAACTGGATATTTTAGTTTCAGCAGATCATAGATCTGAAAGGTAAAGACTCGTCTTTTTTGAAGTAAATAACAAACCTTCCACTGACTTCACTGAGACCAAGATTTCATTTCCAGATCGGTTTGCAAAAGTTTACAAATACAAAAAATCTAAATTGACAATCAATATTATTCAGAATGAATAATTCAACCAACTCTATTTAACAGAATTATCCAAGAAAGATTTACACCTTTCTCTTTAAAAGAAAGAAATGGAAAAATGTGATAAAAGAGATGGTGAGTTTTTTGAGTTATAGCCGTATAAAAATATTTCCCTTCGGATAGAGGTGTTACTTTTATTGTGCAATAATAGSCTTCAATCTTGGGCTTCAGGCCTTTTATTAGGATCTCAGTAAATGATCTACCCTTAGGACAATATTTTATCATGATTGCCCTTAAAACTACTCACTATATGGCAGAGCATTTATAGTTGTGATGGTTTGGCTCATTGGACATAGTCATGCTACTAAATAGCCAGTGGTGACAGAGACAGTTTCTCACATCAAACCACTAAAAGAAAAATCTGTTCTATATGTAAGAAATTGCATGTTTACTGTGAATGCTAAACAAGTCAGCATGATGTTTTCTGAATTCTTAGAATATTGCATATTCTTAATTCTGATTTGAAGAACAGACAATGRAAAAAAAAATCCAAAAATGCTCAAGCGATATTCTTCTGATTCCTCTTCAGAACAACTTGCTGCTCTTAATGAGTCTGTTCAGAAGCCAGAAATCAGCTGCAGGTTTGAAACTCTGATGAGTTAATATAAAGGATATACATAAAAAAAAAGAAATATGATGATGTGGCAAACTGAAATGTATTCTATCCATATGTCAGTGCCTATTTAGTATGTAGAGAACAACATTAGCAACAAACATATAACCATACCATTGTACTGTTACTTCTCTGATATTATCAAAAGTCAGTTTTAGAACTGTGCTGAATTAGTAATATTCAGAGCACTGGGTTTTTTTTGCCATTTTTTACTACAGACAAAGACAATATATGTGATAGTCCTCTGAATATAGTGTTTAAAATTACTAGAGTAACAGAATTCAAATACATTTCCTCTATTTTCTCCCAGTGAACACATTGTCCTTTTCATACTATTACAATGTTGTGTTTGGAGGTAAAAAGAAGGAAAAAAAAACAGAGAGACAAGAATGACAAATCTTATTAAGGGATTCAGTTAATTAAAAAAYGAATCTGAAGGCAGGAACTTGAAAGACTATTTTCTTCAGAGAAATTTTATCCACAACAAAGGTTTTAAAATCAGGATAGACATCATATGCTAAATATGACCTTATCAGAAAATGTGTGTACCTACAAATATGTACAGAAGTGTCAGATTTTCTGGTGGAGGGTATGCATCAGCTAGATACAAGTAACAGAACTTGTCCAATCTATATTTAGACTTCAGCTGTGCAGCTGTCAGCATCCAATCTCCCCATCCTATGGCTGCATTTGCAGTYGATGAAAAGGAATAGGGTCCATTAGAGCACCTCTGGCTTACTTTGCGTGGTTAAGTGAGGGTGAGATGAGGTGTTTCATAGAGATACCCACACCGACTATGTAGAGGTGGGAATGATTAGCTCAAGTGGAAGCCCAGCGTCTCCTGCTCATGCTTCAAGCTCTGTGTGAGCCTGAACTAACAACTTCTGTAGGGAGTTCTCCTCTAGTTTTGCAACTTACTCTTGTTTTCTGTTAAATTTGCTCTTATAAGTCGCTGAATAGTATAGGAATATAAACAGTAAAGAAAATTTCCACATGGTTTTAATGGCTGATTTAATGGATTTGTCTCTAGATTCTCTTAATTGGATATGAATTTTGCACCTCCAAAATCTCTCAAGCACTTACAATGATACTATGTTCTTTTAAAATTGATTTTGAGCATATGCCTCTGTTAATCCACCTGCAAGTTTGGAAAGCTTTCCTTCTGACTCATGAACAAAACCAGGAATATTAAAATTCAATCATATATTAGTTTCAYTACTTTTTAATAACTTATATAGGAATATTCCCTATTTAAAAAAAATTCTAGTTCTGTAATTATTTAAACATTATACTAACATTCAGTTCTTTCTTTTCCATTGATCATTAAAGAAATTAAATTGAATGAAGAAAGGCCATAGGTATTTCAAGAAATTTGGAAGAGTTTTCCGTAAGGGAGACGAGGAAGCGAAAGAGCGCAGGTTTGCTGGAATGGGATCAGAATATTGTTTCAGTTCTGGGCTCCGTCAGGAARAGAGCACAGAAGGGAAAAGCGCAGATGTCTTTGAGGAGCCTTAAGAACACTCTTTGCAGCATTGGAAGTTATGACAGAAGTTGTTGAGGATGTAGGCCGCAGTAAAGCTATGGAGACCTCAAGGAGGAAAAGGTTTGGATCTAGGGARCATTTCAGCTTGCTCTGCAGAGGCATGACTGTCTTCTACCGACTTTGCAGGGCCTCTCAGGGACTGGCATACTCGGTCAGCTGCAGGTGACGTGAACCCCCTGTAAATGTTTGATGGCGTAGGCAAAAGAGAAGCAGCGGAAATTCTTTTTTACTCTGTCTCATTAAAAAGAACATCACTCATTTTCAATCTAGATATACCTCTGTCACACAAACCCTTGTTTCTCTGCTGCTTATTGCTTTGAATTATTGATATTATTTGTCACACATTGTAAGGGCCARTGTCACACAGTTGGGTCTTGGCAGGAGGAAAGTTGTGCTTGCAGAAGRAGCAACAGTGCATAATGTACATCTGAATTCTGAACCAGACAAGCTCATTTCTGTATAGAAAGCTCTTACCCTTGATGCTCTATTTGTTTTGTTGAAATAGATATTTGTAAGCTCAAGGAACAAACTGTATAAAATATCCTGTTGTGTCTTTTTAATAATATACATATGAAGTTTCTATTACAGGAAAATTAAAACTAAGAGTTAAAATACAGTGTAAAAAAACATCTTAAAGGAAAATGTGTATTTGTTTCTCTAACACCCAGAGGGCTCCCCAACAAGGCTGTGCTATCCATTGCTTTGTTCATAGGTAACAATTTCAGCAATACTTCTAATTTCATTTGTTTCGTTCTAGTCTTAAAACAGTGTTACCCGTAATTCCCACTGTCTCCATAGTCCCATTGATTTGCTAAGCTTTCAGTCTTTCTTAAACACATATTCCTTTGTATCTCTGTCTGTTGGAGAAGTAAGCAGATTTCACTGGTGAGTTACAACATCTATCATCGTGTTTGTCATTTCCTGTTATCACTGATGCTCTCCTACACACTTACTCACACATTTCGAAGAATCACTAATATACTAGTTACTCTCCACTTCAACATCTAATATGCAGTGGCACTCAAAGGAGCATTTGCTGTTGACACGTCCTATGCAATGTAGTGTAAACAGAACATTAAATAAGGCTCATATTAATGAAAAGACATTTTAAGATGGCTTAAGGGAGAAATAGTGGATCTAGTTCCATTAGGAGCTACACTACTAAAAATGGCTGCTGGTACCCCCGTAGTTCTATTTCTCCACTGGCAAATTAAAGGTCAGGCTAGAGCAGGAATACATTTATTCAGTGTTATTGTAATAGGCCTTTAGTTTGTTAATTGAAGTTCCCAGCATACATCTCTGTGCTCAGTGCTTATGATGCCAACGTGCTGTTAAATGCAATATAGATCCAAGAAAAAACAACTGCCTGATACCATGTCCATTTGCATATCAGATGTGATCAGGATCTCAGTCCTGCTTGTATTAATTTCATTTCCAGCAGTACTGCACAATCTGAGGAAGGACAAAAATGTGAAGAGACAATTTTACTAAACTGTTTTGTTACTTTGCCTTTCCACCTCCATTCTATTCATTTTTTTTTCTTGTCAGCTCTTGACATATAGCATAAAATTTTCAGAAGTGCCTACGGGCCATGTAAAAAAGAAAGGACTGAGGTATCTAAAGTGGGACTTACACTGTAGGTACCTATAGTGAAGGTTGTGATCCTGAAAAGCCCCATAGAGCCTTTGTAGTCATCCTGTGTTTCAGACGTAAAGTTTTACAGGCACTGAGAGTATACACCCAGAAGTTCCTAAATCTTAACATRTTGGAGTTCAGCATCTAATGTTTGCAGATGTAGAAATTAGGTATTCTTCTGCCTAAATACCTCGGAGCTGGCTCTGGGAGACATTCTCAAGGAATACATAATACAAGAGATACAGAGCTGAATGTCTTTCTAAATGCCTTAGCTTTTGCCACTCTTTCAAGCACTCGTACAAGAGAAAGAACCCTTTAGTTTTATATCCCCATCAAAAGTCTACCAGGTTTTCCTTTYCCTATTGTTCCAGAAAGATTTTAGWTTGCTATTTCTTAGCTTCATGAAGAAGGCTTGCACCACTAGATGATACACTATGTGAGGAGATCACCTTCTCCCCTTCCTTGTAGAAACCGTGCACAATGTAGACTTAAAGATTCAACTGGCCAGAAAGAAGAAATACAGGCTTCAAGTTACCATGGGTTTGTGCAGCTGCTTTCAAAGACTGTTTATCATTTCAAATTAGATTTTCCCAGGCTTCTAGTTTAGTTTTTTTGTAGAAACAAGCTTTATATTGTTCTCTCTTAAGCCCCAAAGTGATACGTTCTTTTTTAGATTTAAATGACTTGGAGGGGGGGGATTAGTTTCATAAACTGYTTGGGAGCTTTTGACTTCTACATGCTACGGGATAGGCATATCTTTCTTTGACTGTATTACGCTTTATCAAGTAAGATGCTATTATGTCACATGTAATGGTAATAATGATTATTGCTGATAATAGTATGTATCAGGTATTTTCAGAAGCGTAGTGACCATTCATTTTAGATCATTTAGACTGTCCTTCCTCTTTCTTAGTTTGCTGTATGGACATGCTAATAGCACAAAARCATCTCGGAGTGAAACACAGACTGTTTGATGATGCGGAGACAGCAGCAGCAGCTAACCGTTCCCTTTCAGAGAGGATGAGCAGCAACCTCATCTTGATCACAGAGCTGGCAGCTTCTGCTGCCTCAGCCTGGGTGGAAAGGAGGGACAGACGGAGAAATTGTGTTTGTGCGTGTTCTTGGGGAGCAGACACGATGGGAACCGCCTACTTTAGAAGGGCATAAACTATGCRAATCAGAATGGATCTAGTGGTCTACTTTTGAGCAAAGCTCACCCGAGCTGTCCTGTCCTAAGAGAGCTACTCCTACAACKGAGTCACTACTCAGGCTTCTATGACTTTGAAAAGATTACTCATGCTAGCATATTTTTTCACTTGGAAAACAGAAATGCAGAATCATGACAGTCAGTGACCTTTCCTTTGCATGAAGCTCTATCTGACAGCTAACAGCAGGGACTCGATGGTTTGTATTATCCCTTCCGGGCCTAAAAAAGGAGATGGGACCACCTGTGCCAAAAACAGTACAGAGCCTGTCCTTTAACTTTTTCTTTTCTTTAATAATAAAAGCTTTATTTATTTCCTAATAGTGAGTGAGAGTTAAAAGTTGTCCACAGCAGCAAGTGATGCACAGTGGAAATCTTTTACTAGACCAGAAGCTCTGATTTCAAATAAAACTTCTATTCTTTAATATGGTCCACACTTGTGGGGGGTATCTGTTACTGATAGTGAAGTACAGAAAGAAGTTTTTACCCTGTGTGCAGTCACTGTAAATAATAATAATAATAATAAAAAACCCCAACCCTGGAATAAAAGACATGCCACATTCATACTTCTTGATGGCAAATTTTAGCGTGAGCCCCTTAGGATTCGTATGAACAAGACCAATATAAAACTGCTGCWGAGATTTGACTACTCAATGGCTTCAATACAGCAGGGAACCAATTTGAGGGGGAAAATGATTTTAACAAAAAAAAAAGAAGAAAAAAAAAGGAAAAGCAATGAAGTCAGGGAGTTTGAGAATGAAATTTACAAAATGATGTCTCATACAGTTCACCCGTGTCACTCCCTCCCTTGAGTGTCATGCAATGTTATAAAAGGTGTTGCTATAACAACACTAATTAATTATAGGGGGATTTCATGTGTTGCAATAAAAAGCCAAGCCACAGTAGTTCTATTTTATGTCATAGCCAGTGGTGTAAGACAGAGCTATATGATATCGAGATCAAACATAGTGCAGTAATTACCAAGAAAGGCCAGTTTGTGTCAAGACCATGCATACATACCCACCTTTTTGCTTTGGATACCTGAATGACCCTCAAAAATATCGATCCTTTTCACACAGTGTGTTAGAGAGTAAATTGAAATTTGTATAAAATAGTAAAGATATTGCATATCTCATTTAAAAAATGAYGTCTGTCATGCAAGTCATGCAGACCTCTGCTGCATCTACTAAGGGCAGTAGGGACAGTASGAATTTTGAAATGAATGTGAAATTTACTTTGTGGTCTCTATAAGTTTGAAAGAACTAATGTGAATTATAAGATATCAGTGAAAAGAATACCTGAGAATAGCATTAGCAGGAGCCCTGATCAAACTTGGCTATGCTGAGATATTACTTTAGCTATGAAGATAAATGATCGTTGAGGGAAAGTTGACACTTCGTATTCTTTGTAGCTAACAAAATACGTGTTTTGGGGGGTTTGTTTGTTCTTTTCTTTTCTGAAAAGTTTGTGGTAAGTAGGAGAGCTTCAAATGAGAGCAGTATTACTCACAAGGATTAGTGTTTATGGAAGATATGGTTAATTTTAGAGTTATTTAAAAAATAATACCTCCTGCCTGACAACAGTATGCCCACTTTGCAACGTACAGAGCAATCCAGAATACATTTCCATGCCAGTGGCCTGAGTGATGATAGATGGGAGAGCTCACATGAAAACTGCTATTCCAAGTAGATAAAATGTATTTGACAAAATGTAAATATCTCATTTTTTGAGCACTTTAAAGACATTATGCATTTTATTGTTTTTTATTACTTCTTTGGGATGAAGGCCTAGAGTGATCTTCTCTGATATCGAGATCTACATTTTCACTTGTTCAAAGTCAAAAAAGATGTATCCCATTCAACATCTTTTTTACATGATATCATGAGTTAGAGCTGCTCTGTAACATAAACAAGAAAGATACCCAAATGCTTGTTTATTTGTTTTCTGCAATCTCATTAGACAGTCTTAGGTACATTTTTAGATGCAACCTTCAGCAGCGTTACAGCCTGAGTTTTCATTCACACGAGTCTAAGAGGAAGGAACTAACCAAAACTGATTAAGTGAAAATAATGCAGAAGCCTGTAGAATAACAGTCTCTGTCTTAGGACTTTTCCTGTTCTACATTTCACACTGCTATGGCTTGGACAGAAGTGATCATAGATTCATAGAATCAGTAAGGCTGGAAGGGACCTCTGGAGATCATCTAGTCCAACCTCCCTGCTCAGCAGGGTCACCTACCGCATGTTAGACAGGGTTGCATCCAGGTGGACCTTGAAGATCTCCAACAACTGAACGGGACAACTGAAAAGAGTTTGTCCCCGTCCCCTTGACACCCTCCCTTCTCACCATTTTGACCAATGCTAACTGTAAACAATTTYATATGCCCTTGTTATCAAAGACACAAAAATGCTAATAGATATAGAAAGACACTGGATATAAAGTATCTGAGGGTCATTTAGAAAATCTATGATATATGTTCAATAAAAGTTATAAAACCTGTAGATTTTTAGTTATTAGTATTTCCTATAATGAACTGTGTTATTTTTTGAAGTGCCATCTCCCAGCTTTTGTAAAGTCACACAAGTCTGGGATCTTTGGACTGTACGTGAGCACAAGCCTTTATTTGTTAACTGAGAATAGTAAATGCTGCCAAAGCTGCTCCAATCAGAAGTTTATGTGAATGATACTAATAGTTACAATGCTGCTTCAGGGTGTTCAAAACCATCATACAAAGCCTGATCATTGGATGTCTACACCTAGAAATTCTTCTTTGCATTCCTAATGCAAGATATCCATGTTTCATCTGTCCGGATGATAAATTTCACCARTGTCTGTGTGGTTCCTTATACATCTTTCTTCAGCTGCTGTCACCACGTACAGGGTAGTTTATTAAATGTTTACACCAACTTCAAATCCCTGTCATCAGAACCACCAATAAATTGTAGAAAGAAACTGGCATCCTAGATGTTCAAAARGGCAAGTTTCCAAAGGCCTGGTAGATGTCTAAGATTTTTGTTTTGCCAGGAGAAGAATCGTTATGATTTTTTAGTGCTTTAAAGTATTGGAACATGCCATCTTCTAATGAATAGGACTAGAAATACTGAACAACTTGAAAAGTAAACTAGTTTCCAGTGAAGGTGTACTTCCTGAGACCGAGTTATAGAGTGCACTTCTTCTACCAAAAATGATTTTCATCAAAACTTAAAAGAAGAAACGTACTTCCAGACTTCACAAATGATTATGACATACTTTGATACTTTTTTGGACTTTTTATCAAAACACCTGGAGTTTTTCCAGTGAAGAAGGTATGAAACAAGCTCATAGAGATGACAAATGATTTTTGTGCTGTCACATGTTATCCAGCTTGTGCATCATAGACTCTTTGTTCATTTGTTCAAATGACATCTGTCTCAGTATTCATGCTTGGCCATTTTCTAAATTAAACCCCTGTTGAATAACAATGTTTGAAATGGTTTCATCTTCAACGAATGACAGGGAAAATGATACCCCATGTGTTTGCTTTACCTATTGTTTCCACTGACATCCAGTTCTAAATGTACCTGAATCTTAAGATACTTCTGTACTTTGAGATTTTATAAGTGCTTAAAGAATATTGTTACCAATGTTAAAATTCACAGTGACTATCTCAGTAAACTAGCTGGATAGGCATGGAATATATATGCTTAAATGCTCCACATGTTCTTATTTGCCACCGACCATTTAGCTTCAGAATACTGTGATCTAGCATGGTACCTTTGTTGCAAGCATATATTATTGAAGTGTAAGTGAGTTCRGATATGTGCACAAGATCACAAATGTTCCACTCTCACATGCTGTGATGGTTGCCAGCATTATGCAGCGTAGCATCATTCAGATGAGATGCAATTCTCAGAGAGGAAAGATCTGTGCTAGACTCAATCAATCACTGTACATGAATCTTTCAGCTCACTGCACTTTGTAGTTGTCCAACTTACCACAGCAGGACAACAGGAAATAAGACTGCTAAGAACAAAAGGTTCTACTTTTTTTTTTTCTTTTTTTTTTCCTTTTGTAAATAGGTTCTTTGTTGTCTATCTTACTATGCACTTYCCTGGTTCTGATCTTCCACACTACCAATGAGTCATGATGAACAAAATGTTGACTGGAAACCATTTTCCTAGAAAAGGGAAATAAGATTACCTGTCCTGCAGCCTGGACAAGAAGAAGCTATGAAGAAGTATGTTTTAGAGAAGTGCCCTCTATGGAGCCTCAATAGCATCTAGTTGACATTGAACACTATGAATGAAACAGCTGTTACTTGCTTTACCAATCCTACATTCACTAGGTACGTAGATAAGCCAGAATACAATTTTACTATATAGATGATATTTTTGATTCTGTAGTATATTGAATGCCAAACTGCAACCTGATTTGTTTAATTTTGTTTAAATTATCAGCCTTCTAATTTTCTTCCATTCTCTTGATTAAGGAGGTTCTTTCTTTTCTACAAAGTGCATGTGCTGGCATGGATTGATGCGTCTGCTACAGACAAGCAAGAAGCCCTAGGTGACCCRTTTACCCTTCCCCAGTAGGGTACCACCTGCCAATTGCCCCCACTCTGCGATGACTTGTCCTTCTTCTCACCTTGTCATCAAGCCAAGACTGCACACTGTAGGAGCACAGGTAAGCATCTGCCTCTCTAATCACTGCCAACAGCTCTCCATTATCAGCTGCCAGGGGTGCTTCAAAGAACTGTGCACAACTTCCTCTAGATGCATAACAATGAATGTTTTTATGCCTTTTGCCTCTGCAAAGCAGGGAAATTTCAAATGTCACATCTGTTTCCAAAGCTGCATTTCAGCTCACTATAATGTTATGCACTTCCCCTTGCCTCCCCTAACTGGCAGGTATTCCCAGCCACACTAAATATGCACACTTCGTCTAAATAATAGAAATATCTCTTCTGATGAGAGTATTTTTTGCAACACAATATTGCAGGGATACGGTCCGCATGCATTGGTCACCTTTAAGAACTTAGTGTTTTTGCCTTTGATAAATTGAGAAGACTAACTCATTGTCTGCCATGTCTCCTCCTAGATACCCTATAATTTATTTCAGATATTGAGAAGAATAGCTATTCAAGCTTTATTAGTCTGTGATCATGCAAAAACAGGGGCTTGTGTACTCATTTCTGCTTGCACACTGTCCTGTTGACTTCATGCTATTATGATGGCCAGTGCCTGGGGCCTGCTGTGTAAAATAGTGTTAGGAATCTAGCAGATTTTAAAATACCTTTCAAGCAGTTAAAAAAAACCCCTCAAACAAACAAACAAAACCAATCAAAAGCCCTCCAAAGACAAAATACTAGAAAAACAAATAATCAGAAAGTTTTAACTGCTTTTTGCTGCAGCTCCTGGCTTCAATCAGTTATGATGAATGATTTTAAATTATATTTAAATGAATATATACAAATTAATTAGACTCTCAGGAATAGCCTTAGAAATATTTTCCCTGATTAGGTGTTTGTTTTTCAGGGAAAAGTCAAATTGAAATAGCAATTTAATTATTCTGACCTAAATGTTGTGTCCTTCTAGTTATTCTTCCAAAGTAGAATGAAACATTTTTGGGAGAAGGAGGTGGTAGAACATAAGTAGTGTCTTTATTTATAACACATATGAGACTATGACCCAGCAGTCTTTCTCATCATATAACCTAAAACATCCTGCTTATCATCATTTTCCTACAACAAATACTATACTACTAAGATTGACTGTAAAGTGTCAAAGCAAAATATTTTTCCCTTTGAAATAAGATAATGGAAGCTTCCAGGGAAGGTTGATTTTTAAACAGTTCTTCATAGAGAAATGATCAAAAGATTTTAGTTAATTTTCTTTGAGTCCACATTCATCTCTTTATTTCTTCAACCTACTGCACTACCTCATAAGATGTACAGTTGAAGAAGTTCAGTACTTCTGTTTCTTACCAAATGACAAATCTTACTAAATGACTTTTAACGTTTTTGACCTGGAATTTTTCAAACGCTGATTTGGCATAGCCAAAATGTTTAGTATCCTTATTTAATACTGAAATTGTTGTCAAATTTGAGACATAAGAACTAATGAAAAATTTTCCTTGGGGGAATTTTAACATTTGGCTACATTGAAGGAGTGAGCAGATACATATCTTCAGGTATGATGTTTTGGCTTCTTATCTTCCAATTTCCAAAGCAGCTATCCTTCTGAAACAGCTGATTGATCCTTTACTTTTCATTTTAGTATTTCTCTTTTACCGTATTTGGTAGCTTGGCACACTGTTGTGACTATGTTTTCAAATGTAGTTCACTAACAGTGAATTCCACTTTTAGAGATTGTCACAGCTTCTAGCCATTACAGTATTAAGGATTACAGCACATAAGATCCTTTGCTCTAAGTCTACCTAGATATTTTCTTTTATGTGGTGATATCTATGGTGATTATTTGCTAAATATGCAGCAGTTTTACTGTATGTCAAACTATAGTGCAGTATAAATGCTGGGCATACACAATTTCCCTATCATTTGGAGGAGAAAAGACATTCTATGTTATTTTGTTAAACCTGACAGTGTCAGAAATATGTTTTAAGGGCTACATGAGATGGCTAAAAATTGCCTAATCCTTTTCTGCTTTTCCATAATTTGCAGGAACAGAAGGACAAATCTTTTTTTTCTAACTTTGATCTCATTTCAGCAAAATTCTTGTTTATAATTGTTAAAATATAGCCATATCTGTAGCACATCTAGAGTAGTTCTGTAATTTTTTTACTAAATGTATTTCCTATTTGGCTAGATAATTAAATTTGTTTTCACTGAAAAAATAAACAACCCTCCATAAACCTTCACATATACTAGATAAAAAGACTTCTTATTAGGATTTCTCAAAGCTTTTATCTCAGACTCGAATTTATTTCCTGTAAGAATGCATTTGTATGGATTGGTAGCCAAGTGTAATAGCTGTTACAGATATTGATAGATCATATATGATATCCAACTTTCAATTTTTCTGAAGGGAGGCAAATGGAGCCTGGGAACATCTGGTGTCTCTTTTGTTAACTCCTTTTAACAATAGTTGTTTTTGCCTCAGCACTGTCTTTCCTCCAAATTCTGTACAAGTTGTAGCCAAATGGAAAGACTTAGTTGCTGTAGTATCTACTTTCTTCAGAACTTTTTATATTGTATTAATCCTTTTAGATAAAAAAAAAATAGTAACATAGGGATTCAGTATCACTGCTTCAGTTTTGTCACTGGGCCAGAGTTAAAGTATGGAGAACCCAAGAGGGTTTTCTTTGCCTACCAGACATGAGGGAAAAGGTCAGTATATAATAACATAAGTTACAATAACTCAATAACAAAAATGTAAAATTATGATGACATAGTCCTCTATTCATTTCTATTTAACTCATGCCAAAACAGTAACTCACAGGACCATGTATGGGACATATGGCTTCTCCTGATGTACATAGTGACTTTCACTGATGTAACTTGATGCTTATGGCTTATCCCCAGGGCTGATAATTCTTTTTTTTTTTTGTTCTTCTTTTAGAAAGCCACAAAAATAAAAAGTGAGTATGTCTCAAACTTCTATGCTATTTGTTGGTATTAAACAAGTGATGGTATGATGAACCAAAAGGCAATAACTAAAGCCATGTAAGAGATTATTCTGATATTTATTACTCATAGTGTGCGGTTGGCAGCCTGCTTCGAAAGAGGCAGAGGGACATTACGTGCGGGAGCATAGCCAAGCAACATTACATCATATCGGCAAAGGTGGAGAGTTTGGTCACCGACACTCGGCAGGATGGAGACCAGTGACTGCAGACAAAAATAATGCGTGTCAAAAGAGCGGCGAGGCAGAGCGGCACTGCTCAGACAATGCTTGGGGAAATAAGTTGTCGTAATGGGTAGGCAATGAATTACTTGGGCAAGGTTAAAGACAATGTACTTTTATTGTTTTTTTTTTTTTTTTGCTTTCATACACCTTTCAGAATCTGCGTGTCTTAAAAAAAAACTGTTTAAAATATAATTTAAAAGAAGAAAACAGAGAGAAATTTAAAATCAACATTGGCAATTCTCTAGTGTCAGGAATTATATGGCACATTTTCCTTTCAGTATCTTCCCTGGTCTTTGTTTTGGCAATGGAGTATTCAGGGAATGGRATTTAGTTGTTTGCTTTCTTATCAACCTCTCTTATTTGCTTGAAGGCTTTATTTGTTTATTAGTACCCAAAGGTTCCCACTGGRCTGAAAGGGAAGAAATGGATGGTGAGGAGAGATAGTGGGAATTGTGTTAGCTGGTATAGGTGAGTTTGCTCCTGTGTGTCATTTCCAAAACCAGACAAAACTATAAGGAACAACTGTGTGACACATTTTAATGCTTCAAACAAGACATTGCTTCTGGCTTTGCCTTCCCAACACCCCCTTACTCTTCTCCTCCCCCAGCTCTATAATAATCAAATGCTTGAAAAGAAATGATKCATCAAAATATTTTATTCTTGAAATATATCTCACCATTTCTCAAGCATGAATTATTAGTGGCCCTCCTGTTTTCAAGCATTCATCTCAGAGATATCTTAATGAGACCTCCTACATAGTATCTTTTCTTACGTTGTACTCTGATTCYACATGTTTTTATTCTGTGGCTGTGACTATTAAAGTATTCGTGTAATGTCAATTTAAATTGTGAACAGGAAATAAATGATTGCTATTGGTTTTTGAACAATAGCTATTTCACTGAACAGACCACAAAAATAAGAATCTTCTTTTCAGGAAACATTTACTTTCTCTCAGAAAACTGTAATTACTGTTTTCTTTTCTTGTTTTGTTTTGTTTTTTTCCCCCTATCTTGATTAATATTTGCAGTTTGTATTTCCAAATATTAGTGTGAAAGAAACAGAAAATACTAATAATCTCAGGTCAGCACTGGAGGTCTTTTTATTCAGTGTTTATAAAGGCAAATGATCCACTGATCAAAAGACAAGGTAAGTTTTAAGTGTACTCTTARTAAAGCCATGAGGATGTGGCCCCTACAAAACAGAAGCGTTTCGTGGAAGAGGATTGAACATGGTTGTCATCGATTTCAAGAGAATGTCAGAGGGAGATTGAGGCCAGTCRTAACTCTGTGGCTATCTATATAAAATTTTTCATTTCACATACAAAATATTGCAATTCTGGCTCATCTTATGTCCTATCCCTATTGTCTGGTTCAATAAGCCCCAAACAGAGTATTTTGACTTTTGTCCAGGAAAACACAGTTCACCTAAATAAAGAAATTCACAGGACTGGRATGTAAATTTTTTTTCAGCCTTTTCTGTTACTTTACCAAACAGTGCCAAAAATACTTTATACCTCAGTGCTTTGGTTTTGAGCACTGATGGCAGTCAAATATTTTAAATAATATTAAATATGTTAGTGATGGTGATGATAATAATAACCATATGTGATAACATTAATATTGTTAATGATATCGAGAATAATAAATTAATACATTTTTGTATAGGATGAGAAGTTTTTAACAGGATTCATGAAATCCCCACTGAGTCCGTTCATCATTTCAGCAAATAGCAACACAGAAACTTCCATTTAAACACAATTAGCCTGCATTATTTATATAGATTTTCTTCTGTTTTGTAGAAGCATTTAAAATCTGTACTCATGCACACAATGTCCCTAATGTACAATACGCTAAATATACAGTAATGAAAAAAAACAGGTCCTATTCCTAAGAACTAAAGTTTAGAAAGAAGAAAAGAAAATAGTTCCCCAAACAGAGAACTATAGCTAGACGAAGGAGTATATGGTGATAAAAAAGTGGCATTGGTCAGTATGATAAGYTGTATGAACAAGCAGTCTGCGATCTCGTCCAGTGATTTTGTCAGGCCAATCTTCATTCTTCTCTCGTTACACCTACTTTTGAAATTGCAGCTCTTGCATTTGTTATTGAGGCAGCAAATATCTCATTTGGAGACTTCAGAGACTTTGAAAATACAACCTTAGTTTTCTAGCCTTTCTCCTTTTCATTAAAATTGTTACTGTCACATTTGTTTCCAAAGCAGTTTATTTTAAATTGCTACTCTGAACCTTTCAGATTCTGTCTTCCTGCAATCTAGTCAAAGACAAYAGAAATCTGATTTTCATGAAGTACTGCAGCAGGTCACTTTGAGGTATTAGTCTTTTCAACTTCTGAAACAAAAAAGAAATTTTCTGTATTCTTAAGTTTTTCAATCTTTGCTCGTCATGAATCACAAAAAGCAACTTGAAGGAAAAGGTGTGTTGAATTTGAGTTTAAGGCACAGTCCAATTATTTCTGCAAGCACATGTCCTCGAGACATTATGTCAATGAATGATTGAAAGAATGATGACACAGGGGATTGGCAATGACATCTAAAATCTTCTCTTTCGGTTAACAGTGCCAGCCCACTAGAGCTTAGTAGTAACAAAAGTTATTAATTACTACAGGAAATTTCATTCCCAGAAAACAGTCCTCTGAATCTGTCCTTGTAGGTAAATGAGCTCATCACCCCCCCCCCCCAAAAAAAAAAAAAAAAGTTATCCTTTCAAGTTTGTGACATCTGGGCAGCCAGATGTCCTCAGAGTTGGACTCAGTGCTCTCCCATCTCCCAGCTTCAGCTGCCAAGCTCAGAAACACGACTGAGCATTGGGACTGTGCTGATCCCCTCGTTTTCTGCTGCATAGCGAGGACAGAGGAGAAGAATCTTCTGCATGCTCCAGCTTGATCTCGTCTCCAGATGACTGAGAAAGACTGCATGAAGCAGTACAGTGTCACATACAGATGCAGACATGTCTGAGCTTTACACACTTGAATTCAAATTGTAGGGATGCGACCTGTCTTTGCAGTCGCTCGGGAGCAGAGCTTTCCAGGATGGGACTGAGGCATGCTCGTGGTTTGTACCACGCGGAAGCTGCTGCTGGGTAAACTTGAAATATCGGAAAGATAAAAAGAGAGCTCCAACAATTTGGGTTTCAAAATGCACAATTCCTCATTGCCTTTCTATTGTATTCCTGCATTTTGGGAGGTGCTGTGTCCTCACCCGATACGTTTGTTGGTCAGTATATTACCCCTTCTGCACCACATGGGTTTTACAAATGGAGGTGAACAATATTTATTTGTTATTTTAAGTATTTTTTTTTTCTAGTTAAAATGACCTTTGCCTTCAGGGTCAATCTTTCTATTAGAAAGGCATTCTTTGTGTGTGAATATGTTTTTCCAGTCTTTTGCTGAAAAAAGTAAATAGTATATAATGCKTACTAAGCATTTTTCAGCAACAGGCCTCAAAGTCTTTTCCAAAGGAAGGTAGAGTTAGGAGAGCTTAACAGGTAAATTGTAGAAAAAATTGAAAATATTAATTTTGAATATCTACTTTTTTTTCAGAAATGTTTATCTGATCTTTGAAAAGAACACAGTAGAACAGACGTAGAAACATAAGACATATTGTTTGCACAAATCACCCTTCTTTTCCCCTCCACCATAATTTTTGGGGCAACCATGTTTTTATCTTTTAAAATTCTGAAATAAATTTGTGTATGTACTTAACTGATGATGTAAATAAAGTATCCCCTGGTTTTCAGGAAAGCTACATAACACATTAGTACAAAATTATATATGCTAACAGATTGTTTGTCTTCAGATTCAGAGCTTGAGTCTGAAATCATGATCCGGATGAAGTCTGTGGGAGCTTTGCCATTGGCTTCAACAAAGTCAAGATTTTACCTTCAGTATTTTGGACAAAACATTTGTTTTCAGCAGAATTTTCATTGAAGATTGGTACTACATCATCACTGCCTGGACACCTACGGAGATTTTGAAGCAGTTTTTTTATGGAGCATTTCAAATTGGAATTTTTACAGGTTGGAATTTCCACAGATGAAGTTTAATTAGCAGAGCCTCCTCCGTCTATTCCCAGACTGTGAACAAACAATTGCTTTTTTGTTTGTTTGTTTTCACCAGAGGAAGCATTTTCATTAGTGTACCTTCCTTAAATCCATTAGAAAGGTACATATTCTCTTTCTCTTTTTTCTCCCCATTACCTTAACCCTGGGATTGCCTTTACTTCCTCCTGAAGGATGTGTGTGTGATTTTGCTGCTGTGTCAGTGAGTGATTTTCTGTTACTTTCTGTTCCAGTGATAATAACAATAATAATAATAATAATAATAATAATAATAATACAGACCATTTGAGCTGCTTCAGAAAATATGAAAACATAAGACAACCCTTTGTTTCATTAGAAATCCAGTGGGAATGATGACCAGCACATTAGTCCCATTTCTTTCATTCTAAGAAATAGCTTTGGAAAGCTATGATGTGGGAGGGGTAATAGATCATAAAGCTTGCATGAGGAGAAGGTCTAAATTCTGACAGAGACTGGTGTGCTTCAGCCTCCGAGTCTTTCCCATCACTACTTTTTATGTAGTTTGTTATGTTGAAGTTGAAATACTGCCAGAAGCTATAYTCAATTTTGTTATGGTGAAGACAGTTACTGTGTGCTCCTGTCTGTAGTTTGGTTATAGCAACGTTGAGGATTGCATGCTTTGTTTTTAATTTAGTATATTCTCTACAGAGTCTCAGAAGATGAAATATTATAGGGGATGAGTGGATGTTATTTCAGCACAGATTTCACAGCTGAGCTAAAGAAATTCATGCTTCTGAGTTGAAAGAATATAAGGCATACACAAGCATCAAAATATGAGAAAGATGAGAGAGAAACAGGCAGGATCCTTGGATGCTTGAAGACAAGAATAAGGATTTAGAGAGCGACTGTGGAAGGGAGTCAGATGCCAGTGCAGGGACTCAGGTAATGGAGTGACATCATGGGGAGARGAACTGAAGAAGCAGCTTCCAGCTATAAAGTGTTAGATTTAAGGGAGGGAAAGATGTGAGAGTCAAGAAAGAATAAATCTGCAGGGGGAGARAGAATTCAGATATTGACCAAAGATTAACGATAAGGGAGGTAAGTTAAAGATGGATTTTGAATGTAATTGAGAAAAAGAATTGACAATACCTTTTTTTCCTCTGCTTTTTCTGTCTCATATGCTCTCTTCTCRCTTACCCCAAGCCGAGTTTTGTCTTGAAAGATTATGAGAGATTTCGTGAGTCTGTGAGCTGCYATTACTGATATTATTCTGGAAATACTCATATATTAGAGTGAGGACCTGCAGCAAAAGAAGAAGATTCAGTGAATATCGGCACTGCCTAAACAAATTAATGACATTAAGAAACAGATTGAAATAGGGGGMAAATTTAAAAGAAGAGTGCCTCCATAAACTAGGCGAGCTTGAGAAACTTTAGCAGATTTAATATCTTTCAGACATTTGAGTGCACTRCGTACAGACACCCCAATATAAAACTATCTAGGTAGCTCCTTGACTGAGGAAAAAATAAATAGAGAGAGGCCAAATGAATGAGCTGTTCAACAGATTTTAAGTGTCAATTTCTCATGTAATTTCATTTGCGTAGACATGCGCAGACTCATTTGCAAAGCAGTGTCTGGATGCTTGTCATGCTCATTTAATCGCCTGAAAGTCAAGCCTTCAGCCAGGGAGTCATATACAACCACACACACCTTTTCATATCTCTGGCAAGAGCATGGATTGAAATCTACYGGTTTCCATTAATCATGTTGTAATTCACAAACTGCTCACCACAGTCATCAGTCAGACCAATATATACAGTGCAATTTGCAAAGGGTGCTTTCACATGCCTTATTTTGGTTGGTCGTATTAAGTGTGGTAATATCAGATCTCTATCTTTTCCCACTTTGTAGACCCTATTAGTCACGACACTACGGCAAACATCTCCCTGGGATTACCGTGGTCTTGGGAGCTTTAGGGAAAAGAGCATGTTGCTTTTTTTTGGTGGTAAAAAAAAGGAAAAGTGATGGCCTGCTTTTGCATGAATTGTCTGCCCTTGATTCTCCTAAAGGCTTTTATATTGTGACATTTGTACCTATGTAAATTTTCATTGTGGGGGCAGACGTTTGGTTCCAAATAACCAACTCTGGTTAAGGTTTATAAACGTTGTTATTCTTGTTTTTCTTTTTCATTAGTTTTTACTGTCTTGGAAAGTAGACCTCCCCTCATTTAATTCTAATTTATAAGGTTGGCCAGCTAGAACCCAACAAAGTAGCTTCTGCTGAACRTTTTCTTGAAACTAAAGACTGACTTGCAGAGACACTCACTGTACTGTTACTTGACAATACAAGTCCTGAATGGACTTTTATAGATGAATGAAATAGTGCAGACAGGGAAATTTTATCAGATGACATTTTTCAAGGTGGTATAGGATTTACCTAAGCTACAGCTGAGACTGCTTTAAAATGCAGTATGAAAGGTAATAATTTATTTATATGATGTCACTATCTTTTTTATTCTATTTCTCAGTGCATTCTCTTTTCTTTTTTAAAGATTTCCCTATCTGCATGATGTTCAAATCTTGGACCTTTTTTTATTTGAATAGATTTAGCTAGAAGTGGGTAAAGTTTGTTGCAAGCCAGAAAGTCACCAGGCTGATGTGTCGAACCTAGCCTGGAAGCAAGCCTCAGTGCTCTAGGAAAAACTGTTTATTTTTATTTATATAATTGTTTACTCTGAAGTTCTTTATATCACAAGGTAATGAAGTTAGTTAATTTTATTTTTCATCTAGTTTTTGAAATTCTAAACCTGTCAGTGGTTCTGACATGTTCACATTAATGGAAATGTTCAGACAGATCCACTTTGAAGTTGTCTGATTCTGGGTGCTTTTTACAATCCCATATTACCAATATATTTCAGTCTCTGGACAAGTATACTGGCTAACACTTCAGAAAGACAAAATAGAGGGAGGGGGTTATTAACCTTCTTGGCAGGCCACACATTAGAGGAGCAGCACATGTCTCTGAAATAAATTTATTTACAGCAGCATTTGTCCAATACTTCTGAAAAAGAAAAACTGGTAACCTCTCTTTCCAATGCAATTTACCCCTTCAACAAGTTTGTAGAAATAGGTTCTCAGTGATCACAGTCTTGTATGACTTTTCCTGAATCTTCAGAAAAGAATCTAAAAAGAAAATTATATTGTAACATATTGAATCAAACTAGAATACCCTTAATCACCGTAAGTGGCAACCATATCCTTGCTTCATAAAAGGATTTTACTTGGATCACATCAAAGTAACAATTCCAAATGAAGATTGATTTGTGTAACTGTGATCCTCGTACTTTTCCACTTGTCATGCTTTACTCCCGTAAACTAACAAGATGCAGGAAACAGATCAGCTGCCTAGTTATATTTTACCTGGTCATACCTACTCATATGATCTTCATTTCTGCTTGACAACAGGTGGTCTCTAATTTCATCAAGAATGAGAATATATAATAAGTAAAACCAGGAGATGGGGGCTAAGTTATTAAAAATAGAATGACCTCTTTATTTTTCATCATGAATTTCTCTCCTTCTATTTAAATAGCTTACTATCCTTCATATTAGGAAATTAAGTGGTCGACAGATGGATCGTGCATTACAGGAAGTAGAAATACATACACTTGAGACATGAGGTTATTAAAATGTCTGCATACTACTTATTCCTCTAAGAAGAGTGAAAAGAATCTGCTAAAATTCATTGGTGGCTTTAGGAAAGCCCAGATTAATTAATAGAGGCTCATCATGTACTGTTTACACCAAAGAGCAGAACCTGAGTTCACTCTTTTATATACTGCTTTTCTTTCCYCAGTAAAACCCCGGTTCTATCAATGTTCACAGGTGAACTTGTCTTGAAGGTACTGAAAGATGATGGATATATACTCTAGGGATGTCAGGTTATTAAAACTGCTGCAAAGTGATGAGCCTGAAGCCATGGCCACTGCAATTGGCTGCTCTGGCTTCATGGGCCTTTAGACTCTGCTTCTTTCGGTTGTACCTCGGCTATTCCTCCCATTTGTACATCTTTGCAGGCTGTTGCCTTGCAGCTTYCCATTTGCTCCTGCTCTAGTTTTCTCCCCTTGTCTGTGCTTCTCTTTGCTCCTTTTTTCTTTCTCCGCTTTTTAATCTTTTGTGCACTTAATATTGGAAAATCAAATCCTTGACATGAAATATTCCTATACACCTACATTCAYGATTAATGAAACAAAAGGAAAAAGAAATGTTTTTCCGGTCATTTGCTGCGTTTCTACGGACAGTGAAGATGAAATATAACTAAGTTTAAGTATTTTTATTTTCCCTGAGTTTTCTTCTTTATTCTTTAATGGGTACCTGCATTGTTGCTTTCAGTCTCTGAGACTTTGGCTTAGTGAAAATACAAAAGTGTTGATYGCCGACTGAGTAAATTTCAAAAAGTTTAGAGAATTTTGACAAAAGCCAAAACAAGCAATCCTCTAAAAATAAGGAAAAGAAGATAAAGTGAATAGTGTTACTCCCATATAAACTTCATACATCTTTACTTACATACATATATACATACATATCTCTCTTGCACTGGGAAGGTCAGAACTGGACACAGTACCMCAGATGTGGCCTCATCATGGCTGAGGAGAGGGGCAGAAGGAAAGAATCACCTCCCTCGACCTGCTGCCAAAACTCTTTGTTACACAGCCCAGGATAATATTGGTCTTCTTGGCCACAAGGGCACACTGGTGGCTCACAGCTAGCTTGCCGCAGACTCCCAGGTCCTTCTCTGCAGAGCTACTTTGCTGCAGCTCAGCCCCTAGTCTGTACTGGTGCATGGGGTTATGGTGGCACATGCACTCTCTAGGTGCAGGAACCTATATCTGCCTTTGTTGAATTTTATGATCCTCTCTGCTCAGCTCTCCAGACTGTCCCAGTATCTCTCAATGGCAGCACAGCTTTATGGTGTATCAGCCACTCCTCCCAGTTTTGGATCATGAGCAAACTTGCTAAGAGTCATCCAATTGGAGAAGGCTGTCACATTGGTTAACAATGATTTCCCCTTGGTGAATCTGTGCTGATTATTCCTGATCACCTTCTTTTCCTCCATATGCCTGGAGATGACATCCAAGATGAGCTGTTCCATCACCTTTCCAGTGATGGAGGTGAGGCTGACAGGCCTGTAGTTGCCTGGATCCTCCTTCTTGCCCTTCTTGAAGGCTGGAGTGATGTTAGCTTCCTTCCAATCCTCAGGCACCTCTCCTGTTTTCCATGACCTTGCAAAGATGATGGAACAGCCTAGCAATAACATTGGCCAGCTCCCTCAGTGCTTGTGGGTGCATCCCATCGGAGCCCATGGATTTGTGGACATTGAGTTTGCCTGAATGATCTCTGTCCCARTCCTCCTCAACCAAAGGAAAGTCTTCCTTTCTCCAGACTTTCTCTCTTGTCTCTAGGGTCTGGGATTCCTGAGAGYTGCCCTTAGTAGTAAAAACTGAAGCAAAAAAGGCATTCAGTAACTCTGCCTTCTCTGTATCCTTCATAACCAGAGCATCAGGCCCACATTTTTCCTAGTCTTTTGCTGCTAGTGTATTTGAAGAAGCCCTTGCTGTCCTTGACATCCCCTGCCAGATTTAATTCTAAACAGGCCTTAGCCTTCCTCACTRCATCTCTGCATATTCTGACAGCATTTCTATATTCCAAAGTGGCATATTCTACCAGCAGGATTACTAAAGTGTCTTTGAATAGTATAACATTTTGTCATAGGGACGGTCCTGGCTTCGCTCTTCATGAACCTTTCTTTTTAGTAAATTTTAGCAATTTAGAACACTTTGATAGAATTGTGCATGTGTACCTGCGTGTTGTGTGAATGCATGCATGGAAGATAGTGAAGTTTACAAGAACAATATATTATAAAACAAAAACAGAATGTCTTGTTCATCAAAAAGAAAATATTAACAAGATGAGATTTAACTGTTACATGCTAAAAATATATAAAAAAGGTCCTTACCTTGTGAAGAGCCTTTTAATTCTCTCTTATGTGCCTCATTTTGTGCTCAGTCCAAGGTGCCACAGACTGCGGGCTGTGACCCAGAGAAATCCCAGGTGTGGGGTACTATGTATGCACTGAATATTTTCTTTTAATTCATTTTGTGGAACTGGAYACCAGTCTGTGTAGAACTGGTGCTAGCTTGATGCAAGAGGGAAATACGACTCAAAAATATTTTACAGAGGATTTTAAACATATGGTGGGGATGACAGTAGTGAGACCCCCACTATCCCTTTACAAGTATGCTGGTATCATTCTTGTGTAATTATAATCAATGCAAAAACACAAAGGTGAAGGGGTGGAGATATCAGAGGACCTGAAGCCACACTTAGGTAATTTTTTTCTTCCACTAGCTACCATGACAAATAAGATACACCTCCCAGATCCCTATGAATTTATAACAAGAGCAATAACAAAAAGACTACTTAGCTGCTTTTCAGACTACATAGCTGTCCAATCTGCTGTCAGAAACCATCTCAAACAATTAATATTTTTTGTTTCCAATGTGAAAAACGATTTGTCTTGGCTGTTAAGTGGCTGTCAACAATAACAAGCATTTTTGCAGTTCAGCTGGAGAGCGTGTACCTTCTCAAAAGCGATAGCTGATGCAGCTATTGTGTTGCAGTCATGAGAATGACTGAAAAAAAAAGAGCCTTGTGATTCTAGAAGGCAGACAAAAGAGTCTGAAAATTTTCCCGAAAGACCTAATCTCAGAACAAAAATACTGAGTCAGGCAGGTCTATCTTCAGCCTTTTCTGATCCCAGAATACACCGATATTGATTCTTAAGATCACTTATTCTTCCAAAACTTCAGCTGGAAATGTATACAGAAATAGTTATCAAAATTTTGGCTGCTTTTAGAACTCTTTTCAACTGAAGTCATGGTTCCCCACCTGAGTACATAACAGCAGATTCTTTAGCCTCAATGAGGTTCTCTGTCCTCAGCTGGGATTTGCAGTCATGCACAGATGCATGTCCTTAGGGTCATTTGTAGATGCTTTTAGACATGCATCACACTCAAAATCAAGATTTCTCTCTTTTGTTCCTCCTTGCATTCTTTATTCTTTTATTTTCCTTTTTTTATTATTCTTTTTTTATTTTTTATTTTCTTTTTTTTTCCATTCTTTCTCTCTAAATCCTACCCTCCCAGAAAACAAGGACATGATCAGATAAAATGACTGTAATTTCATTAAGGTTCATCATTAATTTATTAACTAAAATCAAGCTCACACCAAAATCAAGAAACATTTTTTAAATTAATTAAAAGATTCATCTGAAAAGCTTTGTAAACACTCTGTTTTCATGATATATCTGAAGTTCATATTGTGGTCATATAACAGGTCTATTCCAGTCTATTAAAGCTTAAAAAACACTGTAATGTTTTTTTGCAGCTGTTTATCTGTCAGGGTGAAGTGAGAATCTGAACAAGTTTTTGTGGTCATGCTGAATTACTCATAGTCATTTGCTCTTAACTAGGGAATGTGTTGCTCACATTAATATCCCCTACTAAAAAGCAAGGGGTATTAATTTCATCACACGTCTGTGTTACAAACTGAGAAGACAAATTTCTGACTCCTCTATCTTGCTTTAAATATAGATTTTTTTTTTGCTTTTCTCTACAATTAAGATAATAAAAAAAATCTTAAAGTCTTCTTAGCATCTGCCAATTGTAGCTAGAACTAAATTTGAACAGTCAAGTCTCTCTGACAAAAACGTATTTATCCTTTAAAATTGTTTATRTGTGATTATTATTAACTGAAAGCAAAGGGTTTTTTCAGTCCGAGGAAGAGAGCCAAACACCAAAATCTGAGGCTGATGGCCCATAAGAGATACCTTTACACTTCTTTACACTKCTTCCAGCTTACTCTCATGAGAAAAAACGCACAAAAATTTGAATGTGCACGTATAACACTTTTTATAGCTTATACCTCAGGTGCTTTTTCAAAAAATGTATTATTTTTCTTAGGATGATTTTGTTTTGCACATGACACTTTTTATTGGAAATATACAATGGCTTTYAGTTTAAAAAGCTTATTGAAAATCTAGTCCTATAAGGTCTTTTCATACTTCCATTCCTAACAATTCTGTAATATTCTCAAACAGTCAGCAAGATGTCTGACTGTCTGCAATATGAATAGCTGAACGTTTCTTGTAAAGAATGGAACACATTGTGTTGCTGGAATTGCATAAAAATATCTTTAGTGATATGGAAAAAGGCTCTGGGACCTTGGATGTCAGTTCTAGGAGAGATGAATTTATAGGTAGAACAATCTCTCTCCTAGAACTGACATCCAAGGTCCCAGAGGCTTTCTCCATAACACTGAGGAACTTTTTCCCCCCATGCATTTCCAACAGTATAATGTATGGTGCATGTAGTATTTTGAACAATTTCACACTCAGAGCAATAACAGCAAACTTTGCCTTAGAAAAGTCTTCCTCCACTTTGATATTATTGCATAGCTTCTGGTTTTAACAATAATTTGCTTAAGAAAGCGAGAAGCAGCTCTTTGAGATRAAGGTCAAAAAGACATCAGAGTTCAAAGTCACATTTTCACAGTTGCTTTTTATTGAAACCTTTTTTGTGTGTTCTGAATGGACAAAGCACTTGTGCAATTAAACTACAAAGTCTCCATACATCTAAATTAGACCTCTTTTTTAAGTACATCACTGTTTTTATGTTTCCTTTCCATTTTACTTATTACATTGTTACTCTTTACTTATTACTCTTATCGTTGACTACACTTCTTGAAGAAATTGTCCAAGTCTGCCTCTTTTCCCTTAGAAAATRCTGTGTTTTTGCTGTATACCCTTTCTTAAACAGAAAAGTCAACAGGAATCAATAAGAGTTTGTCACTGATTTAAATAGAAATTTGGCTTGATCTTACTGATTTACTACAGTGTTACTATCTCAGACCAACCAATCCTATTTATTTCAATTAAGAAAAGAGGAATGCCCCTACAACATTCTCTTTCCCTTTTCTCCAAAGATATTAGAAGTTTTTAGAACTCTAATACATGAAGATCTAGACATTTTTCATTGCAGAAGTAYATTCCTTAAGTAGGTTTAATATTAGACAGTTAGATTCAGAGCACACTTGGAGAGAGAAAGTTAACAGAAATTTTTATGTGGAAATTCTCAGAATTTGCAAATCAACCCAACTGAGCAACTCAGTATTTATAGAATCCTTAGCTATTAAAAAAATTGATGTTGTAATGTCCTCTTGARGTATACAACTTTAAAAGGTACATTTTTTTTCAATGTTATAGTTGAATAATAAAAAAGAGAGTCCACAGATTATTTAGAGAAATCACCTTGAATGAATAAAAATAATTCAAGTAGATATTAGAAAACAGCACTTAAATTGTGTAAAGGCATTTGAACTCAATTAGTATAAATAGCAACAGATAGGCATCCCACATTTTTCAGATTAAGAACAACAGCAAAAAAATTTATCCTGGCACTTATTTGCCATATATAAACTGGTATTTTTAAAGGCAGTTTGGTGATAGAATAAATAACACTAAAAACTCTTACTTTCCATTTGAAGAAAATAATTAGCTAGTAAAAACGCATTGAGAACAATGTTGTGGCCGCTTTCCACAATTCACTCAGTTTATTTCTGTATTTTCCCACCAAATTGGAATATTGTTTTCATAATATGTCAAATATTTTAAAGTCACATCAGCCAATGATTGCACTGAATACAATGACATCAAGACATCACATGTGGATACAAAAGAAGGTCATGTTAAGCTGTATTAATAATTGTATTCATCATTATCTCTCTGGCTCTATGCAAATGAATATGTGAATCAAGGATTTTAGATCGGTTGTCGAATGAGTGCAAAGAATAATTTCAGAACATCATAAAACATTACTGCAAGAGGAGCCCAGTGCTGCCATTCAGAGAGACCTGGAGAGGCTGGAGAGATGGGCGGAGAGGAACCTCCTGAGGTTCAACAAGGGCAAGTGCAGAGTCCTGCACCTAGGGAAGAATAACCCTAGGCACCAGTACAAGCTGGGGGCTGACCTTCTGGAGAGCAGCTCTGCAGAGAAGGACCTGGGAGTGCTGGTGATGACAAGTTGACCATGAGCCAGGAATGTGCCCTTGTGGCCAAGAAGGCCAATGGTCTCCTGGGGTACATTGGGAAGACTGCTGCCAGCAGGTGGAGGGAGGTGATGCTGCCCCTCTCCTCAGCCCTGGGGAGGCCTCATCTTGAGTCCTGTGTCCAGTCCTGGGCTCCCCAGTGCAAGAGAGACATGGAGCTACTGGAGAGAGTCCAGCGGAGGGCTATGAGGATGATCAGAGGGCTGGAGCACCTGCCCTATGAGGAAAGGCTGCGGGAGCTGGGCCTGTTTGGTCTGGGGAAGAGAAGACTGAGGGGGGATCTGATCAATGTGTACAAGTACCTGAAGGGAGGGTGTCAAGGGGATGGGGACAAACTCTTTTCAGTTGCCCCATGTGACAGGACAAGAGGCAATGGGCAGAAACTGAAGCACAGGAAGTTCTGCCTGACCGTGAGGGGGAATTTCTTTCCTGTGAGAGTGACGGAGCNTGTGACAGGACAAGAGGCAATGGGCAGAAATTGAAGCACGGGAAGTTCCGCCTGACGTGAGGGGGAATTTCTTCCCTGTGAGAGTGACGGAGCACTGGGGCAGGTTGCCCAGAGAGGTTGCGGAATCTCCTTCTGTGGAGATCTTCAAGGCCCACCCAGATGCAATGCTGTCAAACGTGTTCTAGGTGACCCTGCTGAGCAGTGTGGTTGGACTAGATGATCTCCAGAGGTCCCTTCCAATATTACTGATTCTGTTATTCTAATTCTAGTTCTATGATTCTATGAAGTGCTATTTTCCTCAGTGAAGCAACTAAAACTGGAAGTTTGTTCCATGTTCATAGGCATATTTTGCTATGCTGAAAATATTTTGTTTATTATTTATTATTTATTTTTTATTATTTTAGAGTTTTTTAATGCTGCTCATATTATTATCATTTTGTTTTTACTTAGTACAAAATGAGCAATCAAATGGTCAGAATATCCAGGCTTTCATAAGAGCTAAACATTTTTTGTTGAAATTGATCAGAAAATTTTACATAATTTCACAAATAACTTGATTCCTAGTCTCCCCCCCCCCAAAAGAAAAAGGTCTTATTTGGGGGAAATGAGGTATTYAGTGACCAAACGTTCATGAAAAATTGTTTTCTAGCAGTTGAAAACTGATTATGTCTTTACCTAACASAGTGGCAAAACGCCATAGCAGTAAAACTTTCGTTATACACAAAATTTTGCTGGAGTATCACTGTAGTTTGAGTTCAAATGTTAAATTCATCCTTCACATAGTGCTTTTGAAGTCACTTAAACTATGATCAGATTTTAGCCTCGGTGGTTGCAGAGACAGTTCTGCTTTGATCTCATAGCTTTTCATTGCTTGCAGGTTCGTACTGTTTAGTGTGCCTGACCCGTGGCAAAGGAAGGAAGGTACTCTCCCGCCCAGCACGCTCAAAGTTTTCACTCTTGCACTGGGGCAACTCCATTAACTTCAACGATACTTGTGTAATTGAACAGAGAAACTAGGATAGGAGTCATCGAGTTGCTTATACCTACCCTAGTTGTGCATATTTATCTGTGTCTGTAAAACACACCGTATAAAATGTACAGCCTGTCAAGTGGTGATATATAGTGTCARCTTAATGCAGAGCTTTGCACTTTGTATTCCTCCCTCCTATTCCTATTTAGGTGGCAATCACAGGACTTGGATTCAAGATAAGAAAGAGATTTTACTGGCAGCAGTGCCTGTTTTTAGCAGACTCCGTGAGTAATTGTATGGGCAGCTTTCAAGTTGCCTGTGGGTCACTTTCATGATTAGACTACCGATGAGAAATCTGAGCTACCTTCTCCCCCTGCATGTCATTTCCTTTTAGTTCACTTTGATTCGGGGAATGTATATGTTTTTATCTAGCTATGCATAAAAATCAGTTCCTGTAAATCCAGTTGCTGAAAGCATGTACAAACAGGTCCTTTGTAAGACAGTTCRAGAATATTTGTGTATAATACTGCAAAGGTATCGGTTTTATGAAGTTTAAGATTCCCCCTGCTTTTGATCCTCCCCACACACACTTTCATATTGGTGTGTGCAGCAATGGTAAAACACACACTTTTTTCTTTTGCACATACAAAGGCATACATTTATTTTAGATGAATGGAATTAAAATTATTTTCTTTCAAAGACCTTGAATTATGGTGTAAAAGCTATAATTTTGAAAGGTCAAAATCCTATATTTGGAAYCACAGAAATGTTAGTGGATAAAGCTTATTTTTCATCTCCAAAGTTTTCATTTGCTGCTTTCAAGAATAATATTTGCATTTCCATTCCCGTGGAAAAACCTTGTCTCTTTCAGTAAAACAAGAAGATAGGAAGTCAGATAATTGCAATGCATTTGTAACTAACAAAGAGGGACAATAACAAAATGTAATCTTTTTGAACCRTAATCAAAATTATTTCTGAGGAATACTGCTGTCTGGAGGAGGATGCAGGATGTTTTCTATATTTACTTTTGACATTGTCAGTTTTCAGGGCCACACATGGTGCTGTTTGTAAAAAGGAGAAGTCTTTGCCTGGAGCTCRTAGAGGTTTCCAGAGAGCTTAGTAGCTCTTGATATGTGATTTATAAATAGAAAACCTTTTCGAAAGAGAGAGCCAATGACAGCACTGCTTGCTGTGGTGTCTCGTGGAAAGCCGTGGTACTCCAAGAGCCTACACAGTGCCCATCTCAAGGTCCTGACAGTCAGGAGAGCTGAGTCTCGGGGTGTGTCGGGGGGAAGCRTGTGGGAAGACAGAGTAATATTGATATAGTTTCTGATTAATTAGGAAGGAAATTAAAAGGAAACTTTATGTATGCATATTCTGCTATCTCTGTTGAAAAAGTAGACATATATTAGAGAGGAAGGAAAAACTACAGCTCTGAGTCAAACACTGTACCTGTGAGGTGAGTGGAATTCTTGCCACTGGATAGTGTTAGCAGGATTTCATCCCTAATTACCTCCTAAGTTACAAAAGCACCTAGGAATGTAGAGGTCCGTGTTTCAGCTTTTCTTCTTCAGGTTTTAAGAGTATTGCTGCCCCATTTGGGGTGAGCAGATTCTAGTGTTTGTAAGTAATGACTTAGCCTTCGGCGAAAACGATAAATCCTTTTGCTTCCTGCACTAACTAGAGAGCCTGACAAAGCAGTTGTTACAGCTTTTTATCATCATCCCAGAGATTTCCTTTATGGTGTTTATCCTCTGCAAATAATTTGAATTTTAATTTATCTTCAGCACCCATTATTTTCTAAGCTGTAACTGTCATCTAATGCTAGGACCTTTCTTCAGAGATCTCCTGGAGATATTTTGTGCACCCATGGTCTCCTACCCTCCTTTTTCACCACAAGAGACCCTTGTGCTTCCTGCAATTCCGTCTGGCCCTCCTTTACGAATGCCTTTCTGCTCTTTATGGGGTTGCTYTCTACCTGTATCACTCTGGATTAACTTCCTTCTGTACATGGTACTTTTCTGAGAACTTGCTGTAGGCTACTTTCTTACTTAGGATTCTTCATCCCAAAATTAGACTGAGTTCAGATCTATCACCTGAAAACTGAATGCTAGGCATAGCTGACTTTTGACATTTAAAGATCCAGATTGTGCAACTCCTTCAGGGATTAATAATTTCATGCAGTAAGGAAATATAAAATCTAGTGTGTTCTCAATTTCAGTTGCTTTGGAAAAGCAATCAGATGGAATCRGTAAGCATCACTAAAGGCACAACCATTTTGGGTGACTCTTCTGCAATAATCTCAACTGAGTGGCCTGCACACATGCTATCTGTCCGGTGTGTGAATCATCAATAGTGAGGTTGGCTTTATATTGTTTCAGTACTTAAAAATGTAATATTTTATTCATAGGAAGACTGCAATCTGGCAATAGCTCAGGACAGGAGGAACCATTGTTTTATAATCTTTACAACGTTACCCAACATATGTTTGAGAATCAAGGAGAGGAAACATATGTCGAGAGATTCTGCACTGCAAAAAGTAGTATGAAAGCAAAGAGAGTATAGGGAGACTAAAAATGAGAAAGTGTATTAAAATAAAAGAAAACCCATGAATATTCAATCAATAACTCTTGTCACTACTGATGAGAACTAAGAGTTCCTGAGTACTGAGCAGTATGGGTTAGGTGAGGCAAAGATAGACCGTATATTTCTAGACCTTTGGGATACTCAGGCACCGAAAGATTGCATTAAAATTTAAAAAGGACATTGTCAAATACATAGCACATTGGCATCCATGCTTGCCTTCAATTTGTGTTGCATAAGGCAGGTATAATGTTACCACAGATCTGAAAATATCAAATAGCATTTAAATTTTTTCAAAGTAGGCTTTAATACTTGTTTTAAAACTCRTTAGCAGCTCCTGACAAGAAAGGGCACTGTTCCACATTAATTGTACATTTAATGTCAGAGACAAAAGGTCAAAAATATATGGGAATGTCCAGTGAATGGAATGAAAATGAAATAGCAGCAGGCCTGGCTATCTGTGTCTCAGCTCTGGTGTGAAGAACCTGCATTTAAAGATAAGCAGAATGAAATAGAATCTCTATTTTAATATTTTTTAAAAATAAATGTCTATAACATAGTATTACATTTACTTTTAGCAATATTGTTATGTCTTGCAATATGTCTGTAAAATCATACATTACAGCTATTATACTGAATAAATTTTATCTGGCCTGGACAATTAAGTTATTTTAAAAACATTGTGCTTCATACATAAAAATAGAGTGTTAGCTATTTAATGAACCATGTGAGAATGTGAAATTTCTGCTTCTCTAACAGTAATGCCTTGCAATTGCCTATTGAAAGAGGGAAAAAAAAGAGTCAAGAGAAAAGGTTAGTGCTTCTGATTGAAATATTCTTGAGTGTAGATACTTCTAAATTTAACTGAGTAGGAAAATAGCAAAACAAATGGAGGAGAGACAAAGCACATATAAGAACTGATTGTGAAATGACAAGTCTTTTACAGACATCTCTGAATACCTGGGAATACAAATACCTACAGTACACTCCAGTACAACARCGTAAATGCCAGTTTAGGGAGAGGGAAAGTTACCACTGCAGAATTACTACATCTTTAGCAAGGCATTTATAGTAAACATTTAATTAACTTTAGTGTTAGGCTTAGCATTTCTAACCTTGGCAGTACTTTAACTGGGGATATTCCATCTTGTTTCAACATGCAAGAGTCTGGTGGGGGCAGTAGGTCCACACACATACGTGTTTTATATAATCTTTTTACTTGAAGTGACATACRAGTGTATTATATGCTAAACATACCATTAAATGCTTCCTAATAAAAGAAAACAGAATAAGCATCTGGGTTTACATTTCAAAGAAAAAGAAAATCTCTGTTTTCTTCCTCTGNAAAAAAAAAAAAAAAAAAAAAAAGTGAAACTGTGGAATGACTCAGTATATATTCTGAATAATTTCTCAGTGTAATTTTGGATTTACGAAGTGTATCTGAAAATGCAATCTGGTCCTGAAGTCTTTATAAAAGCCTTAAACACCATTCTAGAATCTATTTGTCCTACATAGCAATAAACTACAAATCTGTAGTAACATGTCTCTTCCTCTTTTTCAGAACAGTGTGAATACTTGAGGTGGTAGAATTTATTATGTAAACACAAACACACAGATTAAACACTACTTGATCTGAAATAAACAAATAATGTGCAATAACAGTTATTTGTGTTCATCATTATTTGTAATAGCTTAGGGCGAGCAAAAATCTTTAATGTAGCATGCCTATAAATAAATAAATGCATGTATTTTGTAACCKAAAGCCATCAAACATACTAAGTCATAAAACAAATAGAAAAGAACTMAGTAAAGAATAAAAGTTTTACATCAATAACACRCACTTTTAGCAATTTATCTACATCYACAGATGCTGAAAAGTGGAGTTAATATGTTTAATTTATAATATTTCCAAAATATCAGTGCTGGGGAGATGCTGATACTGAAGAGAATATGATTATAATATTTATGAAATCCAAATCCAAAATGATTAATCTCTAATTTTCCTATCATCCACTATGCTCTATATTGCCTCTGGCTTTCTACAGCCTTTTGCCAGAATTGTGCCCCTTTCTACTCTAATGATGTTAGAAGAAAAAAACGAGAAAAACTTCCCGTTCTGTTCCTACAATTGTTTTCCTTCTGTTTTTCGAAGCAACAAATCACAGCATAGCTGTTGCACTTAAAGTGTTGGTAGGGTCTGTGTGAGCCAGGAGGTCAACTGAAAGGGCTGCGTTGCGCTAGTTCCTGCCATATCCAAAAAGCTGGTAGAAAAGGGAAAGGCACTCATCAAGAACCAGCCCCCCCCAGCCTTCTATGAGATCAGATAATCTGCAGAGCAAAAAATTGTAGCTAGAGAACGAGATCTCCATCTATACTCCTCTCTTATTCAAAAGTGTTAATAGTGCCACGATAGTTATTCTGTCAGTAATGTACAAGATTCAGATGTTATTGTCCATCGTTCATACGTATGTTTTTACATGATCAACTAGCAAGAGTACCTGCAAGTAGATTGATATGCTATATATATGCTTGTTAATTAGTATATGTTTGTGCCTTTATCTTTTGCTCCACTCACCCAATTGTAACATTTACAGAATCAGTGGGTACAAACTATTGAAACATGTAAAGTTATTACCTAAATTCCTTACCAGTAATTTCTCAAATACTTTCTTGTCTGACTCACATGTATAAATTCATATGCTTCATATAAATATAAATTCATATATCAGCAGGGGATCAGCAACACCTCTGGCCTGAATCCTGAAAGACATTTAGTTTTTGTACTAGTCAAATCKTCTTGCTTACCCTTAGCTGACTGTTGAAGAGTGTTGTGCTCTAAATGAGGTAAACACTTTCCTCTGCTTTCACACACGAATGTATGTACATAACCAGAAAGACAGGTATACTTCTGGTTACAAAGCTGTCTCTTCTACATCCTCAGGTACCAACTCTCTTTTGGAGCTAGTACCTAAGCCTGGTCTATTGAGCAGTCATATCATCTGTTCACTCAGGCTCCCCTAAGTCCCCTTTCTGTCCTGCAGAAATTTCTGAAGTATATTAGCCCATACAATAATGAATCAGAATCATAGAATCATAGAATCACAGAACCAGTAAGGTTGGAAGGGACCTCTGGAGATCATCTAGTCCAATCTCCCTGCTCAGCAGGGTCACCTAGAGCATGGTAGACAGGGTTGCATCCAGGCAGGCCTTGGAGATCTCCAGAGAAGGAGACTCCACAACCTCTCTAGGCAACCTGTGCCAGGGCTCTGTCACTCTCACAGGGAAGAAATTCCCCCTCACGCTCAGGCGGAACTTCCTGTGCTTCAATTTCTGCCCATTGCCTCTTGTCCTGCCACATGGGACCGCTGAAAAGAGTTTGTCCCCGTCCCCTTGACACCCTCCCTTCAGGTACTTGTACACATTGATMAGATCCCCCCTCAGKCTTCTCTTCCCCAGGCTGAASAGGCCCAGCTCTCGCARCCGTTCCTCACAGGGCAGGTGCTCCAGCCCTCTGATCATCTGTGTAGCCCTTCGCTGGACTCTCTCCAGTAGCTCCATGTCAACTACAACAATGAAAAAATCTCTAAAAATATACTCYTGTAAAAGTAAAAAACTGTCTTTCAAGTTAGAGGGACGAAATAATCAACTGGTTCTTTTCCATAATTTCCATTAATCTACGATAGAAGCCTGCAAGTCATGTATATCTTTTAAATAGAATACAAAAACAAGTATGTGAGGGTATAATAAGTACAATAAGAGCATTTGGCTCATGTGCCCTACAAATTTATATCCCAAATGTTAGGAACTGACACTTTCTGAAAAATGTACAACTTGCTCTGAGCATTAGTATTAGGTCTGACACTTCCCTGAAGCATTGTTAACCTGTGAATGTGAACTGTGGTCACCCAAGAAATCCCCAAGTGACAAGTGGTTGCCTTGGACTTGGCAAGTCTGGTTAATATCAAACTGGTTAAAAGTGAACAAGTCAAGGTGATATCAGGGAACCCACTGAAAAAATAATCACAGCTGATTAAGTTGAATGAATGAAATTCAATCTATTAAGTTATATCCCAGAAGAACTGCATAAATTTGGCCTATGATATATCAGAAAAGAGTAAGAGGAAGAAAAATAATATTCATCATGGAGTTAAAAGAGTTGCAAGCCCTTGGTCTTATCAAGCAGGTACAGTTATTAGAGTGGCAGGGGACTTAGCTGAGGAAATATCTGATGATGTCTCCAGGGGATACAGAAGCTCTGACAGAATACAGAGAAGAACTGAAAGTATCAAACTGTCCTATGCTTTGTGCCCCTAGGAAAGTTTTTCTCACCTTCAGGGAGAGGATAAAAGAAAACCCAGATGGGTTCATTGCCTTGGTAGTCACAGAGTGAGTAGAAGCATAAATAGAGTATATAAACCCATTAATCATTATAGGCAAAAGTAAATAAACTTAAAACACTTTTTTTAAGGATCTTCCCTCCAAAAAATTAAACATTCACGCATACATAACGCATATGAAGAAAAGATTTCTGCTATGTACAAAGACACAAATTCCAGAAAAATCAAGAGGCTGAATATCCTCCTAAACTTCTACCAGCAAAGAGATCACATGCGTAGAACCAGCACATATGGAGAATGACTTAATCAGTAAAACCTGAAATCCTCCAGTAAGTAGGGTATGTGCTGCCTTTCCACCTAATGGTGGCCTTTATTTGTCTTAGACATTCTTCCTGATAATATTCTTATTACCCCTTGGATAGCTGTGTGTGTGTGTGCGTGTGTGTGCTCGCATGCTGGGTAAGTGAGGGTAATTCATACATACGCAACCACATGCTAATTCATGCAGACCTGGCTTACTGAATTATAAGTAGCTAGATATCCTTTAGAAGCTGGTCCATCTGTATCTGTTACAAAGCTTTAAAAAGTTCAGTTTAGGGAACTTATTAAAGTTTATGAAAGTACAAAATCATTCCTAAAAGTCCATTTCTAGGAGGCCGTACGTGGTACTGTATTATTAGAGATAACAGTAATACAGAAACAGAAAACAAATCATGCATGCCTCATCTCAACTTGAGGAAAAATTGATGTGGTTGGAAGGAATCACATTTTTCTGGGGGCTTATCTCTCACTAGTATTTTTTATGAACATAGATCTGAACACTAATTCTCAAAGCAGAAAATTCCCAGAGTAACAAAATTCATCAGAGCCCTCTGATACAAAGCAGAAGGTATAATATTCTGATAAATAAACATCATAAATAAAGTGGAATGAAAATGATAAAACTGAGTCAAGGGAGCTTCAGATGATTTATACCAGCTCAAGGTCCTGTTCATACAGTTGAAGCATTCATGGGTATACCTATCTATATTTTCTCAGGTGATACTCAAACTAGCTTTCCTCAACTAGAATATGTCACCTCCAACCACAATTCTACAGGCACTTTCACCTGAGGATGGCATTTGTAAAGATAGATATTCATATCTGGCAAGCAATTCCAGCTCCTTTCAGAAACAGTCTTAGCTTCTCCTTAAATGTCAAAAGAAGCCCACAAAACCAAACTGTTGCCAAACCCAGACTGTCTGTGTGAATGTCACAACGATGCATGTTACGTATATACTGTACGGGTACTTTTTATGTGTGTCAAACTCTGTCAGGTTCACATTAAAGAAATGCTATATTTTAGAAGCAGCTACCTGCAGCCTACGGTAAAATAATATTTTTATTTTGCATGGGTCAGTAGTTACCAGAGTTTGCCACTACTAAGATAGATAAAGATACTTTGCACATCTCTGTTTCCTAACTTTTAACTCATTTCAGTGCTTCTTATACAAAACTGCTTTCCCCCCCCCCCGTATTTCAGCCATATTTATCAAAATACTTATTTATTTTTATATATGGTTGATATGGGTCTTTGTTTCTTAGTTTTTGAAGTGCATTTGGTATCACAATTAGTTTTATACCTAGCGAAGGAAATCTTGACTAGTTAGTCTCAGATTTCTAAAGAACAAATCGTTATTTCTAAGGGCATTGAAAGACTCATTAAGCCACTGAGTGACATAGGTGAAAGTATAAAAATTGGCATATTTCACTGAATATCTGTACATTTTCAGATCCACAGATATAACATATAATTCCAAATCTAACAGTATTATTTATGTATGGAGCCCTGTGGAACCACAGCTTCTCAGGGACATAAAGACTGCAGGTTGGTGCCCACTTATAACTATCTCACTGTCACGGTAATTCAACCTAGTGAAATAAAAAATGATTATAGCTGTATCTCTTTACTCAAGGCGTATTTTTTGCATATGTGTGTGCCTTTGTCTTCCCCTTTTCTACTGGTGTTTACAAATTTTTGTACAAAAGTTGTACAACAGTTGTATGGGAGTTGTACAAAAGGACTATTTCATTTCCTCATTGTGAAAAGTTGCCAGATGGTATATTGCATATCCAGATAGATACCCAAATAGTCACTACAAGATATACTTATTARAACCTTACCATAAATGCAAATCTGTTTTTTTTTTTCCTTCCACTGAATTAGTTTGAGTCCTAGAAATTAATCTGCAAACCCATTACTGGAAAATTTGAGTTAAATGCAAGATCTAAAATGAGCAACTTCTTGTTCATAGTCATTGAGCAAACTACAAGCAAAATCCAGAAGGGACTTTATGCAGAAAGTATATGATTACTAAGAGGAGACCAGGAACAAAGAGTCCGGACAGACAGACCATGTCTTTCAGTCCTAATTACACTGCAATAGTCATTTGCATATATATTCTGGAATGACTTCTACATGTGTAATACACTGGTCATAATTTCCAAATTAAGTACTCTCAGAGCATTGTTTTGTGATACACAAAGGATTTCTAAAATCCCTTGGACATTATCTACATTGTCATACTTTATGAACTCCTCTTGCATGGTAAGTGCTATATTGTGGCYTTTTGAAAGTAGATCTGTGTAGATAGCTGCTTGCAAACTTGGACTGCTCTGCTGGAACCAAAGTGGAAGGATATGAGTCACCTCCTGTTCAGAGCTATGTGCAGTGCTTTAGTTAAGGTTAAAAAAAAAAAAAAATCCAAAGAATTTCAAAGAATCTCACTAAACAAGTACAAGTCTTTTATGCCAGAGCTGAATGGCATGCCTTTACTACGGAGCTTGTCTGTTGTTACTGTCTGCGAAGATGGACATGGGTCTGTGGAAGTGCAAAACTAGCATGTGTCCTTTTGTCAAAGTTAAAGTGAGCTGCTGCTCACTGAAGAACCATAACCACATCAGGGCAATAGATACAATAGATACAATATGGGGAACCTTTTAATTACTGTCCCATTCCAGTACATCTTTGAAAAGGACTGATATTTTCATCATGCTGTCTGCCGAAATACAAAAAAATAAGCACTTACGGTTCTTGGACAATTGCAAGGGTAGTTAATACTATCTCAAGATTGTCAACAGCCCAGAAATTGAAAAAAACAGGGCATAATGCTGTTAATTGTCATTATGGATCCAATTTATGATTCTTTTCMTGATTTTTTTTTCAGTATTTTCTTTTTCAAATAGTGCTTCAGGGTGGTTTAAAATTTTAAATAGAAAAGTACGTGGACTGTAGGAATGTGTATATTCCTACATGCTAAGAAAATCCAAGCGAAAAAGAGTTCATCATACCACAGTCTTCGAGAGCTGGAAAAAATGTTCCAATCCCAACTCAGTATTTCTATAATATGGTGCAGAACTTTATATAGGAGATAATACTGCCACTTGAGTTACACAAGTTTTACACAAGATTTTTCACAACTGCAAATTTTTTATCAGTTAGTAAGGCTTCTCAAGATAAGCACAGATTGTTATCTTAGTAATTACTTGCACAAGTTGTAATAATATGGCGTCCTATAGAATATCTGAGAAATGCTTAAAATTCAATGTCATATGCAAAATGAGAGAAACGTATTTTTCAATGTGTAGATCTGAGTCTTAATGTAGACTGTTGTTACTTTGTCTCTGCTCAGGACTTTAAGATATTGACACACTTAACACCTGTTTATCTTTTCATAAATAAATTTTAAAACAGAATTAAAAACGAATTAAAGTATTGCCATTTTTTCTCTTTAAATATGAGATACAATATGACATTTTCATCTGGTTTGATCGTCGCATCAAATTATGCCACATCATAAAATATGTGTAACCTAATATAATATGACATGTGTGATGTCTGTATCAAAAATTTAAAGGACTAATTCAAAAGAAAATTTTAAAAAAGAGAAAAAAGTAAGAAATCTGATGCTTAGATTTTCTTCTTACAAATATACCTTTGCTTTCTTATAATAGACAAATGTCCTTATTCTTTCAGTCTGAACCCACATCCCTCGTTACCAAAAAAAAAAAAAAAAAAAAAAAAAGAAAAGAAAAAAAAGAAAAAAGGGGGGGAATATTTCATTGAAATGCCACTTACTTTTTTCTTGTAATGAGTCTTGACAAGAAAATGCTCATGCTGTGTGACTTTGAAAATGCCCTTTTCTGGCAGGCAGCCTTCCTGCTAGTGAAACTGTTTGCTGGCTTTAAACAACAGGAACAGGGGCCAATTTACAGTCCAGGAATCAACCAATTTGAGATGCACAGACTCCCCATGAAGCAATTATTCCCTTGGATGGACATACTGTCTTCATTATTCCATAAATTTTGTCAAACTTAAATATTCAACCACTGATGTACATTCTTTGCACTGTTGGTAACATATTTGGTGCAATTGTCCAAAAAAGAAAGCACATTTCTATCTTATAATGCATAGTGTGATATCTCTGCCCAGAAGGATGGGAGTGGAGAAAACATACATATCTACTAGGATTAAATTACGTCCTGTGGAGATGAGCTGGACAGGTTTAAAAGAAAGAACGAAGGTTTCAACAGTCTTTGAATAGGATAGTCCAAAGACATGAGTATATGCTTTATTCATCTCTTGTTCCAAATATGGAGATTCATTCTCTGCCTCTTTTGAAGCATTTTCATAGTTTCTACCCTCACCTCTAGCTGTTAGCTTGTTTTTGTTCAAATTATTGGATAACCTCAGTACCTCTCTCTCAAGTAGTTTAAGTGCGCTAGAAAGTCTTGTTATCTTTGAAATATATTATATGCTTCTAATTTTAACAATATGTGAGCAACAGAAGACCAGGAATAAAGAAAGGAAAAGGAAAAGGAAAAGGCAAAGGAAAAGGAAAAGGAAAAGGAAAAGGAAAAGGAAGAGGAAGAGGAAAAGGAAAAGGGAAAGGGAAAGGGAAAGAGAGAAAGAGAAAAATAGGAAAAGAGAAAGAGAAAGAGAAAGAGAAAGAGAAAGAGAAAGAGAAAGAGAAAGAGAAAGAGAAAGAAAAAGAGAAAAAGAAAAATAAAACCTCTTATGTTTTATAAAGTCAATACATTGTTATCTTATTGTCTTAAATTCATTCAGGTCTAATAAAAATAAAATAAAAGTGTAACAAAATAATAGTAATAATAACAGTGATCTTTACTGTGAATTTCATCAACTGATCAGTCTATAGATATTTTTTTCCTTCTTTTCTGTGTTTTCTGCTATCACTACACACTCATCCTACAAAGCGAAGATCAAAAACTGGAGCCTCAGATTCCTGAAACTGGAACTCTCTCCTAAACAATAGCCAACACTAAAAACAAAGACTTACCCCAGAATATAGTGTTCTGCTTTTAATATATATTAGCTAAAACTATACGAATGGGATATTTCAGTATGAACAAGACTGACTCCCTAAAACTTAGACTTTATAATTCTTAAGTAAGCTTATGTCTCAACTTGTTATCTAGTCTGTCTTTGTCTTCCTGTGTTTCCTCATGAGGCTGGATTTAAACTGAGTTGCAGAGGTTGCAAAGAGGTAAATCTACCTGCGATCTTAACATCTCTAATTTGTGCCGTCCACCGAGTATAGATAAAATTATGGAGAGTATGACATCCATCAACATGTCATGAGTGTAGCTCTTTTAAAGAAATGAAAAAATCTTGGAATTCTATCTACATACTTGCAGGATTTTGCAGGAACTTTCAGGAATGTCAGGACCCAGAACGCTTGTACCCTCTCCTTGCACAGCGGAAATTTCCAAATAGTGAGTTAGAATGAGTCAGGTATTGATAACTGTGGATCTCTAATTTTAATTCACTGTTGGGATTGCATTTTAGCCTATTTTTTTAAATAGAAAAATAGGATGGACAGGATGAGGCTAAGTCAAATAGGCAATGCCAATTTATATGATGAGCAGAAAAAATATTTTGGTTGGTCAAAGAGACAATTTCCAGTGACTGCTATGCTAGACTCTACAGACATCCTTATTAAACAGAAGGAGAGAAGGAGAAACAAAAATGCAGACAGACTATCTGATAAGTCTGCCAACTGCTTCCTCAGCTCTTTTAATAACACCTAAAAGTAACAATCTGCTGTCTCGCTAACAGTATCCTATTGCATTCTGTCATTTTCTCTATGGGTATTTTGTGTCATATTAAAATAATTAGATGTAAAACTGTGGTCTTGATAATCTGTGCTTGATAAAACACATGCATTCTGTAGTATTTGTATGCTCAAGACAGCTTCAAGCAAATCACCTCTGGAATCAGAGGCCACAGGGCTATATTAGTCAAGTGGCAGACCCAAGATAGCTTTACAGAGATGATTTGAGTGCTAAGGGTGCAGCAGCATATTTTTACATTATATTGCTTCTGATATGCATAGAGAATGTTATGGTAAAGCTTTATGGACATAGCAGTGGACTTGAAGCTTATGTGGGYGTTAATAGGGTGTTGTCTTGCACAGAATAAATTAGATCAAATTTCCTTGGCATTTTTTACCATTGCTGGTATTTTTTAGCCCTAGTAAGTGTACCTAGACTGTCAAATCACATGATTCTCTAGTTCATTTCCACACAGTTAAACTTCGACTTGATTTTTTTTGTTTGAATTGGATTGATATTGCATAACTATTCATTTGTTCCCTGATTGTCTTTTGGAGTGAATCATCCAGTTTTCTCTGAATAAGACTCAGTAAATTTCTGGGTCTAGAACACCTCACTATCACTCTAAGAACAAGTTGCAAGAGAATATAAATAAGCTACTCCACATTTGACTCTTATCACACACATCTCTCCATATACAGTCTGCTGACACTTTCTCAGAGGTCATTGAAATCCCAAACATATTTACATCTTACATCCTCAGGTGTGAATTACATAGCTTTATAGTATTCATTCTGGTGGGCTAAAACACATCCTCATGCTATTTCAGGCACTTTGAACAAAGATAAGGCTTGTATGTTGGTGCCATTACCTATGTGTTCCTGTATGTGCATATGTGTGTTTGTTTGCACATATAGCTCCAATAAACTCTTAACTACATGATGACTAATTTCAGTCAAGCTAAATAGTGAAGGCTTCAGCTATGAAACAAATGCATTGCTTGTGAAAATTGGCGATTAGATACAAAAGAGAAGCTATTAAATTTCCATTATGCCTTTTTCCATGGAGAAAAAGGATGAAATCTTAGCTTTACTCATTTTAGACCCAAAGTAATCCACATAAGAAAGTGAGCCATTAGGAATGCTCTGACCGTAGGAACAACATTTTTAAACATCAAAGGATCCAAGGATGAAACAAGTGAAATCTACAAGTAACAGCTTAAATAATTTTACAGTTTATTGAATTCTCTAAAGGAAGCAGACAAGATATTTTTTCACTGTTGTTCATGTATTGTCTTGCTGGTGGTCCTTTCCACCAGAATATACGTGTGTTTGGCTTGTTTCAAGGGTTCCAGCAGTGCTCAGGTCATCAAATGCTAGCTGTTAAGAAGTTGGTAATTTGAATTAACTAGGTATTTAAATAATTTGGATAAACTCGTGCTCATGAGCAGTCACTAGAGAGAGATAGTCCCCAACCAGAGAGGGATTTCACCATCTCTAGTAAATAAGTGTTTAAGTTCAGTGGTTTGCTACACCTTCCGAAGGTTCTTACTGTCTGTAGAAGAGCTTCCATAAACTGTTTAGATCCTTAATTTTCAGGTGACAGAAAGATTTTTAGATGATGATGATGATAAAAGTTAAGTAGCATTAACTTTCCTGCTTGAATGTATCTTGCTTGATAGAAGTATCTGTATATAAATAGATGGAATCGGAAGAGGTGTCCTAAGCTATGGGGCCCATGCTAAATCCTAGAATTTGTAGTTAGGAAGCTCCAAGTAACTCAAATTAATTCAACCATTACTTTAGGAGCTAATCAAAAGCCCAAGACTAGAAAATATTTGCTATCTAAAATTACTATTTTGGAAATATCTTGAACATTTATAAGTTATGTCTCTCTCTTTTTTTTAGCTTTTTTATACACCATAATGACAGAGACAAAATGGAATGGAATACTTTCTTTACTGTGATAAATAGTTGGGGACTCAAAACTAACCTTTTGGATCAGAAATTTTTCACTGACACTGGAAAAATTACTGATTTATTGATTAGAAACATTATAAACTATCCATGCGTACTTTAAGAGGATAAAAGGTCTAGCTGGCATGCTGTAGTTAAGATATTCTTATATCTTCTTAAAAAATCTTTTTCATTAAAAATACTCTTCCATTATCTTTTTGTTTTCATATTCTGAACAATTGTTTCATAAACAAGCCAGCTCACTTTTTACTATTGAAACTGTCACAGTTACAGAGCAGTATTATGTTTGGACTCTATTATTTCTCCACATAAATTTGGAGGACAAGATCCAAGACATTTTGGCTTGATTTGAACCTCTTATTCCAAATCAAGAGTTTATCAGATTTGATTAAAATGTTCATCAGCTCCCCTGCTGAAATAGTTACGTCGGTGATCCTAACAGAAGAACTGGCTTTAGTGCTGCATTTCCCAAGCTATTAGGAGTATAGCACCTTTTTAATAGATGAAATGGTAAATTGTTTTATTTTGTTGGGTTTTTACCCACAAAAGTCTGTTAAGGTTGAGGAAGGCTTTCATCATTCTTAAAAAAAGAGAATATGAGTCATGGATCACAAGATTAAAAAATAGTGATAAAAAGCTGATAGTAGTTTTCCTAAGGAAAAGGAAAGTATGGTATGAAATAAGATAAAATATTCCAAAATGACTAATGACTCAGAAATATAAATTCAGTTTCTGTAAGAGTGTAAATACTTTAGATTCTACATATCTGTAAAACACTAAATCTCACTTTTTGCTGTTAGTCTCTTAATAGTCATTCTAGTTTCCCTGAATGGGATTCATCTCATCTTCCTTAAACATCTTCCTTGAATCTGAATTAATCAGCTAGGGCTCCCTTTATAGTTAGTAGAGGATAACAGGCACTCTCAGGGCACAGTTCATCTGACCTACTTCAGATGACTATTTTAGGATAAGAGGAATTGTGACCTAGAAGTGCCTATTTTTCTCCTTTCACTATTAGTGACCCTAAAGTGAGTAGCTCAGGTGCAGACATTCACACTTTTAATGTGTACATTTAGTCAAATGAACTCTACTCCCCCCTCCCCCCCATGATTTATATCTTAGGGGACTTTACATCTTTACATGCTGGAATATGTATCCATACTTTTATCTACTTTTTTTCTTCATGCACAGCATGTGTCTGTGCAAAATATTTCTTGTTTTATTACTTGTGCTAATGCTTTAAGTTCTCACTTTATTACTGGAACTATTCTTAATTTGTAAAGGGAGAATATACAGCTATATGCTTATAATATTTCTTCCAGTGAACAATAGTTCTTAAAATAAAATGGAAGGTATAAGACCTTGAAAGAGTACACGACACTGTAAGTTAACATTAACACAAAATGACTAAGCACCCAGCTGCAGATTTTCCTGGAGGGGATAATGAAGGACTTGTTCTCTTTCACCCAACTCCCCATTATCTCTCTTAGCTCTGATTTCCAAAAAGTCCCATACCAAAGGCAAGATTGAGAGCATATGCTATTAAAAAAAAAAAAAAAAAAAAAAAGAAGAAAAAAAGGAAAAAAAACAGCAGGGGAGAATGAATCTATTTTATGGGGAGCTTTATTTGCAAAATTCCTACTGTCACATGATATGACAGAGATCTGGTCCCCTCTCACATTGGCCCACACAGCAGGAATGGGCACTCATGATGCCCTCAACCTCCAGGCTGCAGCTCTACCTTGGAAGCACTGGAAGTAAAAGCCAGAACAGGGAGATAAGCATTGTTTTACTTAAGATTTAAAAGTAGTTAGCACCTTTTGCACATGTCTCTCCTCATACACATACCCAAATTTATCTCCTACTTTCCAGCCTTCCACCTGCTTTTTATAAACTGTTTGAATGTAGTATGAGAGAATAAATGGCAGAAGCAGATGCAGCAAAGAATTTCTGAAGTGGGATGCTCTGACTACATTGTACAGCAYGTTTTATCAACTAATTTGGAAGCTTTGAAAATTGACTAACTATAACAAAAAAGAAGAGGTGTGACAGGACTTTGTGTGCGAGTTTTTGTAAGTTAGCGAACACTGTTATCTGGTCAATGTGTGAGGTGAAAATCAGCTATTAACGAAAAAGCAAGCAGACCTGGAAGATGTGCATAATCTAAGAGGGTTACTTCAAAAATTTCAAGCTATGATAGGCTGCTTTTCTGAGCTTTTCTCTTTTTCAATGCTTTTAGTTCTCCTTTTAAATGATTTTTACCTCATTTCTATGTGCCTCCCTCCCTCTTCTCTTTTCCAGTTTCCGCCGTGCTCAGTTCTGTCCGCTTTTTTGAAGGGCACGCTTAAAATGTCTACGTCACCCACGTCTTACTGAGTCGTGACTGACGGAGATCCCAGCACACCATGGCCTTCCCCATCCTGCTCTGTTTTCATGGAGAAGAAAGCTCGGCCTGGGAGTGGAATGGAAGTCACCATGTTCTCCAGCAGTTCAGTGCACGAGGTGGCTTTCAGAACTGCCAATCCCAGCGATGTCTGTGACCAGTCAGCAAACAGTGTAAACAGAATTCTCMGTGCCTCCTTCTAAGGAGAATATTCTTTTGGCAATTTCCTCTTTATTCACTGCTTGTAGCTAATGCTCAGACCTTTCAGGCCATTTAGCTGTGATATGAATCAGTACTTAATTTTCATWTTGAAAGAACTTGCTGCGTTCAATCCTTATTTGTCTGTGAAAGTTAAATATTGCAGCTTTTTTGAAGACAGAAAGATAATCATATTGCTTTGTTATCTGCCCCGATATGAAATACAGTAAGAGTTTACATGCTTTCTTCTTTTATARTACAAATGTATTGCTGAAAAATGTTATTTTAAGTGCTATTTTAATTGTGAATAAAATAGCATAATTCAAAATTCTTTATTATACATAATAGGACATATGTGCACAAATTRTTTATGTAAATTTTACTGAGATCAGAGAATTCATATAAATATATGCTGAAAGACCATATCTRTTATAAGTAACTGACTTGAATCTGTAGTTCAAGATATATTTTTCCATAAAATGGTGAATAATAACCTGCAAATATAATAGAGGATTCTGATACAGAATAATTATCTGCAGGCTTCAAACAGAGTACTGGAAGGGCAYGTTCCTCTGCAACCTCAAAAGTAGGAGCTTTCCTTTGGTCAGCACTGATCYCTATTGATGGCATTCCTTAGAAAATAAATTCAACTTCTCCTCATTTCACCTTTGAAGTTTGGAGATAGTTTTGGCATAAGTAATTCCTTATTTTCCAGAAAATGAAGTATGTTTTATCCTCTCCAGACTATCAGTTCAGTGTTGATTCCAGTTCCAGTTAAACATAAAACTGTTTGAGAAGAAGAAGAAGAGAAGGACTGTGGTTCTCTTTGCCTCGGGAAATAGCACCGTTGTTCATAAGAGGCCAGTTGTTAAAGACGGTTGATCTGAGTCTTTCTGCATTGTTGTCTTCAGAATTTGTGAGCCTCCWGCTCCCTTGAAGGGGGCTGGTAGATGTGATCAAGCCAACTACTGGCCCATCTCAAAGATGAGATTAAATAGCAAGAAAAAGAAAATATTGGAGATGAGTTGACAATCTAAACCTTAGTTAAAAAGGCATATTAAGCCTAGCCATTCAGCTACATTAATTCTTMGGTAATTCGTTTAATGAAGTAATTATTGGTATTATAAACAGAGAAAAAAGTCTGCATGCAGAGTTGGAGATAATATAATCAATAATGAAACCTACATCCTGCCTCCTTTTTTAATCAGTGTGGAAACTCAAGGGAAAGAAAAAAGTCACATCTTATCAAATATACTTTTAAATATCTTTATTCCCGGCCCAACTCAYTGTGCTGTATTTCTATTTATATTTTGTTATATGACTAATTGGACAGCCATATTAACGTCTCTATAAATGAGATAATTTTGGATGTCTCCTTACTACTTATAATTAATAAAAAAATACATTTTTCTTCTTTCAGTTGAACTAATTAAATACCTCACAAATTTACTTCGAATGCTAAATAAACAAAATGTTTTAGAGAATAATTTCATATATTTTCCTTTCTTTTAGGAATAATGAAGGATTTATATATTAGCCCATAAGTATTTCCTTAGTATCATAATTCTGTACTGAGAAATRCACAGTAATTCTGTATTGAGAAAAACAGTTTCTTAGGCATTTCATCATCGTTTGACAAAGGCATTGCATTTTGCAAAAATATTGCATTTTTTATCAAAGAAAARATGACATCCAGATTTCGTACTGTTGCATAGAGTTATTCCATTTCAGATGCAGGACTTTGCACTTATCTGTATTGAATCATGAGGTTCCTGTCAGTCCATTTTTCCAGCCTCTCCAGGTCTYTCTGAGCAACAGTCTTGTCCTCCAGCAAATGGATTGCTCCCCTAAACGTGGTGTCACCTGCTTAGAGTGCACTCCATCCCATCCTGCAGGTCATAATAAAGACGCTAAATGGTACTGGCCCCAGTATCAATGTGAGGGATGCAGCTGGTAAATGACCACCTACTAGACTTTGTACAGTGATGCCTTGATTAAAGGGATCACTATCCTTTAATCCTGATAGTGGATCRGTGGAATATTTGCTTTTTTCCAGTCATCAGAAACCTCCTCTGATCACCATGACCTTTCTGAGATGATAAAARAATCAGTCCTACCTTGGCCAGCTCCCTCAGCAGATCTGGATTCATTGCCTTTGGTCCCCTGAACATCTACATTCAGCTGTCCTATGTACTCCCTGACTATATCTTGTTCTAGGGTGAGTGATGTTGCATTCCCACCAACTCTGCCAGTATAATTGAGGAACTGGGCGCTCAGATGGTAGRCTTTACTAGCAAAAAGGCAAGAAAAAAAAAGAAAATAGAAAAAAGAAAATACCTTCACCKTTTCCATATCTTTGATCACTAAGTCCCATACCCTTTGGGCCTACATATTCCTTATCCTTTGTTTTTCTGCCAATACATTTACAGGAATCTTTTTGTTGACCTTCACATTCACTGCTAATTTCAACTCCAGCAAAGCATTGGCTTTCCTAACTCCAGTTTTGCATATTTGAGCAATGTCTCCTGCTTCCACCTTCTGTATATTTCTTGTCTGTGTTTAAGCTCAGTCAGGAGAACTCGGTTAATCTACGCTGACCTTCTGCCACACTTGCTTGACTTTGTGCACACTGAAAGGGATTTTCTGCCCTGAGAATGTTGTCCACAAAAAGATCTACAAGYTCTCCTGGGTCCTTTGCCCTCCAGGGCAGTCTCCTGAAGGATCCTGTTAAGTAGATCCATGAATAAGCWCTAATCTGCTCTCCTGAAGTCCAAGGTTATGATGTTACTCACTTCCTTCAGGATCCTAAATTCCATGTTCTCACTATTATTGCCACCAAGGCTTACCTTGACTTTCATGTCTTTGACCAGTCCTTCCTGCCCAACCTATTGCCCTTCCAGCAGATATCAGGGTGGCTGAAGTCTCTCATGAGKACCAGGGCTTGCAATTGTTACACTTCTTCCAGCTGTCTAAAGAAGGCTTCACCTACTTCCTCTTCTTGAGGACATCTACCACAAGGTTACTGGCGTAAGTCTGTCCTCTTATTCTTATCCACAAGCTCTTGAATGGCTCATCACCTATCCCAAGATAAAACTCCATGCATTCCTGCCACTCCTTTGCATGGAGCACTAATCTCTTTCCTGTTCCTTTATCCCTCCAAGTCTTTCTTGAAAAACAAAAAAGCAATCACAAAACAACAACAACAACAACACRACTGTATCCACCCAGTCTAAAGACTTCCTTGAAAGATTAGTGAGCTTTTTGGAAAAGACTTTTACTCCACACTGACAGAGGGAGCTTGTCCCTGCTCAGCAGCCTTTGTTCCTCAAGGAAGATTCTGTGGTCATAAAAGACAAAACCCTGTCTGGAATATCTATTGTTAATCAGCTAGATGAATTCACTCTCACTTGAGTCTTTCTCCCTCACTGGAAGGATCAAGAAGTACACCAGTACTGTCTTGGCCCTCATGCCTTTTACCCTTGCCCTCAGAGCCCTGTCAACYTTGATATCTTCAAAGTCACCCCTGGAATACCATCAATGCCCTTGTGGGCAAGCAGCATGAGATGACAGTCTGAATAGTATTAGAGACCTTGTTCTACAGTGTGTCACTGCTATTCTGCAGTCTTGAGTAGAGATTATGAATCTCTTTGCACCCCAATGACGCTACCCACTGCTGTGTGTTAGAGGMATCTATCCACTACACTGTGGAAGCTTTGTTCTTGCCTATGGTGTATATAGCTCCTTCCAAAGCATCAGCTGAACAGAGGTTTAACCTTCTCTGATCAGCAATCTGTTGCAGACAATAGATGTTCACACTCCTTTAGCAAGAAAAGGCCAGCAGAGGTTGAATATGAGAGCTGACACAAATAAAARCCTACAGAAGACTCCAGAAACTAGCTTTTATCATCAGCAACAAACCCCCAGAAATTCCAAAAAGATGTTTCCTGAAGAAGGAGAAGACCTCTGAGGAAATTCCCTGAAGAAGAAGCCTGGAGACTACTGTGATGACTTCTGTCTAATGAGATCTCTCCATTTCATATTTCCAACATATCAAGTCTAGTTTCCAGCTAYCAGTCCAAAAGAATATACTTCCAATGTGTACCCTATGTCAGATGCTCAGGAACATCTCTRATGGCAGTACATGCCTATCTGGGAGTAGCTGAAATAAGCCATAGCTGCATACTGCATAACTTTTTTTGKTTTTTAATTATTATTATAGATTATTTAAATTTTCCATTTASTGTTCTGCATACCATTTCCYTTTCCATCATGAGATCATAGACAGCCAGAACCAATGTATCATGTTACAGAAATTTATCCCATCCTTGCTTTCTACAGTGGATATCTATCCATGTTTAAGCTGATCATCCCAAACTTCGCCAATGCAATGAAGCAGGCACTCTTTTCATCTGCCTATTTCAGRTGTTATATCAGGATGAGAAGAAACTRCTGTCCTTTGTACCTCTTTCTTTTKATTACAGAAYGATGCAACAGATCTAAGCTAGCTTAGATATATACGGACTATTTTACCCCTGTAGATATAGCTAGGGTGAATTCCATGTTGATGCGTCCAAAAATTCTTGATTTTGTAGCAAATTCATAATCTGAGTCCTTAGTGTTTGACCATGCTAGTGACTGGACTTGTTGGAACAGTTTGTCCACTTGAGATTTCTGACACCTTAATCTGGTAGTTTTCAAACTGAATCTCCATCAGTAATGTCCATGCTTCAGTGTCATTTTGTCTGAGTAAAGAATGAAGCCTTAAACAGCACAGTTCTGTGCCTCAAAGCTGATGTTTCAGTGACAAATAAACAGGCTAAGAGAGGCTTAGCTATGCCATGTGAAATGACAGGTTCAGTGCTGATAACATTATCAACAGAGAAAGGAAACTAAACTACCAAAGTCTTTGGACAGAGAATAGATTGAGATGAAGATCAAAAGCTTYTGGGCTAATTTGTAATATAGAAAACATTTACATAGTGAATAATTAACCTGAAAAACTTATTTCTAGTAGACTAATGAGACCAAGAGTTGATATGGTTCACAAAAAGGGTTGAACATAGAACAGCCACCTTAATACAGGGTGGGGAAAAAAAAAGAAAGAAAAAAGAAAGGAAGATAAATTACAAGTAAAAACCTTCATTGCTCATCTGTTTCCTGATGGAGATACTGTCCTGCAAGTGATCTTTTGTTTATCCTTGTTTGAACCATGTGGTTTCTAGTCACTACTGTAACAGGATTCTTAGATGATTAGGAATAGTGCATCGTGAATTAAAAATAAAAATAAACACAAATTTATTCTTGTAGTAAAAGAATTTCCTCARGAATGAAAGAAAAGAGATATTTAAGTTTGAGGTTATGCAGAGGCAGCCTAAGGCCTGGATATCAAAGTTAAATCTCATTGGAGGAGTACTATGAGTATTATATATGCTATTAGTGAATTGCTAGAGACAATGTTGCCTGAAAGCTGCTGATCTAAATCTATGTTAGACAATAGCAGTAATAATATTTATCATTTTAGTAGAAAACATCAGCTGAATACTTGTCACCTAAGCAAAATCTCCACAAATGAGACTAGAACACCCCCTTTTTTTTTCTTAAACAATTACATAGTACACTTACACACTTATACACCACACATATACACTTATGGCTATATGAAGACATGAATTAATACAAACTGAAAATTTAGGGCTATAATAAAATAATTTTTGCTCATTTGACAAACAAATAGTAGAAGACACTTCAGGGTATTTTATATAGTGAATCTCTACAAAATTCCTTTTTACTACAAATATTTGAAAGTTTTATGACAAAATTGAAGACTAGTTTCCTGTAAAGTCAACCAGTTGTGAGAACACATCTCCGACCTAGAGAGATTAACTAGATATTTTTATATGTACCTACCAGATGTTGTATAGTATGTGGGAAAAATAAGAAATAAGAGAACAAATGCTGAAATTATCTACAAAATCAGCCAGCAAACTAAAAATACAGCTCTAACTGGTGGATCAAAGGCCTCTTTTATGACACGTAGTGTTCTGAAAAGAAATGTGTAGAGAATAGAAGGAAGAGATTTTTCTACAGCTGGAAACCTTCCAAACTGATATTGTAGGTCATTTTCAATACCCAAGCTGGATTAGTATTTGCCCTAATCCTCAGAAGAAAAGATACTTTAGAGATATGGTAAAAGAATAATGACAATGGGACTTTGAGAAACAAAAGAACAAAGCAAATAAAAATTACTAATATGTAGCAGATATTTAACAATGCTTTTGTCTGAAAACTGAAGTTTATCAACACACTAAGCTAAAGAGATGAGGAAAGACTTATAGATGAGACTTATAGAAAGTATAAGACTGTGTACAAAAAAAGGAAAGAAATAGAAAAAAAGAAAATAAAATGAAATTGGGACAGCTTGTAGACAAAGAYAGAAAGTTTTTGGCATCAGAAGTTTTGATAATGGTGATTCTAGTGCAAGAATAACTTTGTATCAGTGAGCAATTAAAAATGAACTGTAAAATCCCTGAAAAATACATTTAAAGGAAGCAAAGGTAGCAGAAAGAATGATACTGAAATGCTTTTAACAAATGATGCTGCATAAAATTATRTTCTCATATATTAGGCAGAGGAGTAGCCCAAGTAACCAATGTTCTGCTTCTGACAGTGATCAATATCAATAGAAAAAATATCAGTGATCCTTGCAATTAAATATGCAATTATAGATAATAGAAAACCTTTTCTGTCTCCTTTTAAATCAAGGAATTGTTTTAGTTAGCTAMCACATGATTCAAATTCAGAGCTAAATCTCATAAAAAAAAARRAAAAAAGTGCTTAGTAAAAGTTGTTAATGAAAGTGGGCAAATTCATGGGTAACTTTCATGAAGAATATTCAAATTCCATAAAAAAGTCTTGAGATTATTTTACCTGTTTTCTAGCTAGATTTTATAGGGCTAAGATTTTAAAGACCTGRTTTTAKTTTTTTGCTCTTTTTTTTTTCTCTTCAGCTTTTCCAGGAGTAGGAATAAAAAAAGCAGCAGCTTTTTRGCTAATTTTACTGTGACATTTCAGTTTTCCATTGTTATTTCTTCCTTGCTTTATGATTCACATATWTTAGCCTTTGAATTTTATTCTAGTGTTAAAGTGGAATTCAGCTAAATCAACTTTGCTTAGTTTGCAGCTACAACTTTAAATCCCTGTAAGAATATGACAAGAAAGGGAATTTGCTCAAATGTCATTTGAAATTGAATTAAAATCTAGYCAAATCTTTGCATGAAATAGAACTATGCTTGTTTGTTCTTTTTTTTTAAGTATAATTATTAGGTAGTTTTTGAAGTGTCAAAATTATTGCTTTGTAAATATCCACTCAGCAATAATTTTAAAAATAAGAGTATATTCGAATGAGTAGAACACGAAAATACTTCAGTATAGTGAGCTTTTCAGAAAGTAAAAGTTTACTGAAGTAACTCATATGTCCAGGCAGCATAAGAGAGAAATAGTGTCATGCTATTCATAAAAGGAGGAAAAACATATGAAAGACTTGGAAAAGCATTGTAGTAAATAAGAAATGACCCCGTAAAAAAGTGAAAAGAACAAGGAATTTGTTGGAGATGGGACAGACATGTAGACTTACAAGGATGTGATAGAAATYGGAGAAGTATAAAAAGAACTTAAAAGTATCGTATTCTATAGTCGGTCAACAAAAAAGTCCTTTGAATATCAAAAAGCATGTTATTAAAAGAGAAATATGCATTTWTTATATCAAAGTCCTAGCAGTAGACTTGGAAAATATTCCAACTTCATAAATGTATAAAGAAAATACTCTTTTAATTGACATAAAAATTAAGGGTGTTTTTCTATAAAAGTACTTGGCTAGATCCACCAGGCTGATGTACTAATGAAACCTTGGGACACTGAAGTAGGATTTTTGTGCAGCAAAGAAAGCGTATGATTACTGTCACATTTGATTGGCTGTGTAATGATTCTATTTGTATAGAAACTTGTGTTGTTTCTATTTCTATGCCAGGGAAGATTCTATTTTATGTTAAATTTTTTTGTAAAGACAAGCCTGTAAGGAAAGACAAATGTATATTCAAAGGAATCTATAATTAAAATACGACAATGAATACTAGCTCACAAAACCTTCTCACTTAACAAATATTCCCAGGTATTGACAACATTTAACCTGAAGGCCCTTGGAAAACAGAAACTGTATTTTCACTGAAATTATTGTTTTTGCGTTAATTGAGTTTCTAGATGATCACAGGCTAGATTTATCATTACTATCATCCACTACAAATTCAGTAAAATGGGTATATTGCTCCTTTCATCAAAGCATCGCTCTCTATGTGTATTGTTGCTAATATCCTTTTTCTATCTAATACAAAAATGTCTTATATTTGAACTCAAGTACTATGGCTCTCACAGGTTTTGAGCACTCTCCATTCCTCCAGAATCCCATAGTTATCAACATGTGCTGAAGCAGAATTCCATTCTCTTTCAAGTGACAGAGGAATGCTTTTGGTATACAGAAGGTGTGAGCTGCAGCACAAACAAAGTGACTATTCCATATATTTTTTTTTTTTTTCAGTAGAAAAGTCCTAGTGTGGAAATAGGATGTTCTGCAAGATAGTAACTGAAAAAAAGGTAAATTTCAATAATATTTCAAAAAATCAAAGCTGCTACAGATTCTTTTTATGTCATGTGAAATAGAATTGAAATTTACATACTAAATAGTTGGCAATATTATTCTCTCAGCTAAAAATCTGTAAACTCAAGAAACCCTACTCTGGAACTCTTGTCCTCTTGTACAGAATTGTTCTAGTGAAGCCCTAAATATAGATACTGTTTAAATTACTATACACTTAAACTTAGGACTGCAGCATAACTTAGTTTTTTGAAGTTTTCACATGCAGTGGTAGGTTCCACTTCTCAGCTTCCACTGAAAAATTTGTTTCACACAATACCTAAAGCTGTTCCCTGCCAACAATACACATGATAAAATAGAGAATTCTTCTATGAAGTTACTTGCATCACTTTCCAGTTGAGTATTGTGACTGAGAAACACAGATTAAATTAATAGAAGAAGTAAAAAAGGACTCTGGAAAAAGTTGAAAAGAACAAGGAGTTTGATATAGGCAGGACAAACAGGTAGACTCACAGCGATGTGATAGAAGTATAAGGAGAAATTATAGTGTCCTGTAGAAATTCAGCAAAGTAATGACTGAAAATGAAGAAAAGGGAGGAGAAGAGGAAGATGTTGATTCACAGGAGTTAATAAAATACAGTAAAAGACACCTACCATTAAGTAAAGGTAGAAGGTAATGATCAAAGGTAGGATTGACAGCTGGATCCACAGTGCCCTGATTCTAATGAAGTGAAGGAAAGTTTCATGTATGCTGTTGCAATATGAATTTTGTTTTGATTGATAAAAAAGATGTTTGGTATTGTGCATCTTTTGATATTGTAGATGGTATTCATGTGACCTAGTTTTAGAAATATTAAAGTTAGACATTAAAGTTTGACCAAGTTATCCTAATATCTGCTTATAGTCAGTGGAGAAGAATAATCAYGTCTGAAGTGTGTTTCATGTGATCTATCTTAAGATGGGATGAGTCACCTTTTGGAAGTCTTCAGTTTTCTGAAGTCTAAAATTAGGCAAGAAGAATTTCATCCAAAGAAACAAACATTCAAATGGCATGGATGATTTAGTCGCTAACTGTAATTGGAGTCAATCAATTACATAAAACTGAAAGTAAAATTTACCATATCTCTTTCCTGGTTAAACCTGGTTAAGTTAAAAAAAAAAAAAAAGAGAAAGGAAAAGAAAAAAGAAAGAAAATTGTTCCACAGAAAGTCAGTTTATATTGCATTCTGCTATTTCATTCTACTGAAAACAAATCTTTAAATATGAAGCACCAACTAACCCCAGGTGACCAGCTTTAAGGAGTTTAGATGCAAGTGTATGACTATGCGACATGGACAGACTTATTTTTCGTGTCTCCAAGGAATACCAGCTAAGGACTTCCAAAAGTGATTTTTCCACTCATTGACCCGAACATGTTTAAACCCAGCTAACCCTGTAAAAGTGATTTGACTGACACTTCTATAGAAAAGTCTAAACAAAGTCAGAGGAGTAATTATGCTTTTAGAAAAGGTTCAGCAGGCTTGGCATTATTTTGTTTGTCTCTTTCAAGCCTAATACTGCATGTCWTCAACGAATCAACTTGTCATATCAACCGTTTGAGACAGTGTTGTCTCAGCTGGAGTCCAAAGTTGTATCTCTTGAGCTATTTGCCATTTACTTTCCCTCTTCTTGAGCTTCAGAGCATGGCTGTGTGAGCAAYGGGAATGAACCTGCACCGACTGTGTTTGTAAGCTCTTCAAGGAGCCTTGCCCTGACTGTCTTGGCTGGAAATACATTTTCTCATAACGCAAAACTTTGAAAAGGTTGCGGGGAAGAAGCAAAGGAAAGAAGAATGAAGGGAYTGCAGAGGAACAGCCCTTCCTATCTTGTGATATCACAGCCTCACCTTAAGAAAGAATGCTTATTCTTTCTCAATAAGCTCTGCAACAAAAATACTGGCTGCGCAGTCAATGTTTCACTATCCTTGCAGTGATAGTGCTACCAGTGCACTGCACATACAGAGAAGATTCTGAGATTCTGCRTTTTTTTTCTGTATCTGTTATTTTATAGTTCCTGCTTTTCCCGTGACCTTTGTGCAACTGTGCTCTCTTAGGTGATAAGAAAAAGGTAAAACTTTTGATCTTTATATGACAAGATACAAAAACTATAACAGTTAAGAGTAGGCATGAATGGTAACTAACTATTGGAAACTGTTATCTAGTTCTCTGCCGATACTAGAAGAATTTTGAAAAAAATAGGATAAAATTGTATGACTTCATTGATTCTATACTCTTTTTAAGGAAGGATGAAACTGAAGCAAGTGAAAAACGGAAATCCCCTTTGTTTGTCATGGCTAGTTTGTGTAGTAACCAAAAAAAAAAAAAAAAAGTGTTGCAGATGCGTTTCAAATATTAAATCCTTATTTAAATCTTTATTTCAAGTAAAATTTACCCTTATGAAAAGGTTGTGGTTTCAGTGCTGAAAAGGTCAATGTCAGGGTTGATTTTCTGTCATGCAAATATCACTAACATACAGTTCTGCCATAGGGCTAGCCTAACATGGACATCTAGTTTTTTTGAAATCTTTTCCTTTCTGAATCAGAATTTCTTTTGTTCACATGCTGCATCCTGTTTGTTTCTGTCCTTTCCTTGCTACTTTCCTTTTTTAACTCCATGGCCTCATGTGTCATATGGAAAGAGATCTGTATATTTTGTGTATATATATATATATATATATATATATATATATAATAATTTGAGACACCTATAGAACTCCTACTGCCTCCATTTAAGTTTCCCTTTTAATGAAGCTGCCCTTCATATTTGTGAAACACAGAGCATTGCACTCACAAATTTACAAATGGGAAATCTGGGCAGAGAGATTTCATGTATATAAACAGATCCATGGGAACACAGCAGAGATTAGGTGTTTGCTGGTCACTTCTTGACTTATATCACTCAGTGAAAGAAATGCAAATGCATCAGTTTTCTTCCTTTCCCTCTGCTAACTAATGATTTCCATTAAATCTTTAAAGCATTTAAAACTCTTACTCCTAGCGRACCAGAAATAGACCTTAAGTAGGGATAAGGAGTATGTATATTGACTCTTCTAGTCAAAGCTGTGTCACAGTGTGATGGGTATACTGGATAATGTTAAAAAGAGGGCAGGAAGGATAGCAATTGTAAAGCAACTTGGATAGCAATATAGGGGGAATTCATTCAAGAGATGTTACCTAGGTTCTAGTTTGCACTCTGGAACAGGTTATGTTTTTATCAGATATGTTTAGCGGAAAAAAAAAAAAAAGAAAAACAAAAAAGAAAGAAATCAAAACATAGGAAGAGCTCTACTTTCTATTGGTTTGGTTGGACTTGGTTTAGGTAAATAAATTGATCAGACCTCCATATGATGAAAAGAGCTCCTGTTATTAGTAGTTACTCCTACCATGCTGCACAAAAAGCTGCCGGAYCATAAGGCTTATTGCCATTTTTGTWCAAAGCATCAAACAATTAGATATGACTTCTCTCTCTGTGCATCTTCAACACAAAGCACATCTGGTTGACTGCATCATCCTTACAGCGTGTCCTCAGAGAGAACAGGCTACTGGAGACCTGRCAGGAGAAGATATAGCTGGCTGGCTGTTCTTCACAGGTTTTTCCATGCTTTTCTGGTCTTATTGGGTAGTTCTATCACCATGTACTGGAAAATAATGTGCTCTAAAATTAATGTTTTTTTTTTTTTTTTTAATAACTGTTCATAAACTATTCATAGAGACTGTCACCGCAGTTAGTATCCTCTGTTGTTCACAGCACCTGGCTTCACATTTTTTTTCTTTTGTATACTTCCTCCCAAAATCCATGCAGTCTGCTCTTGGCATGCTCATTCACTTTAAAWTTCTGTCCCTCTCACCAAACAAGGTAAAACAAATTTTAAAAGCAGTTTTTAAATTAATAGTTCTTCTACGAGTCTGTGAAGACTTGCTAACATATTTCTCCGTTCGGTTCATAGGTATTTTTTGCTATATATTACAGTTCTTCAAAGAAAGAGAGGTAGATTTAGTGAATATTTCTTACTGGGTTATTCATAGACTTCCTTTCAATCTTCCTTTCACCAGTCCTTCCCACGCTGTAAAATAATATACATATTTATTTATGTTTACTTTTAGGTATTGAATATCTTGGAGAAATGTAACCTTTTCTTAACTGCATTGTAAGCTCTCACTGTCAGAGGACTGTCTAGCAGTCACTCCTCTGGAATAGACTTTGTTCTTTTTCTGTGTCTGTTAAGAATTCACATCAACAGCGTGCTGGGGGTCTGCATACTAAAACTGCCATTTTACAGGTACAGGTACATTTTTTCTCATCTGAAAACAGAGTCCACTTCTCTTCTTCCATGCTATGCATATGGATATATAGAGAATAGCTGAACTTTTTAAGAGACGAGATTCTGACTTTGTGCAATGTCAAGAAGATAATGTTACCAAAAAGGGTGGATGYAGGCTGGGAAATTAGGGTAACAATATTGTCAAAAGTAATTTATATCATTTGTAAATTTTCCTGAAGAACTTTACCACGATCGAGGGACAGACTTTTCTTTCCTAGATTTTGAATATATTCCCTGTTATGAGAGGGGAATGTAAAATTGAACCAGGTTGGAGTTGATGCCACTGTGGCATCATGGGGCAGTGACTGACAGCCCCGGGCTGCGCCGAGATGGGGCCGGAGCTGGGCAGTGAGGGGGAGCCCAGAGGGGGCAGGAATGGGGCAGGCTGGTRGTACCCTCAGGACCTTGATAGTTTATTCTGTATAGAAAAATATATATAATGTATGTAAACAGACCTCTTACATTACCTAAWATTAATCATGTTGTTGCCGTAGTGAAACCTGGCTAATCATATACAGTATAAAAAMTATGATCATTCTAATAACGTAAGGATTTGACATCTAATTCTCTTTGGACAAAAAAACAGTTCCAGAAAAAAAAAATGGTAGCACTTCCAATTCTCAGGACCAACAGCGACCCATCACAGAGCTATTCAAAGAAAATCAACTTAGATCCATAACATAAGTTCCTTTGTCATGCACCAGACTGGCTACTTTTGACTAATGAGTTTTTTCTAGTCCATCAGTAACTTTAGATTTCATGAATTTCAAACGTTGTCTGAGGTACTGGAGGGCAGTGCATTCAGGGACATTTCTAAACAAGGAAAGTCCTTGTGTATGCAAGGTTTGTACAGAGCAACTGGTCAGAGCCTAACAGCGAGAAAGGGTAGATTTATGATGCTTAAAATGAAGTATCACTGGGATTGAGGAACCATTCAGGATGAAAAATTTATTTTGTGATTTCTGTCCTCTTTGTGTGCGTAAGAAGTTATGTACCTGTTATTTGTTGGTTAAAGTTATTTGCACAGTTTTTCAGTGAAGAGATCCTTGTTTATTGGTAACAAACTGCTGATTGTACATATCTGAGATGCAGGTTAGGAACGATCAAATGGAAGACAGAAACTATACATTCTTCGTCCCTGGTCTATAGAAARTTAATTGCAATTAAAGCAATATATGACCAATAACAAAATTGAAACTGTGTTTTTTGAATGCAAAAATGTAAAATTTTATATTCAAAATGCATCTACRACTTTAATTTTGTTGGCAGGTCAAGTATTTGCTATCTGTATTTTATTTGAATCTCTGAACTAATAAGATTTCTTCAATAATGTAAAATAATTTAACATAGACAAAGTATAATTAAAAAGTAGAAAAGCATTTGGAAAATCATATTTTTAGAGTGCATTTCACTGAGAACTAACTAATAAAGCTTTAGTTAGAAAAATAATTAAAAAAAGTTACATTCGACAGTAACCGTTTTCATTGAATTAAATGACCTAAAATTAGAGAGCATGTTCTCACAGAGAACTATCTGAGTCACTGACTGAATCCTGCTGAATACTATGATGTCATGTTTTCTCTCAGGAGATGAGAGAGAAAAGCATGAAGAAAAACTCTGAGTGCAGTTAGTTAGGATTCCCATTTGARGTAGAAAAGAATCTAGAGTTAAAGGTCAGGGGATAGAATAAAGAAGACAGAACCTAGAGGAACAAYGAAAAAAAAGAAGTGATTTGACAAGATAGTAGAGCCTAATGGGAGTAGGAAAAAGAGCAAAGAGGGCATGTACTGTGAGAAAAATGCACAGCTAAAGTCGATGAGAATTCCTTAACATTGATAAGATAGGATATTAAGGATGTCTTCTTCCAGTGGAAAGTAGGCTTTGGATAACTATATTAGCTAAGCACCCACAGGGAATGTCTATATGTACRTACATGTATATGCATATGAATATATGTATGTACATACATTTTTTTCCCCAGATCAACTTGACCAGCAATGTATGTAGTTATATGCAGATTCAGCTGAAAATAYTTTTTTCGGGCTGTAAAATGCGATGTGTAATGAAGAGAATTTAAGTATGATAGCCCTTAGTTATGAGTTTGTGGATTTTATTGAGTAAATAATTTCAGTAGGRAAACCATGCAAATGTGTCCAACTTTGATTGTTACAGATAATTTGCTATATTTGCAAGAAAGACTTTTAAAAAAAAAATGTTTGATAACAGGCTTCATTTTGGAATCTATGGAAACTGAAAAATGCTGAGATCTAGAGATGGGTTTAATGTTTATGCCTGATGAAATACATTAACCACAGTCATAAATGTCACCATTTATGTAGCTAARATTTTATGATGTCTGCTTTTTTTGTTGTCTGTGGGTCACATCAGCCTCTCTAAAGCAAAAGTTTTCTTGAGATTATAAGGGAATAATCTTGTAGTACTTTCTGCAGATGGTTCCCATGTTGAATCAGGGCAGATATGTATCCTAAATATTAGGGGAAATACTGGGACCCTAAATGGCAGAAGGACTCCTTTTGCTAGGCCTCCAACGAATTTCTTAATGGTGAGTGACTTCTATAAGATTTATTAAACAATGAGTGATCATATTTACCTGTAGTAACAGGAATGATATTCCTTTTTGGCTTCCTCAAATACATTGGTAACAAAAGGAAGACTAACAAGAATGGAGACCCAGTACTGAATGAGGCAGGAACCCTGGTGATAAATGATTCRGAGCAGGCAGAGTTACCGAATGCCTTATTTGCTTCAGACTCTGACTTCATGCCTATAATCCTCCCAAGTAGCCTGTCCCCTTTTCCACAYTCCGTGTATTTTCTTCTTCTATCTGAATTCGGCCAAGAGCTCCTTGCTCACYCATGCAGGTCTCCTGCCCCCTTTGCTGGACTTCTTACTCATAGGGATGCACCGCTCTTGAGCTTGGAGGAAGTGATGTTTGAATAGTAGCCAGCTCTCCCGGACCCCCCTTCCTTCTAGGGCCTTTATCCATGAGACTCCATCAATTAGGTCTCTGAAGAGTCCGAAGTCACCTCCATCCCCAGAAAAGTGATGGAACAACTTATTCTGGATGTCACCTCCAGACATATGGAGGATAARAACGTGATCAAGGGTAGTCAACATGGATTCATCAASGGGAAATCCTGCTTAACCAACCTGACAGCCTTCTCTGGTGGAATAACTGGTTGGGTAGATTAAGGGAGAGCAGTGGGCGTTGTGTACCTTGACTTCAGCAGGGCTTTTGACACTGTCTCCCATAACATCTTCCTAGAGAAGCTCAGGAAGTGTGGGTTAGATGAGTGGACAGTGAGGAGGATTGAGAAGTGGCTGAAAGACAGAGATCAGAAGGTTGTCATCAGTGGTGTGSAGTCTAGTTGGAGGCCTRTRGCTAGTGGCATCCCCCAGGGCTCCGTACTGAGTCCCATCCTGTTCACCTTTTTCATCATTGACCTGGATGAGGGGACAGAGTGCCTCCTMAGCAAGTTTGCTGATGATACCAAGATCGGAGGAGAAGCTAACACATCAGAAAGCTGTACTGCCATTCAAAGAGACTTGGGGAGCTGAGTGGAGAGGAACCTCATGAAGTTTAACAAAGCCAAGTCCTGCACCTAGGCAGAAATAACCCTAGGCACTAGTACAAGCTGGGRACTGACCTTCTGGAGAGCAGCTCTACAGAGAAGGACCTGGGAGTGCTGGTGGATGACAAGTTGACCATGAGCCAGCAATGTGCCCTTGTGGCCAGGAAGGCCAATGGTCTCTTGGGGTGCATTAGGAAGAGTGTTGGCAGCAGGTGGAGGGAGGTGATSCTGCCCCTCTCCTCAGCCCTGGKGAGGCCTCATCTGGAGTKCTGTGTCCAGTTCTGGGCTTCCCAGGACAAGAAAGACATGGTTATTAAGATAATTCAGGAAYTGAAGTATCTCTTTTTTGAGGAAAGTCTGTGAGAGCTAAGCCTATTTAGCCAAGGGAAGAGAAGACTGAGTGGGGATTTTACCAAAATATACAAATATCTTAAGGGAAGATGTCAAGAGGATGGAGTCACACTCTTCTCAGTGGTGCCAAGTAACAAGACGAGAGGCAGTGGGTACAAACTGAAACACGGGAAGTTCTGTCTAAATATGAAGAAAAACTTATTTACTGTGAGGGTAAGAGAGCACTGGTACAGGTGTGCCAGAGAGGTATTGGAGCCTCCTGGATATATTCAAAAGCCATCTGGACATAATCCTAGACAACGTGCTCTAGGCRTAGTCTGCTTGGACAAGATGCTTTAGGTACATGTGTTGGACAAGATGATTTCCAGAGGTCCCCTTCCAACCTCAACCATTCTGTGTTTCTGTTACTATGTGATTTATGTTATATATTATTACATTAAATAAAATAAAATAAAAAAAAAAAATAATGTGCAGATCTGAGGACTCTTAAACAGGGAATCTACTTTGCTAAGTGTCTTGTTACCTGACTTTACTTTTCTTTTTGTTGTCCCTTCTTTTCTTTCCCCTTGTTACAAGGCTGGTGTGCTACATAGATTTCTGAGTCTTAAACTGCACTGCAATACTAGGCTTGATTTTGAGAGTTGAATTTCTGTGCTTTTTAATTCATGTCTCACTTATTACTCTATTTAGATGTGAAGGAGTGAGAGATAGAGACTATAACTCAATTTAAAAAATATTACTAGGCTATCTGGGAGTATGAAGAGGCTGAATCAAATGTTCACCAACTATTCCATTTTCTTTTATACCACTTAAAGGAAAAGTCAGTTTTCCTGGGAAGCCTTCTTCATTTCTCACAAAACCTTGAGCACATATTATGTGCTTGTTGTGCTCTATCAGCAATTCAGAAGCAAGAAATATTTATGTATGGAATGAAAAATAACTACCATCTTTTTCTTAATCCTTGGTAAAGCATTTAATTTTATTTAAAAGGATTTCAAAGTAGTATTATGCATTATAAAATACAAAAAAAAATTATTTGAACAAGTATAATTAGGTCAAATAGAGGAAACTAGACTTCTGTATGATACATCTAAAACAGTAGGCCATAACTTTCAAATTGTATTGCACATGTATGTACAAATGATAGGAGCTGAAACAAATAACAAAGTCTCAATGCAAGAAAGTGCATGACTAGTTTAGACCGTGGAGGAGTTTATGCCTTTKTATTGTGTCGTTGCCCATGGGTTACAACCAGTCCTTGATGGTGACTTTTGCTGGCATAATGTATTATTTCAGATGCTGATGTATGCCACCAAAGTCAGAGTGTAACAGAGCAACTAAAATCACTTTTTCTATCCTTGTTCTACTTCATCATTTTTCAAGATCATGGGAACGGCCACACATATGTAACTATTTAGTGGGCACCTGACAGGGCATGAAGTAAATGAGATATAGGAGTCTGGTTTCCACCTTAGAAAATGCCTGACTTTCCTAATGGAGTTTATGACAGTCTAGACAAATTAAAGGCATAGAGTGGGAAGGAGTAGGGMGAAAGCTTCTAACGTTGAGAGCCAAGTTATTTCTGTTAACAAATAACCTTATAACTTTATATATATGTACGTATACTGCTAACCACATATATCTCTCATAATATTAATTCCTATTCTGTAGTCAGTAAAATATTTCTTTTGAGAGGGAATAAATCAAATCAGAATAAATCAAATCAGAATAAAACAATAAAATATGAAGGTTATAGTTACCCTGACATGAGGAAAATTGCTAATTATTCGACAAAACTACCTTAATGAAAGGTAGTTTCAAAAGCAGACACACAAAATCTAGAAAATTAAGAAGACAAATTAGTCATTTGAACATAAAATATATTAACAGAGAAAAATAAGTTGTTTGTTAGAATGCCAAAAATATATTCAACAGTTATACTAGACTTAAAATGTAAAATGTTACTGATTTTAAAGAGAAATCAAATACCATAAATGCTCAAAAAGATTGAGGGCTTCCTGGACTTTTGTAATAGTATTTACTTACATATACTTTTATTTTCATCATCTAACTTTCCTCTTCATGTCAACAAGAAAATATGAAGCCACATTTTAAAAGAGGTTCATTTTGTTCATTAATTAAATACYCTGCAAGAAAATTAATAAATAATGAGGTTATTCTGTAGAAGCTTCTGGCATGCCATGCTTGACATAAAACCAAAGTTGAGTAAAAATCAGTAAGTTTTATGGACTTACAGTTTTCAAACTCGTTTTCTGTTCAGCGTAGGAGATTCTGCAGACAAGAGTATTCATTTCTTCCTTCTTTCCTTCTTTTCTTTCTTTGTTTTCTTGTTTTCTTGCTTTCTTGATTTCTCCCCTGTATGTTTTCGAAAGAACGAAAATTTTCTGCAAACATAACCATTCTGGCTTTACATTGTGTTTTACTAAAGATTAATCTAAAACAGTGTCATCTCATTAGACATGCATGGACTAGCTTTTAATTGTATAATTCAGACATCCAGGTTACTTACTTCTGCAGTAATGATATTATCCTTYCTTTCTTAACCTTAACTAGAGCATAGATCATTAATATTAATATTCAGATGTTGGTGCATAGATGCTTTCTCTGTCTTTTATTAGGTRCCTATGTCTGTTTTCGGATCTCAGCCTAAGCATCCTATGTGGAAGCAGTAGCATACTTCTAGAAGTCTTAAGAAGCACCAGTGTAATGGTAGGACAARATTCTGTCAATACTGCTTCTATAAAACTGACCTTTTGGGAACTTTAAATTCTGACAGAGGTTGATTAGTACTAAAATACCAAGAGGTGCTTCAACCGCCTGAATCTCACAATGGCATTGATTGTGCTTATAGAGACCTCAGTATTTGTTCTAAATTCAGAAGAAACACAAATAYGAATACATTAAAAACTTTCCTTGAAAATGTTGCTTAGTGGGTGAGATAAGAACATAAAGGACAAATTTGCAGACTATTTCATTTTAAAGATAAGAGTGGATACTATAATCAATAATTTATTACAATAAGGAGTAACTGTTTTGAAGAGTTCTACTCTACTTATATGCAAAGAAATATAGCTTTCTATTAATTGTTGAATGAACTGCAGTCCAAGTGCCATCACTATTTTTATGTGGGTACTTACAGAACCTTCATCACCATAGCAGATCGATGGTAGCAGGTTCATACTTGCAATGCYTCTGCGATGTAGTCTTGTTTCATTCACAGAGGAGAGGAGGCTGAGACAGAGAGTAAGTAAATTACACAAGATCACACTGGAAACCTGTGACAAAGCTCATGCATTCACCAGTCTGCTGAGGCACGGTCCGGTGCCTTAATCACAAAGTCGTTTTTCACCTGCTTCTGAAAATGTCCTTTCACACACTGCAGACATGTAGATTAGTAGTGCTTTTGGAAATAAATTTAGAAAAGTTAKCAGTTTTTGGAAGGAAGCTTCCCATCTCCCTCCTTCCAACATATATTCACTTACTGAAATTGAAATGATTTTGGGGGAAGGAAATGTTTAAAAGAATGTTCTGTTTCAAAAATATTTTAAAGGATACTTCAAAATTGTTGAAACATCTCATTTTAATGTTTAGTAAAGTGAAAAAAATGTTAATTTGAAGAAAGTCTTCATTTAAAATATTAATTATAATCAATACATAAAAAACAAAAAGGAAATAAAATATATTTTTTTTAATATTAGACAATACTGTTTGATTAATCAAGCTATCCTTTTTGGAGAGAGAGGAATCACCTTAAATTTTCAAGGTTCTTGTCATTCTTACTTGAAACATGAATGTTTAAATCTTCATACATTCTGTAGAATAGGAAAATTATTTCCTATTCACCTCTAATTAGAAGAGCGTGCTCCCCTCCACCCAAGAAAGAAAAATGTTATTGAAGCAGAGTAGTCTAAAATGCCCATCTTTCCCTTCCATTAGATTATTTTAATCCTTTAACTCTATATTGTCTACAAACAAGCCAATAAATGTGCTCATTACATGCTACATGGTGCATACAAATATGTTTCTACTTGATGTATATTTCTCTACTGAAGTGTATTTGATCTATATATTCTTTTGTGAATCATTGTAATGTCTTGCTTCCCTTCACACTAGACCATCACATTTTTTCTATTCTACTGATGTAAGATATGCACTGACCTACATAATTACCACTACATCAMTGAATAGTCAGAGACATTAAGATTAGGATCTAAGGTGCTTCTACAGAGATGCCAACATGTCCTGAAGACCTATTAGTTGTGATGGGGCTGTTCACATGCAATTTTAAATTGCTGAAGTTCCACTTGTTCAATGGAATTAAAAAGAAAAGACAGTGATTGCAGAGTTGTCAGCATGGGTTCCTACAAAGTTCCTAGATCAATATTGATTTAAAAACCACAGGGAAGCCAACTGCGACAGCAGAACTGCTTGGAAATGAAGAGTCGTCATCATAGAGAAAAGTTCCACATTTATTTCCTGGTTATGTAGTCTATGTATTTCGTATAACACTAGCTAGGGATACATTTTTTTTAATAGATCATGATGTGTATCAAAAYAAGCTACCAGCTCCTGCATTTATGTTCTCTAGCATTAGGGAAATCATCATAAGAACAAAATAATAGTCTATCAAGAGATTAAAACAAATTGGTCTGCTTCTTAAAGAAGAGCCAGATAGCATTTAAACACTCCGGAGTGATTTTATCAAATGTAAATTAAATAATGTACAGTAGATTTGAAATTTGAATTTTTGTATTATTTTTATGAACTGTGGAGGAGATAAAAATAAGAAACAGAAAATAAAATCAGAAACTTCTAATAAAAACATTTTTACCAAGACTTTTGATCTGAATAGTTTAAGTGATAATTTTCTTACTTCAATTAGAAATTAAAGACATGTCACTTTTCAAGRTGACTGTTTGTATCATTCTCTGCAATGAGTCTAATTTGAAAGACCAAAAACCTTATTATTATATGCAGTAGTTATTGCATATTTAGTACTGTGAGTAGGCTACTTAAAACACATTCTACTTGATTGAAATCTATACAAATATTGGTATTTAGTCAGACATAGAATTGGGTAAAATTTGCTCATTGAAGCTCTAAGTTATGCAGACTACCACAGCAAGACAACTGGACAATATGAAACAAAGCTCTAGATGGCTCCACTATGCAAAGGATCTGGATTATTTTTGTCACTCTTAGATAGCATATAGCATATATCACCTTATTAATTTCCTAGTTTTCCTTAATTTTAATCACATGTCCTCRTTACTATTGCAGTGGTAGAGATCTGCGTCTGTGTTCTTTTCAGCGATAGAAAGAAGTCTGAAATAGAAAAATGTAGTATATCTTCAAGACCAGAGCTAATTTTATGATTAAGGCATAAAAATAAAATCATAAACTCAGTGTGTGTCTTGCTGTTTAATAGCACAACTGTAGGTTATGTAGGCAAGTAACTAGTCTCTTGAAACCAGTCAGTTCAGACATTAATAGCAATAAACTGTAGTAACTGCCCTGTCATCTTAATTTCCTTGAACAAGTATATCTTCTGCAGTTTAGGACTGCAACCCATCAGACATTACGCTCTGAGTACTTAGCCACTATCTCACAGCACACTCGCTTTGGAATCTATGCTGTCACGGCCAGACTTCCAGCAGGATTACGGTTAGCTACTTTGACATTTTCTCGCTTGTTTACAAGAACTTCAGTTGTACCTTTGAACTGCAGCATAAACATACCTTTGGAAATTAACTCAAAAACTCTAATCTGGAATAGTACCAACCTTTTTCTCTGAAGTAGTGTTGGAACCATCTTAATCTCAGAGGCTGTGAAATTCTGTTGCCATATAATTAGGTTTTGAAAATGTAATTAGTTTTCATAACAGTACAGGATTAAACATTAAATGCTGCATTAATATATCAAATGTTATTGGGTTTTGCATTGTAAATCAGGATCTTTGGGTATTCCTACACCACACAATGCATGTCTAATGTTAGGGTTGTCTAAACAACCTGGTATATATATCCATAAAGAACAGTGTAGCATCACATAGAGATATACACTCGGGTCTTGGCATCAGGATAGCCYTCTAGCATGATTAATTAGCTCTGGCACAGCATCATACTGGCACAACAGYATTGCTTCTAAGTCCAGAACCAGCTTGTTTAGGGCTAACTTGAATGTCTCTATATGGGTATGCAGTGTAGAGGTAACCTTTGCATCTTTATAGTTCATGTATCCACTCCTAATTTCTATACATTGAGGAACAATTTTTTAACAGATATATGATTAGAGCATATTTATGTGTTCATACCAAAACGGTTTATCATGTGGTGGCTGATAATGAGCTTATAGTTGAAACCTCTGGGAAAGAATGTTTCATTATAACACCCAAAGCATTAGCATCATTATAAAGATTCAGAGGAACAAATAAGCCCATATTTTTCCAGCAGTCTAACGGAAGATGAGTTGACTTCTCATATATTTAAAAATGAAAACATCATTTTGTGCAATCTACCACTCTGTTCTTAAATATGATATCTTGTTTATTATTTAGGGCCAGAGCTAATTAAATATTCTCTCTCTCTCTCCTTTTTTTTTTTTTTTTTTTTTTTTTTCCTTCTCTGAAACATCTGGAACAATAGTGTCTCTTATTAAAAAAAATAAAGGCAAAGCATAATAAAATAATCTAACAAAACCACATACAGTTCATTTTACTGCAGTGGTAAACAACACATAAACCAAGGCCAGTACTGTGAATAGAAGAGTGGACAGAGCTATCTGTGCAGTCAGTCTAAATAGAGAGTATGTTAACAAACACTATAGCTCAGTTATARCTTCTAGACACATTCTTTACCCTTTAAAGATATGAGGTAGCTGATATATGAGTAGAGATGGATAACCTGTATCACCTTTATTAAACAGTAGGATCTGTCTGTAACTTTCTATATTTGCAAACAGTGACACAGTGTGTAGCTAATATGCTCTTAATTCACATTGTCACTTGTCTCATGTTATTATAGTAGCTGCATGCTAAAAGTCAGACCTTGACTTCGTGTAAGAACTTGCAATCTATGCTTATCTTACTGACTTCCCATTATGTTTCATTAAAATAATACATTATCATAAACCAGACTAAATGGCATGATCCCCATTTTACACAACTGACTGCAAAGGATTAGAAACTTGCTCAAATTTGCAGTATTGGATAGATGAACAGAACTCATGTACGTTTCTCTGTTCTTGACTACCAAGTTCTACAAAGGATTAATAGTTACACCACTTTTCATTGGATTTGCAGCTTATGCAGTTAAGTCCCCTTATACCTAAGATATCTGGCAATTCTTAGCCATGATCAGAGACAAGCTGTGCTTTAATTTATATCTTCTAATATAATTTTTTCATAGCTGAAAATGTTCATTGTCAAATATAGACCAATGAAGTCGAATTCTTAGTTTGAGCTTGTGTTTGAGGTGAGGGAATATGTTTTACATGTGCAACTGACCCTGTATTTCTGCCTATTCTTTGCCAGTTTTAGAGAGGAGTAAGCTAAATTTAGAAAAGCAATGTACACTTAGTAGTTTTGTTAGCAGTTGAGACCTGCCTGATCATCAATAATAAATTGTTTCATTCATACTTCAAAAGAAGGCAAACAAACAGATCAAACAATATTTCTTACTAAATAAATGTTAGTGGCTGAGGTGTTTGGTTTACTTTTGAATTATTCCAAATGTTAAGAGAAATCATATCCTTTATTATGTCTTCAACTGTGCACTCTCACCAAGAGCATTCTAATCATAATCTAATAATATTTCTGTAGTAATTATATCAATGAAAAAATCCAAGGCATGCCTTGGAGTAATCTTATGGTTACTTGTGTGTGGATTCATATATGCGCAAAGAGATTTGCAAAACAAGGGTCTTAATACATTWAAATTTATTGTACTTTTAAATCCACCCCCAAAGTGATTTTTTTTGAATCTTTGTTTGTTTCATTACTTGTACAGTTGGGTTTTGTTTCTTTATATTTTATTATTTGTAGCAGGCAGTAAATGGGCAATGGTTGAAGAAAAAAAGAAAAGCATATGATGAAATAATCAAAGGAAGGAACAGAAAAACAAATCAATAATAATGGACCAGTATGAAAGCAYTTTGCTTCTTAAGCTTTTACCCTTTCTCCTGTCCCTCATACTTTGAATTGCTATTGAGACTGAAAAATCCTCAGGTCCAAAAAGAAGTTTGTAAAAGTGGTTACTATATTTTGGATTTCTATTTGTTTAGACTATTACTGGCACTTAGTATCCAGTCTATTCTTTCTACTTTTTTTTTTTTTTTTTTTTTTTTTTTTTTTTTTTTCCAAACAATTAATTTTAATAATATTCTTCTACAATCTAGGCTTGTTTTCCTTTTTGATGCTGTTGTCTGTGCTATGATTTACATAAGTGATAAATATCTAGTAATAGTAAAACAACACTAGGAAGCACCTACTCTGCASTGGAATGATACAGTGATAATTTAATATAAATAATCCTCATGGTGTTAAGAAATCAAACAAATCAAAATGATGTTGCTATCTTGAAGGCCTCTCAACAAGCACTCTTTAACCTTTGTTAAACGTCTCATGTTTACTATGCATCAGCTTTAAAGATCTAGATAAATGGATTAATTCACCTTCATCCCCTTGAGGAACACTATCGATTTTTATGAAAATGAATTAAACATTCACTATCAATTAAGTTCTGTGTTTGCTTTTTGAGAAGAGCTATCTCCTCACTGAATGAGAAATTTACCTACCAGCAAACACAATAGACTGTTSTATCATCCACATATTGGCATATATATTGGATAAACAAAACCCAATTACACTCCTGCTTATACTGCATCAGGATTACACATTATGATTAGACCTCTTTTTTCAAGGAGCGGTGCCCAACTAAATTGCATTACTTATACCAGGTTTCTTTATTAACATGTCCAAAATTAAGTTGTTATGAAACTAGATATTGAGGAGAATAGTAGAACAACACATAAAACCTTTTTGGCTAGACATAATTTATATTTTATTTTTGTTCAGAAACCACAACAGTTTCCCTCGGTAATTTTCTGTGATGGCACGTTGCTTATCTGGACTTTGTGTTATCAAAATATTTTTTTTCCTAGGGCTTTTTTGGCAGCAGTTCTAAGGGATTCTTCAAGACAATCTTGAGCACTTCKTCCTTTACTTTCTCTCCTTTGATTTACATTACTATATTTGATCCTAGATGCCTCTTTTGCTCATTATTGTTTGAAGTAATAGGGTTTAGATGTCTAGATGCAAAATAAAAAAAAATAATAATATCTGTTTTAAGAGCAGATGATTAATATCACAGCATGGGCTGGAGAGAATATCTTTTCAGAGAGGACAAAAATATGTCAGAAGAATTCCAGCAAAATTCTATCACATAAATCTTATAGTAGGTTGTTAAGTGGTAATATAAGCAGGGACACATTCAAAGAATAATCAAAGATAAATTGGATGGGATGAGTATGTACTGAATGTGGACACTGTTACCCAGACGTTTCTCAGARCTAGTAAGTTACAAGTAAACCTTATAGTTTCTCAGAGCTAGTAAGTTACAAGTAAACTTTATAGTTTAGCCATCTCCTTTGACTTAACATGCACAAACATATTCTCCCATCCATTATCAGCACTTAATCACATTTTCTCTTTGTATTGTTATTTTATTAATAGTTTTCATACTGTATTCTCTATTAATTTAAACATTCTCAGCAATGCATTAAGCAAAAGGATTAACAAGTTTTATATCTTATTTATTCTCTTTTCAGGGGTAGAACGCCGTTCAGTAGCATATCTGARTAGAGAAATTTTACTTGAATTCTTTCTTGGTTTGCTGTGATGGCTTTTTAAAAGATGTGTTAAGTTTGTAAAAGCAAAGATGAAGAAATACTATGTGAATTTACACAATAAGGTAGTGAAATTGAGGACATCTTTTATTTCCCTGGTTTCCAATTCCTGAAAAAGAAAATTCTCAAAAAAGCARTCTTCAACTTATTTGTCCACAAGTCACTACAGAGGTATAATCAACCACTTCAGCCTTTGTCATAAAATTTTCAGTTGCCTTTCAGGATACTTCAGTAACCACTGACTCTGCACTCTTTAAAGTCCTTAGCATGGATATTCTGGATGAAAGTTTAAGAAGAWAATATAATGAATTTTTGGCTTCTGAAAGATCTCTTTTCATGAATTATAGACTTGAATTAGTCTCCTAACTTGTTTGTTTCCAAACAGTACTTAAAGATACATGAGATTAATCTTGGCCATCCTGTCCTAGCAATTAGTTCTTTCTGCCTCGGGGATGCACTCCATTCCTGAGTAAACCTATGGATTCTACCTGTAATCATGAATCAGAAACAATTACTCCTTATTCTTGCCCAGGATTCAAGCACATGAGCTCATGATGATACAACAAAGATTCTTATGTGTTTATACATTGTATAAGATTCTTTCAAATTCTCGACATTTAGTTCAGCTAGTCTTTATCTTTTAGGAACCACTCTGCATGTATCTATGTGTAATGAGGAAAAAAAAAAAGGCAATCTTCATTTTTTTGGAAGTAATGAACATGAAAAATATGTTTGTAAATAAGTAGTAATAAAGTAAACAAGCTATAACAAAAAGGCATTGTTGGACAGGCAAAGGTAAAACTCATAAACTACTCAAAACAACATTGYCTTGAGAAATATTTATAATTATGTGAATTTAGATGTAAAGTTCTTGAAAAGGAGGGCAAGATCCACAGTTATCAGAGTTAATAAAGTGYTTTATGTAATATGGTGTCAACTTAAGGAAGACAAATTTTTCATAAATGTATTTTCTGAAATTAACTCCTTTTCTGTGTATGTGTTACTTTTTCTTCTAGAATTTGTTCAAAAATCCTTATTCTTCATGCTTATATATGGCTTATAGAAGGGAAAAAAATTGATCTCAGAGGTCATATTCCTGTACTGTAGTTCTCCATGTATATGAAGAAAAGCAAAACAAAACAATCGTCCCCCAGAATAAACAAAACAAAACAAAAAGCCCCTGAGTTTAGAGAGTTAGAAGATACAATGTATTCTTTGACACTGCTTTTTTTTCCTTGCTCCATAAAATCATATAATGATAAAAGACTTTTTTTTTTTTTTTTTTTTTTCTATTCCATGGGAAAAAAAAATATTTCTAAGATTGTTTAAGAGTAAAGCTTACATTTTTCTATATAGCTGTCCAAAGAGGAGTAGGATTTGGTCAAAAATGAGAGAACACAGAAACGTGAAAACCATTCACTGCCCAGAAATAGGTTTCCACGGAACAGAAATTTCAGTTTATGTGCTACTTCTGTACTTCTGTATATTTAAATGTGCATAAATTCTTTGTTATTTAGAGAAGTGACCAACACAACCCTTATAAGACACATATCTCAATGTGGAGTAAGGATGTCTTCCTGAATCAGAGGCTCAAGCAGAGGATATAAAAATGGACAAGTCTAATAATTATCTTTGGGAAATAAATTTATTAATTCCTTCTTATTTTACCAACTACATGTAACTAATTGCCTAATAATTAATTATATGATTTGTCTTAAATTCCTATATTTTGATAAACAAGGTCAAAATGCTTATGTTTATGTTAGTATTCAAACTCTAAAGCAGCCTTGGCAATACATATTACATTCTTCTTCAATAATATTTGAAAAAAAATCCAAATCCACCATATTCATTAAGGTGACATATTTGTTGGTTCTAAAATAGAGTCAGTGTATTATTATTTTTTAAAGTCTTCTGTATTGGGGGCATTAGGAACACGAAAACAATTGCCCTATTCTGTCAAGTGCTACTGAGTGAAGTAAAATTTATTAATTCTTGTAGACTYGATGGAAAATGCTGGCTTTCTGTCAACTCCTGTCTCTGAGTGGTTGTGCAGGGTAGCACAGGTGTAATAAGCCTGGCCTCTCTTTCTTCTCCAGCTTCTCCAGAATGCTAAACATGTTTCTCTGTTCTGTTAAAACGGTTAATCRTGGTATCGCTTATTGATATTGGACTAGATATCTTTCTAAGATCCCTTCAAACCTAAATTATTCTATGATTMAAAATCAGTGCTAACAGTAARAGGGAAAAGCAGCTATATCTTTTACTTCCAGTTCATATAAACTTTCCTGTTGATTGATGCTTTTGATTATCAGAAGAAAAAATGGTACAGTAGAGGGAAGGATTGAGTCTGTTTTGTTTTATCCTGATTGCATATGAAGTCATGTGTTTAAAGAAGCTGCAATCTACCTTCAGTTGGATGTTGATCAATTTGCCACTGTATCTCAGAAGGACTTTTCAAGTAGTAACYTGAGAAATGTGTGAAGGTTTAATTTATTTTTAAAGAACTCAGATTTACTTTTAGTGAAAAATTCACCCCTATAGTTGATTATTTTTCCCAGAATTTTTGGAGCATATAAATAATAACTCATGAGGAGCTACATATTTTGCAGCAGTAATTATGATGGGCACTCTTTGATCAGTCCTACAAGAAAAAAACAACAACAACAACAACAAAAATCATTTTGTCCTCTCTTTCTGCAAAGACAAAAAGTCAGCACCTTACAAATTAGGATATAGATGACTTGTTGATATAAGAAGGAGAGGTTGTCTTCCACTATAGCAAATTATATTCTTAGGAAGAAGGAAAAACTTTCATTTTTGTATCACAGCAAATAAACTTTAATTAGTGACCCAAGAAAACAAGCCAAGCTGAATAAAAACAAACTAAAATTAGTAACAGGCTAACAGCTTGCCCRTTTCCTTGGGCAATATGTGGCTGACAGATGATGTGATATTTAGTGACAGACAAATTCTGATCCCCTTTTCCCCTTCTAAGTTCTATCTACTGAGAAAAATTAACAATTTTTTTTCAAGATCATCAACAGAAGGATCAGTCAAAGACACGAACTATTCATAATCCAAAAGAAGGGAGAATAAGGAAAGCTTGTGATCTAAAATTCCTGATACTAATGATGTACAGGTGGATGTGCAAATAATAGTTAATGTTGATTTCATGAACTATTTGGCCATCACCACTTTTCCTGATTTACGTTCTGCATCAAACCCTCTGCTTTATGACATTCTATACCTTGTAAATAAATATGTTGTTCCTCAAATATTACTTCATAAAAACTCTATCATTTCATTACTTTTCCTCAGTAAAAAAGATAATTTGGTTATTTCTATGCACATTTATTAAGAGAGCATCTACATTTGTAGGTTAAACATAGGACTAGAACCAAATCAARTAAACAACCTCAACTTATTTTACCCATTCGGTGTGTTCTCTGATGTTTCTCCATTTATGCTTGACAACGTTCTTCTTTCTTCTATGGTGTCTATCTATACTGCATAAGGACGCACTCCAGTGTCCTTCACTTCTGTGTTCCTCTGTAATTACTTCTCAGCTTTCCTCCTACCCCTCTTCTCATATCTGACATTCCTAGTAAAAAAGTATGGCACATTTTTGGCTATTTGAGAACGACATGCATGCCTGCTGCTTAGCTGGCTGCTGGCAAATGGACTACATGATAGCTTAGCACTGCCAGTCTCTCCTTCAGCATGCGTGTATGGGAAATGAGTATCATCAGTTTGGATTGTCATTCTCTACTTCACTAAAAAAGCTTAATCCAATTGCCTCTGAGATTTTTCTTCAGACTAGATTTGGTAAATACTGATCAGCAGTTAATATACATACATACATACATACATACGCATATTGTCATCTACATTAATATGTAGAAAGATAGAAATTGAAATAGTTCATAGAGACAAAGATAGAGCTAGAGGTGATATAGAAGTAGAGAGATAATGATAGAGATAAACATATAGGTAGATACAGATATACAGATATAGATGATACAGATACAGATATGCTTGTATGTTCATGTAGATAGGAAGAGAAGAAGAAGGACAGAGTGACAAAAAAAAATGGGTGAAGGAACAGAGAGAGAACACGATCAAGAGATTTTTTTTTCCTTAGGAAACCTAGACAAAGAAATTTTCATTTCTAAAGAGCCCCCATTCTGCAAATTCACGTCTGTGAATGCAAAAACACATCATACTTGCTGTAATTAGGCTCAAATAGGTATATATTTCATAAGGGTCTTAGGGACTTAGGAATGTTCTCTTATCTTACACTCTTACTTTAAGAATGTTGATAAGTGTTTTGCCTATAATATTGTTTTTTGTTTGTTTGTTTTTAATTTACTGGATGCTTAGTTGAACCCTGTGCTCCTGGAAGAGCAGAAATGAGCTGAAAGGCAGTAAAGATCTAAATGCCCAATTCTTAGCTCAGTGAAGTAAAGTTAGATATCAAACATCTGTTTTTACAGTCTTATAATAATTTAGAAAATAGGTCTAAAGTGCCTGGAGTTATTTAAATACTCGATATTCTGTCYAAAAAGGCTTCAATATTGTTTTTAAAGTTAAACTCATAGATATAAAAGAACTCAATATATTTCATTTCCTTTATGAACTTGAGTTATATGACTCTACAGCTTTATACAAAAATAGGCAATGAAATATCAGTATAATTCCATCTAGAAAAAAGACACAATTTTTAATATTCAGATTAATGAAAAATTCAGATTATTGGAAAGTCTTACCAGTGGCTATACTGAATACTATATCACTAGCAATTTTTGAAATAATATTAGATATCTTTTATTTAAAAAACATGTATTTAAGCTTAAGTAGGAACTGATTAAGAGAATTCCTACACCCTTTTTTACACAACAGGATAAAATTAATCACTATTGTAGTTCCTTCTTTCTTCATAAGCTATGCACTATTCCAATATTGTTCATACTGGACTGAGGTCATACGGGTCTGTGGCAGAGAAAGGGAAGGAGATCAAATAGCCTGAGTCATGATACACTTCCTTAACCTCAATTTGTATTATGTGTGTGTGTGTGTATATATATATACATGTATACATATATATATATATCTATATAAGCTACATATTTCAAATAGGATATAAAGTTGTATCTTGTTTCCTGAGAGTCAGAGTTTCAATTTATTTAGCTCTGAATAATATTCAGTGGAAGTCCATTTCTCTAGGCAAGCCAATTTGTCATGCTCTTTTGTATATCAAARAAAAAAGCAAAAAAAAACTTGCTATCAAATCCTTAATAGTTTTTGAAAATGCAGTTCAATGTAGATTTTGTTACAAGTCAGTCATTTCTCTGTTCAGATCTTTCAATAGTTAATAACAGTTAAAATCATTCAGAAGAAAAGCTACTACTTGACTAGGAAATAAACTCAGTAGAACTCAGCCTCCTATTTTGTGAATCTCATTTTTTTTAATTGCTTCTAAGATTTTGTTTTTAAGGATATTCATACAAGACAACTATATGAAGAACAGAAATGTTCAAACTTGTTTGCAGACATCTGATTTATCCAAAACACTTAAACAGCTAGTCACCTAAAGCTCTCTATTGTCAATAGGGAGAGGTGGGTTCTGCAGAGGAAGCTTTGAATCACATTGTTTAGAATCCTGCCCTGAATAATTCTATGGAGTTTGATTGTAATTCATTAATTTGAATATTACAATGTAATAAAAGTAGTTTTCTAAATTGGACAGAAATTAGCTGCTCTGAAAATTATCCATTCTTTCATCATTGCCCAGCCTTGTCAAGTGCGTGTAAATATACATTTTTCCTATCATTTCTCACAACTTTTTGTGTTTTTTATTTTGTTTTGTTTTGTTTTGTTTTGTTTTTCTCTGTTCCTTTAACCTGAATGGTAGAATCTCAAGCTATGGATTACAGGATGAGAAATTCCTCAGTAAATACAAAATCTGCATAAAAAGAGAGCTTGAAAAGTGTTTTATAGCCATTCAAAACATTAATATCTTTTAAATAATATTTTCATTACCATCTAGTGGCATAGTGTATAGAATATAAAGTATTCTTAAAGAATCTTCTAATGGCCCAGTAAATACCACATATACATCTATATTTTTACTCAATGTCATTATGCTCCCTAAGAGATAATCAGGTCTGCAATGTGTGCTATATTGTGTAAGCAGAACAGAAAGACTAATAAAATTCATTGATGACAATAAATGTTCAAACATCAATAATCTCTATTTCAGACAAGATCTAAAACCTGATGAAACTGCAGAAGTTAGACTGTATTTATTCAGCTCTACTATTGAGATATAAAAACAAGAATAACACAGTTTAAGTAGAAAGTAGACCTGAACTACGTCCGCAATCAAGAAATATTAAGATAAAAACACCACTAAGTTGCATTATTTATTGAATTAAACACTTTTCCCTTAGCTAATTATTACTGCAGTTGTTGACAACTGGTAGCTATTTGTTTAAAAACAAAACAAAACAAAACAAAACAAAAAACAATGCAAACTTCACTTAATTTTATAGCTGTTCCCCAGGGTATATGTTCCCCAGGTATACGTTTAACAAATAAGTGACAATTTTCAGAAACACCTAAATCACTTAAAGGTTCGAGATATCTTTCCAAAATTACCTTAGATTTAGGAGTATGAACTTCAATGCCTCTGAATGCATATTGCCTAATGAAAGAAACCTAATCTGTTTATAGTGGTTAGGATGAGTTAGTATCAAAGAAAGACATTCACAGAAGCTAGGACTTTGGATATACCTAGATTAGCCAGCAGGACAGACTGAGAACAAGAAATTGCAGGTGGGAGCATGGGCTCAGAAGGTAATAGCCTCTATTAGGACCAGCCAACATGATATGCTCCTGTATCATGAGAAGTAGTGGTGGCTGCGCGCGTGTAACTCTAATCTCACAGTTCTCATGCATTTCTACGTCTTATGTTGCCCTGATAAGATGTGATTTTCTCAAAGCAGGATTCACAGTCCTGAATTGTTCCTTGGACTTACAGACATTTTTTTCTCTCTCATAAAATACAGGTTGCAGCTATACTCATAAACTAAACAGTGCCTGGAAGTGTTCCTGGAACTTGTTGCTGGAATTTGTTTAAATTGTTTTCTGTCATAGTTTTGGCACAGCCCAGCCAGAACACAGATAGTTCCTAGGAACAGTTAGAAGAGTCTTTTCTACCAAGCTGTTTGTATATTCTGGATAGTAAAAGACTATGATGGTACATAGGTTTGCTATTCCATACCAATTGGTCTTTGTGAGTCAATTTATTAGTTATACTATATTACGCCATAGTATCATATTATTGACAGAGTATACATCACATTGTTACTCATAGAATATTATTTACTTTACATACTGTTAGATTTGTGAATGAAGGCTAGTCACAGTAAACACAGAGACCAGGCTGGATCAGAGGAACAACAACAGCGGAGGAAGCTCAGGAATCTAATCAGCGGAAAGGGAGGACAGGGCTACTCCCTATGGCCATCAAAGGAAAAGAATGAGACCCTTTTTCTACAGTGAAACCCACCAAGATGAGCCAACCAAAGGAAAAAGGGAAAGGGAAGATCCAGGTGGACTAGAGAGAAACAAGCATGGGAAATTAGAGGAAAAAATGGTATGAAATGGGTCAATGATGTATAAACAGATTGCTGATTTCTTGTTTGACAGTCTTACTGTTGATCACTACAGTCTGTCCTATATTCTCATGAAACTTTATTTTTCTGTGGGTGAATTCTCTATTCTAAGTGTGTGTGCGTGTGTGTGTGTGTGTGTGTGTGTGTGTGTGTGTGTGTGTGTGTTTGTATGTGTGTACCCTAGAAACAAGCTTCAAAATAGACTAGTTGGTGGGTAGGATAGGAAGAGTACCCACAGGAAGGATAGGAGAGAGGCTACAAATCTTAGGGGTTTGTAGGTTTACATGCTTTGCGTAGAACTGGAAAAACTTAGTGTGCATCTATGTGTATATTTTCCCCTTGTGGACTTCAGCTGTGATGAGCTGGGGGTATGGAACAGGTCAGGGCATTCATGCTTCCATGTTGTTCATGTTAGAGCCAGTGTTACACAGACTTTACGGGTTGTGGGGAAGGCACTATCTTCTTTCTAGGATGACCTGTGTTAGTGGTGTTAGCAGGGTGTATGTGTGTATGTGCCCCTGCTGGACACAAAAGCTCTTCCTTGATGCTGGTTGGACCTGGGAACATGGAGCTGCAGCAGTCTCACCTCTATCAGGCTGGAATGAGAAGAATCCCCCTGAATCCTGAAACCTACCATATTTGGCTATCTCTAACATATGCTTATCTATCTTCTGGAAGCCAGAACCACTAGAAGAACAAAGAACCAAAAGAAGGTAACAAAACAACCAGGTAATGTAACAGGAACAAATAGTTCGTTGCTCTTCCAGAGTGCAGCTCCCAGAGGCAGCAAACAGACACAGCAGKTTGCACTGCAGTTTGCGCAGGAGGAGCACAATCAGATGCAAGAGGACATCTTTCTTTTCTTCTAGTCCTAGTAGTGCTCACTTTCACAAATATGGTTATAACTTGCTGCAAAGCATATTTGCCAGTAGCTGTGGGAACTGCTGCATCAGCTGTGTTGGAAGCTTCAACCAGACAGGGCCTTTGACAGCAGATGATGTCCTACAGGTCTCAGGCTGCAGGGAGTGCTTGGAGCCTCTCCAGAAGGCCTGGACTGATGGTCTGCYCTCCTGCAAGAGGTGTGTTGTTGTTGATGATTTGTTTCATCAAGTCAAGCAGTTGTGGGATGAAGTCAGTAGACTGCGAAGCATCCCAGAAAGTGAGCAGGAGATAGACAGGATGTTCTTGGAGACTGTACTGCTCCAGGAGTCCCAATCCCCTGCAATAGGGGAGATGCTGGAAAGCTCTGTACAGAGCAAAATAGTACAGCACAGCACTGTAGAAGAAGGCTGGAAACTAGCTGCTTCTCATAGAAGAAGAAGAAGAAAGACCCCTAATCCTCCCGTAGACTTGGACTTACACTTGAAGAACTGGTTTAATACACTCCAGGATGAGGAGGACCCAGACCTGACTTCAGGGGAAGCAACTGGGCTGTCCGAGCCTGTGCCCTGCGTGACCACTCGGAAGAGGCGATGAGTGGTTGTAGTGGGTGACTCTGTGCTGTGGGGGACAGAGACGTCTATCTGCTGACCTGACCCCTCCTCCAGAGAGGTTTTCTGCCTGCTGGGGGTGAGGATACGAGATGTGACTGAAAGGCTGCCAAGGCTTGTCTGCTCATCAGACTACTAGCCGCTGCTGCTCTTTCACGTGGGTGCTATCGATACAGAGAACAAACTAGAGACAATCAAAGAAGACTTCAARGCCTTGGGCAYKGWGGTCAARGGTCTGGGAGCCCAGGTGGTCTTCTCATCAGTCCTGCCGATTAAGGGGAGGGATGGGAGAAGGAATAGGAAGACTTTCCAAATCAACAACTGGCTACACTGCTGGTGTTGGCAACAGGGTTTTGRATTCTATGACCATGGAACATTGTTTGAAGATCAGCAGCTGGTGGGGAGAGATGGGATTCACCTCACCAAGCTGATGGCTGGTAAAGAGTTCTTTAAACTAGGTAGGAAGGGGGAAGGGGACAAAGAGACAGAGTAGTCAATAAAACACAGCTCAGGTTGGGGGGCCTCCAATGGGTGCATGCAGCTGGGGATGTGCGTCTGGGACATGGCTATGGGCAACCCCCGTACACCCTTCCTGGGAAACCTGCAGGCATGACCACCTCTCTGAAATGCCTGTACACCAATGCACACAGCATGGGGAACAAACAGGAGGAACCAGAGATCTGTGTGTGGTCGCAGGGCCATGATCTCATTGCAATCAAGGAGACATGGTGGGATAGCTTGCATGACTGAAACATTGTCATGGATGGCTATGTGCTTTTTAAGGAAAAAAGGTCAGAAAGGCGAGGTGGAGGAGTTCTTTATGTGAGAGAGCAACTGGAATGCATCGATCTCTGCCTAGGGGTGGAAGAGGAGGAGGAGGCAGTTGGGAGCTTATGGGTAAAGATCAAAGGGTAGGCTAGCATGGGGGACACTGTTGTGGGTGTATACTGCAGGCCACCTGACCAGGAAGAGGAAGTCGATGAGGCCTTCTACAGACAGCTGGAGGTAGCCTCAAGATCACAGGCCCTGGTTGTCATGGGGGACATCAGCCACCCTGATATCTGCTGGAGGGACTACACAGCAAGGCACAAGCAGTCCAGGAGGCTCCTGCAATGCATTGATTAAAACTTCTTGTCACGGGTTGTTGAGGAGCCTACAAGGAAGGGTGTCCTGCTGGCCTTGTCCTTACCAACAGAGAAGGACTGGTTAAAGATGTGAAGGTTGGGGGCAGTCTTGGCTGCAGTGACCATGAGATGGTGGAGCTCTTTCCTCCTGCAGGAAAGAAGTAAGGCAACAAGCAGGATTGCAACCCTGGACTTCAGGAGAGCAGAGTTTGGGCTCTTCAGAGACCTACTTGGTGGAGTCTAATGGGTTAAGGCCCTAGAAGGAAGTGGGGTCCAGGAGAGCTGGCTACTATTCAAACATCACTTCCTCCAAACTCAAGAGCGGTGCATCCCAAGGAGAACTCCAGAAAAAGGGGCAGGAGACCTGCATGGGTGAGCAAGGAGCTCCYGGCCAAATCCAGACAGAAGAAGAAAATACACAGAATGTGGAAGAGGGGACAGAAGACTTGGGAGAATTATAGGAATGCAGTCAGAGTATGTAGAGACGCTGTGAGGAAGGCTAAGGCCCAGTTGGAATTGGGTCTGGCAAGGGACGTCAAGGACAACAGGAAGGGCTTCTTCAAATACATCAGSAGCAAGAGGAGGACTAGGGAAAATGTGGGCCTGCTCCTGAATGGGGCGGRKGCCCTGGTGACAAGGGATACMGAGAAGGCAGAATTGCTGAATGCCTTCTTTGCTTCAGCCTTCACTGCTAAGGGCAGCCCTCAGGAATCCCGGAGCCTGGACGTGAGGGAGAAAGTCTGGAGAAGGGAGACTTTGCTTTGGTTGAGGAGGATAGGATTAGAGACCTTCTGGGCAGGCTAGACATCCACAAATCCATGGGCCCRGATGGGATGCACCCACGGGTACTGAGGGATGGCAGATGTTGTTGCCAGGCCGCTCTCCATCATCTTTGAAAGGTCCTGGAGAACTTGAGATGTGCCTTAGGACTGGGAGAAAGCCAGCCTCTGTCACTCCAGCCTTCAAAAAGGGCAAGAAGGAGGACCCAGGCAACTACAGGCCAGTCAGCCTCACTTCCACCCCTGGAAAGGCAATGGAACAGCTCATTCTGGATGTCACCTCCAGACATATGGAGGAAAAGAAGGTGATCAGGAGAAGCCAGCATGGATTCACCAAGGGGAAGTCCTGCTTAACCAACCTGACAGCCTTCTGTGATGGAATGACTGGCTGGGTAGATGAAGGGAGAGCAGTGGACATTGTGTACTTTGACTTGAGCAAGGCTTTTGACACTGTCTCCCATAACATCCTCCTAGAGAAGCTCAGGAAGGGAGGTTTGATGAGTGGACAGTGAGGTGGATTGAGAAGTGGCTGAAAGGCAGAGCTCAGAGGGTTGTCATCAGTGGCGTGGAGTCTAGTTGGAGGCTTGTGGCTAGTGGTGTCCCCCAGGGCTCAGTCCTGGGTCCCATCATGTTCAACTTCTTCATCAATGACCTGAATGAGGGGACAGAGTGCCTCCTCAGCAAGTTTGCWGATGATCSCAAGCTGGGAGAAGTGGCTGATACACTTGAGGGCTGTGCTGCCATTCAGAGAGACCTGGAGAGGCTGGAGAGCTGGGCGGRGAGGAACCTCCTGAGGTTCAACAAGGGCAAGTGCAGGGTCCTGCATCTAGGCAGAAATAACCCCAGGCACCAGTACAAGCWGGGGRCTGACCTTCTGGAGAGCAGCTCTGCMGAGAAGGACCTGGGAGTGCTGGTGGATGACAGATTGACCATGAGTCAGCAATGTGTCCTTGTGGTCAAGAAATCCAATGGTCTCTTGGGGTGCATTAGGAAGAGTGTTGGCAGCAGGTCGAGACAGGTGATGCTGCCCCTCACCTCAGCCCTGGTGAGGCCTCATCTCGAGTCCTGTGTCCAGTTCTTGGCTCCCCAGTCCAAGAGAGACATGGAGCTACTGGAGAGAGTCCAGTGTAGGGCTACAAAGATGATCAGAGGGCCGGAGCACCTGCCCTGTGAGGAACGGCTGCGAGAGCTGGGCCTCTTCAGCCTGGGGAAGAGAAGACTGAGGTGGGATCTTATCGATGTGTACAAGTACCTGAAGGGAGGGTGTCAAGGGGACGGGGRCAAAYTCTTYTCAGTTGYCCYGTGTGACAGGACAAGAGGCAATGGGCAGAAATTGAAGCACAGGAAGTTCTGCCKGASCGTGAAGGGGAATTTCTTCCCTGTGCGAGTGACGGAGCACTGGCACAGGTTGCCCAGAGAGGTTGAGGAGTCTCCTTCTCTGGAGATCTTCAAGGCMYGCCTGGATGSARCCCWGTCTAACATGCTCTAGGTGACCCTGCTTGAGTGGGGGAGGTTGGACTGGATGATCTCCAGAGGTCTTCCAACCCTACCAATTCTATGATTCTATGATTCCTTACAGTTTTGTGGAAAACAAAGATGTTTCACTAGAATGGAAGTCAGATGGCTCAGGTTGCAAAGGGCAAGGTAGAAAACACAGTGTTGCCTTTTAAATCATGTTCTGCTGAGAGGCAATCCTTCACTGTGGTGATGAGGCAAAAAAGTATCTGGACCGCAACGATTCTCTGCCCATCTCCCTTCCTACCAGGTTTTGAATCATCACACCGTACTTGTGTTAATGAACACTTTACCCCTGAGTCACACTGTTTTTAATCAGTATTGTACAATTGTATTTCAAATATCTGACATTATTCCAGCTTTCCTTGTGATGTGATATCTGCCCAAAAGTTTATCAAAATATGAATTATTAACAGCATTTGATATCAACTGATAGTTAGACCAAGCTTTCAGATGAAACTAAGATGAACTTTTAAAAGTTCTTTGAAGATTAAGTTCAAACTGACCCTCTCTGTTTTTCTATTTGTTTTTTTTTTAACRTTGTGAACATTTTCATCTCTTTGCAATTATTCCATTTACTATGTTCTTTCACATTTCTGAAATACGGCTTTTGTGAGCTATCTTGATTCCTAGCATTTATTAACAGTGAAGAAAGTCCTTTAATTCTTTCATTTTTTCCTTCTACACTTGCTTTTTATTGCTTCCCTCAGGGCTCCAAGCTGCTGTGATTATTCTTTGCCTACAGACAGATGATCTGAGCTACTTTTTGAATCCATCAGCATTCCTAGATTGGCCAGAAGAACTGCAGTGGAGCAGTGGGATATGTTATCTCCCTCTGTAGCACAGCTTTCTGCGTTCACTGAGCTTTCAGTGAATTTGACAAGCTGCTATATTGCATTTAGACCACTCACTTAAATGTGCTGAGTGCACCAGTAAAAAGAGTTTTAAAAATCTGGTAGAGTCTTCTTCTTCTATGTTGTTCTAGAACAGTACCTTTTTAGAAGTAAAAAGAGCTAAATCGTGAGTAAATTACGGACTAGGAGATGGTGAAAGGCTTCATGAAAAGATTACTGAGGCATTAGAACTTCTGCCTGAGCAGGCCACAACAGAAGTGCCAAGACGCTTTAATGAATGGGTATTTGGAGATTTGTAGACATTAAAGTAGTCGAGAGATCYTTAAAGTTTTCTGGAAAAGAATCCATTACAATTTGCTTCTATAGTGTGCTGTGCACAAGTGTTATAGAGTACCTTCATTTTTGTTTGTTTGTTTTCTGTTATGTTGTGTTACGTTGCATAGGTGTCATCTTGTATACTGATGAGACACAGGATAATGTGATWTAATTCAATGTGACAATTATGACTTAGAAGAAAACCTACTTTTTATCAGATACTTATACCAATTTCASCCATGAGTATCTGACTTTATCTGCTGAGTCTGAGGGACTGGTTATTTGTGAACAGCAGGTCCTTGTGGGTAGCCATGACAATCCACAAACAGTAATGCCTTAATATTTTTCCATCCTTCCCATCCTTTGAGACCACTCTTTGTGGGCTCATTGACACTTGTAACATAGCTGTTGGTTTGGATAACTGGGTTCATGAGAGGGAGATAATAAATAAATTAACACCTATAATGAACATTAGATTTGTGAGATGGAGCTTTCTTTGAGCTATCAGAAAAGACGTGACAAAATATAGTGGGGCTTAGACAGGTTGTCCTAGAGGTCCTCAGAAATATATGTAATGTCTCAGTATTCAGATTCTGATTACCTTTACAACATCTGTAATGGGCCCTGGAAGTACTATCAGTAAAAATATTACAGTTTTCCCTATCTTAAAACACAAAGGTGAGAGGAGGGATAAAGTCTCCCATAGTGTTTCTGAAAGTGAAGTAGAAAGAGGCAGGACTAGTTTTCTTTCTTTTGCAAAGACCTTGAAACAGCTCTACATCCCATAGCACCATTTCTGCAGGACCTGGATCTTCTCCAAGGACAGCTGGTAGTGACCTAAGCCAACTGTGCTTAATGTGCAAAACGACATTTTTTTTCCCCTGAATTTTGTTGACTGAACAGTACCATTCATTTTCTTTGTGGACATTGCAAACTTCTTACACTATTCCCAAACCCCTTTTTAAAATAATTTATTCTTCTTTTGGATAAAGCCACTTAAATTTTAGAATATGGCAGAAAATCTTATTGTATTTAGGTTGACTATAACCTATGGGAGATTAGTTTAGAAAACATTATACTGTATTTAAGTTTGTCTACAATAAGCTTTTCTTCCTCTACTTTTGTTTTCTCAGCCAATATAGCTGTTTTTTAGTAATTATTTCCTGGATGCTCTTTAATGCATTTACTTGTTTTATTGTACAAATATGTTCAGCTTTTAATGCTAACTCTGCAAATTTTTAATTTTATGGTAAACCAAATCTGGAAAGCTTCCATTTCCAATGGAAATAGGAGGTATTTCATTTTGTCAAATAGCTCATCCTCTCAATTTTAAAAATTGAATGTAAGCCTAATAAAATGAGATAAAAATAATTAAAAAGAATAAATATAGTGTGCWCTTTGGTTTATCTTTTTAATCTGGTGTTGCTTTCTATCCAGAGATATTCACTGGAAGCAAAGAGTAAGTATTTAACGAACAACTGTTCAGGTCAAGTACCCATGTGGAGSCTTACTGACATCTTAATAGTTCTACTAAGGAAAAAGAAGGAGGTCATATCAAGTGAACTGATAAGTTCACATAATAAGGATGAACCAGCGAGGATTTCCCTTGACAAGAGTCCTGGAAATTATGAGAGACATCACTCACAAGCTACTTTTTAAAGAAATAGAATGGAAGAAAAGTTTCTACAGCATGTGTATGCGTGTATGCATACACACACACGAACACACACACACACACACGCGTGCACACACACATACACTTGTATTCTGTGGGACAAATCATATATAGAAAGCGAAAACGTAAAACATCCAAGAATCCCAGGATCACTTATTATTATCCAGTAGAATGGTTCAAAAGTAGACACTAATTTAGGTGTTGTTTCATATGTAGATGTTGCATATTTAATTTACATGCTTGTGTTTTTGTCCTGCATTAAGTAAGATGTGATGTTTTTTACYGTAGCCTTACAAAGTCTATGTGTCCCTTCACCTCAGATCTCCAAAAGACTGACTGAATCTAGAATGTAGCTGGCACAATTTCTGATTCTACACCACACAAGAATTAGAAGTTCAAGAAAAACGTGGGATTAAGATTGTTAGGAAAATGTAGTGAAGGCTCCATGTTTATGAAGAGGTTACGGACTGGAGTGTCTGCATTCAGAAATCGTGGAAGAATTTTCTCAGATAAATGCTAATAAGTGCTAGACAGAGTTAACCAAATAGCTTAAGTAAATCTGATGTAGGATACTGGAGAAAAAAAGAAAAAAAAAAAAGTATCTTGAGTTCTACTGCAATCCATCTTTAATATCTGATTATATGGATTGTTGTGTCATGACACCAGCAAAATAATACCRTTTACAATGTGTTGCTATTTTTTCCTCTCTTGATTAGATTCACTCTCTGCTAATAAAATAAATCAATCTTCTCATAGAAAAAAATACAAATATTGGCAACTTTCAGGCTTGCTCCCTTGTGCAAAGTCATGAAGGTAGGTTAGATATCAGAGAGAATAGACACTTTTCCCAAGCTGTGATAGAACAAGGAAAGCCCAGACTAAGTATTGCTAAAATAATCTTGTTCTCTACCTGGAGCAAATTCAAGTACAAATGCAACAGCTTTAGGTTTTGGAGTACAAATGCAGATTGTTTCTGTTCTTTGCCTTAGATTTAGTGAAAATTAGTCAAGYCTGAGATGTTTCAGCAAAACATTTTGCCCTCAATGAAGTGACAGTTCCAGTGCAAGTAGCAGCAGAAAGTGAACTTTGCAKCTTAAGTTCATCTCCTCTTTTGCTCTCTTTAAAAGAAATATAGGGAAATAAGGCAAAAATCTCTTCATACTTTAATTATAAAGTCAATGGCAAAATCAACAGGAAGAATAGAACAGGAAGAAGAGAAAATCAACAGGAAGAGAGAGTGAGGAGAAACATGGAGCTACTGGAGAGAGTCCAGTGTAGGGCTACAAAGWTGATCRGAGGGCTGGAGCACCTGCCCTCTGAGGAACGGCTGCGAGAGCTGGGCCTCTTCAGCCTGGGGAAGAGAAGACTGAGGKGGGATCTGATCAATGTGTACAAGTACCTGAAGGGAGRGTGTCAAGGGGACGGGGRCAAAYTCTTTTCAGTTGTCCCATGTGACAGGACAAGAGGCAATGGGCAGAAATTGAAGCACAGGAAGTTCCGCCTGACCGTGAAGGGGAATTTCTTCCCTGTGCGAGTGACAAAGCACTGGCACAGGTTGCCCAGAGAGGTTGTGGAGTCTCCTTCTCTGGAGATCTTCAAGGCCYGCCTGGATGGAACCCAGTCTAMCATGCTCTWGGTRAYCCTGCTTGAGCAGGGAGGTKGGACTAGATGATCTCCAGAGGTCCCTTCCAACCCTACTGGTCCTGTGAAGAGTGAAACTYAGTTGTACTGTTGTTCTGGACTTGCATTTTTTTCTTCATTTGATTAGTTTCACCCTCTGATAGTAAAATAATTCAATCTCCACATTCAAAACAAAACAAAACAGAGAAAACTAATATTGGCAGCTTTCAGGCTTGTTCCCTAGTGTGGAGTCGTGAAGGTAGATTAAATATCAGTGAGAACACATACTTTTCGATGCAATACTAGAGAAATCTGATTGCCAAATTTTATATTTCTGACAAAGCAGTCAAGGTAGCCAGCACATATTTTGTTTTTAGTTACAACTCCCCAGCACCTATTCCTATATCATCTCCATATTACTTTCCTTAGTGCCATACTTCTATGTTTACAGACTTTTGTTGGTTCACTAACCCTACCACCAAGGGTCGTGTTCTGGGGAGGACTCTCTTCTACTTTGAATGCAGGCGCTTAGCAGCAGAACAGGAGTCTGGGGGACTCCCCGGCTTGGCCTATACCCCCCCACACACCTCCATCCCCTCTCTATCTGTGCTGTGAAGTAGCCTCATTCGTTGAGTCTCACCCAGAACTCTCTTCAGTTCTACTATAAACTTTGTTAAGTAATAGCAATAATAAAATCAAGGGAATGTTGAAAGGAAAGAAATCACTAGGAGTTTAAAATTGCTATTGTATTTTGTGGTTTATGGCAATTACATTTTACTTTCATATTCTAATAGGAACAAAAGCATGGCAATATTTTATCAGTTAGCCCATATTACTGTGGTTTCAAAAACAGAAAACCTGATTTACACAGCCAAAAGCTTTTAAAAATCAATATAACCTAGTAAATTTCCTTTGTCTATCGTATTAAATATGTAATTTGTTGTGATGGACAAATCCTTTTTAGTTTAAACCAACCTCGTTGAATTTGGGAGCTCAGAAGAAAATGTATGTGAGCTCAACATTGTGAGTCAAAAGATTGTCCACATTAACATAAGGAATATAAATAAAAATGCTGCAGGATTTGTATCAAATGTTAAAAAATAAAGCCTCTATTCAGCTGTAAAGATTAGATGTTCTGTACCTGCCAGACACTTGGCACTGCATTGCATGACAGCTGCATTTCAAGGCATGTCACAGGTTAATGTTTGCACAGCAGCTGGAGAAGGGACTATAGAACGGCTGGAGATTACAGATATGTCAACTTTGTTCTGTAGGACCTGACAGGATAAAAGAAAGGTTCATGTTTTTGAATGGTCAGTAGGGCAGTTATTGATTTATAGATATCCAAGAGCCCTTTTCTTGGTTAATGTTCTTAAYGCACTGACTAGAAATTGCAGTCCTTATTTTCCCTTAGCTGAGGATCTTAGTATAGGGAAATACCACAGAAACAAGGAATTTATTTGTCTACCATAATCTTAAATGAATATTTTATTCCTGGTAGATGGCAATTAGASGTCATGCTATGGGTATCTAATGGGTTCGACTATAGGAACAGATATAATCTTTTTCAGGGGAATAGAGAGCTGAAACTATCTTTAAGAACTGCTGAGACATAAAAGGGATTCACAGAGTCAAGTAGATCTCATTTGAGGCAGATGCTGAGTCAATGTGTAGAATTCAAAAWTTTTTTAKCTGTTATGTGGCTTTCTGGGAACAYACTTGGTGAAAATGCTCATATCATGTGTTGCCAACAGATTAATATAAAAATATTTACAAAAACACAAGGTCATTTTTCTGGCCCAAATTTTCTGAGTCTTAAATAAATCAATAAATCTCAGAATATGCTGTTTTAGCAGTGTTTATTTGCATTTTATATTAGGGTAGTGATGATTAAATATTTGATTCTTGACTACAAACAACTGCTAGTGATGTATGTGTGTTTCARTGAGAGAACATTTGCAAAGGGGATTTGACTATCTGGAAGTTGTCTTTTATTTATTCACTATTTGGCAAAATATGTGCAAATGGATCTAGAACATTTTCATTTGAATTCTGTGCTTTCTGTTAAATGCTCCCCYGTAATTCTTTGTCTTGGGGATATGTTATTCTGGATTTCCAGGGTCATCTCCCTACAAGGGTACGGGACAATCTTAGTTTTTTTAGCGTATTTCGAAATTCAACATAAATTCCCTTCATCCTAATGTAATGAGGATTGATTATATGTATGACTGACATATAAAGGGAACCAAAGATATGCAAAATTAGGTACTCAAAATATCTAATCTAAATACTGAAAATAATTATATATCATGAAAAAGAAGATTTTTTAAATTGAACTTTTAACTTCTAATTGGTAAGAACAACTTCAAGCACTTATTATGCTTATTCATAAAAAGTTGAGATTTATATTGAATAGACATAAAAAAAGCTTGATTGTTAAGGTGAAGAAATGATGTTCATGATATAGTTAGAATTTGACTTTTTTTTTTTTTTTTTTTTGAATGTACAGTAAAATCTCCATGTGCAATGTGATTTAGTCTTTTTTAGAGGCCAAGGAGACAAATTTGAGGATGCACTATATTTCAGGAGAAAGAGAATTACAAGCTTTCTGTTTTCTAGGAAACACTACAATGTTAGAGTTGGGGTAAGGAAAAAGTATAGAAGGAAGAACCTTTGATAGTTAAATTAGGCACTGGTCTTTCATAAATTGAATAAAATTCAGAATGTATGAAAAATCTCAGTAGTTCACTAGTTTATGTTTTCTAGTGAACTGTAACATAATACATTTTTAATTTACCACTTACCAGTCCATACAAGGAAAGTGTTTAGCATGATTTTTGTACATGCAGTGGGTGCATGGTCAATCCTCTGGTGTAATATGTGAAACATGGTAATACTCTAGCACAACTCTAGTAATACTCCTCATGGTTAGCATATCAGCATTTTAAAAGGGAATTATACTTGCTTCTTGTATGAGAGTCTTGTAAAAGTCCAGGTAAGCTARGTGTCAAACAGTGATCTCAAAGTATTAACAATATACCATGCAATTTGCTCATTGAGTTGCCTTGAATACTAAGGAATCTCCTCTAATCAAGCTGAGAAATAAAATAAAAAATAAATGCAAGTGTAAGCAGTCTCTTGGTGTTTTATTCACCAGKCATCTTATTTGGATGGTATATATTAAACTGTTATTTAAATCTGGAGCAAGTCATTAAAAACAAAGTCACAGGTTCACCAGCATTATCTATCCATTCTGAATGTATTAACTGCTCCCTTTTATTTTAAAATTATTTCTGGATTTTCATTCTATAGCTTCCATATTAAAATCCTCAAATCAAAAGAAGCAACTCTAACTAAGSTGAATTAAACAGAGTAAGAGTTGTACATTGCTCAGGTCAGACCTGCAATTCAGCAATGTTATGCCTCTGCTGCTAAGGCAGTGCACCCTGGAGAGTCATGGGGATAAATCTTTGTGATCTGATACTCTCTTCTCCTTCAATAATTTTAATCACCCCTGCTCACTTAATAAGCAACATACATATCATCTGAAAAGTAGATCAGTGTCAAAACAAAGCATAGACTATAGTCACCACATCATTGATGCTGTGTTTGTTGTTTTATACTTTGGAATARTGTAAGAAACACAGAAACACATAAATGCTTATGTGCTAAGGGTGGGATTAACTTTAGCCATCTAYTCATCTAACCTAAGAGAGCTTTTCAATTTCCCTTTATAGTCACAGAACTGTATTATAGAGCARTCTCATGAATCCTAAAAGGTGCTCCAACCATCTCCAGGATCAGATGGCGTATTCATAAAGTACTTTTTTTCTATATAGTAAATGAAGTAATTAGAAGGAGACATTCTTTGCYATTTTCTATTAATTAGTAGGCTGAGCACTTATCCTGAAGTTAACATGAATTTTATGAGATGCAAACGATAATCTTTTGTGAAGAGAGATTAAAACTACTTGATTGTAGAGTACTTCTTACATTTTCAAATATTCAGTGTAATTGCTATCTTGAAATCAATCAAGAGGACAAAAGATTATTTCCCTGTCAACTGCAAAATAGCAAATATGTATCAGAAACATTTTAATATTTTCATAGTTTGACTTGGGAGAAAAATATGCCCCTTCCAACGAAGTCTTCGGCAYAAAGAGGAGATAATATTTTGTTAACAATAAACAAAGTCATATCAAACTGCAGAATTCAGCTATGTATGAATGTTAGAACATATCTCTCTTTAATTAGCTTTTACAGTAAAATACTCTACATAAATGACTGTGAATAACAGCATAATACATTGTTTTCTTCTGCTACAGCAACCTTACAGGAGCTATCTTTATGAAGCCATATAAATTCATTTCTCATTCCAGACACTGAAAAGACTGTCCTGAGCTTTAATGGGTACATCTTCATTTGATGATGGAATGTTACCAGAACAGTCACTGTCTCAGTCACGATCTATTTGTAGATGGTAATTCAAGTAATTAGGAAAACACAAATGACTCAGACTTGTTTTTCTATTATTGTACCTCTACACATACAAATAATCACTAGTTTGTCCATAGTATATTCACAGAAATTCTGCTTATTACAAGGCTATGTTATATAAGGTAAATCTACCTGTGCAAATCAGGTAACTAGAGCTTTTTATAATGTATTTTTCAAACTTGCCTTTTTTTACATTTTATTAGTAGTTGATATCATTTCTACACACAGACTTTCAAAATATCAACACTCTTTTGATTTCACAAAATATCAACACTCTTTTGATTTCAAAGCTTTGTATAAATGTAAAATTGTTGTTCAAATTCAAAGTATAAAAGTACACAATCTTCAGTCTTCACTGAAGATTGGTTAGATTTACTTAGACTTTCAGGGAATGTGATCACTCATAATACTCTCCTTAGAGCCGTTCCCAAATCCTTCCTTCACTTCTGTATTCACAGAATAACTTCATAGCTGAATCTGAGAAAATAGTTGTGCCTGTTACATTTTTGTAAATGGAAAGTTTCATCTCAGTTCCCACAGCCTTTTTTAAGCTTAGAAGGTAACCACTTTTCTTTCAAGTTTCACTATATGATTCTATAGCCCTTCTTCTGCAGTTCTCTGTGCAACTCCTAGCACAACATCCAAAGGATATATACATATATATATATATATATATATATACACACACATTTTTTTTCCATTTTTGCAGGGCTTTAGTGCTCAGGTCATGCCTGACAGTGCTGACTTGCCTCCATGGTTTAAAACCTATACTGTGTATTATACTCACTAAATTTTAGTTTACACACAGTAAGCTAGGATTCAGATTCCCACTGAGCTGCTCACAGTGCACGAGCTTCCAGTAAGCTAGGTGTCTAACTCCCATTACAGTTAGTGTAGTTTACAGAGCAAGTTATCTAAGCAAAGTCTGGGGTGTTTTAAGTTGCCTAAACACAGGTGGGCAGTGCAAGAGTGCCTTGGACTACAATTGCCAGTCTAAAATGTCACAGATACCTTTATACCTCTTGTATAGACATTCCATCTGCCAGTTCTGTGGAGATACCCTAAGGTACTATACGGCATTAGATGCCTGTGTTTAAGGAACTACTTGGAGTTCTAGGCATGAATCTGAAAGTGAATCCCACCCCAAAAATACACGTGTAAAGGCTTTAAGGAGCACAAAATATCTCCATAGAGGTAATCAAAACACAGTTTCTTTTTGACTTTAATTAAACTGTGGGATCTGTAAACATCAGAAAGACATTAATTTAGGCGATAGGGAATCAGACTTAAAAGCTTCATCAACATGTAGCGTGTCGTTCCCTTCCCATTTAGGAGCCCTGACTTACTGTGGAGATATTAGGCACCAATTTTAGGTAAATTGGTTAAAAGAGTGCATAAAATGTAATCCTTAGTTACATGTCTATGTCAGGTGAACTGGAACCCAGTTCAACTTCTTTTGTGTTGAATTCTAAYCTATAATGGGATTTAGACAAGGACTGTATGATTCAATGTTGCTCTGAAAAAGTTTTACTGGTGTTCAGCCCCATCTTCTTTKGGGACTTAGGAGACAAAGAAATGAAATAAGGGACATTCATTCTAAGTGATAAAGAAAGGTCACCCCTATCTGATGACAGCCAACAGCCAGTGTTTAAACTGTGTGAAAAGCAACCTTTTAAATTGAAGGCAAGCTGGAGATGCACATGACTAGACTACAGTATGCTGCTACAGGATGGAACTGATACAGTTATAGATTTAAGTATTGGATTCTGGTAATGATGGTGGGCTTGACATGTAGGAAGGAAGAAAGGAAATATATTTTTCTAGTAAGCTATTTCCTTTCAAATTGATGCTGATTAGAGGTTTGAAAGGCTGCTCATAGGTTTGAAATAGGAGTTGTGCCAGTGGACATGAATATACATTATGGAGGGGCATGATAGCACTTTCAAAGTGAATCCCCATAATTGCACTCAAGAATGTGTAATCAAACATAAGAACACTCATTTGCACATCAGTCTCTGTACTTGTATTAATTAAAGCTCTTTCAAAAATGTTTGTACAGAGCAAAATCTGTCTTCTTAAATGTTTGCAACAAGCAAACAAACAAACAAACAAACAGAACAAAGTTACTGAATTAGACAAGCAGTTTTGCAAAAAAGWTTTACTAAATCTCAGAATTACAGAATTGTTGAGGTTGGAAGGGATGTCTGGAGATCACTAGTCCAACCCTCCTGATCAGGGCAGGGTCAGCTAAAGCAGACTGCCCAGGACTGCATGCAGTCAGGTTTTGAATATCTCTGGGAATAGAAACTTCACAGCTCCTCTTATCCCATTGCAGGATATTATTGAGAAAAGCATAGTTCTGTCTTTACACCCCCTCATCAAATATTTATACATATTGATAAGATCTCTCTTGAGCCTCTTCTTTCTCCAGGCTAGTCTGGCCTAGCGCTCTCAGCCTCTCTCTCTACCACAGATGCTCCAGTCCCTTAACCATCTTTGTGGTTCTTTGATAATCATTGTTGAGCTTTTTGATAGAGACATGGGTGGTGAGGAAAAAGGGGGGGGGGAGATAGAGAGAACAAGGTAGATACATCTACTGATGTTGCAGATGTGAACCAATGTGGAACTCGGCCAGGAAGTACTTCATCCTGTACTTGTTACAAGACAGGAGTCAGAGGGGGTCCATTTATACCTGAACACCCTGCTCTGGTTAGTGCTGAAAGAGTCCTCCCAACACACAGCAGAAGGGGCACAAACTGGACAGAGTGGGAGAGACAATGGCCAGGAAGTGTGTGAAATAGCTTGCCAGTAGAAAGATTACTTGATGAGTAATCACTGAGTTCTGTGAGTCTTAGAAAGTCCTTTAAAATAAGTAGTTGACTAACACATGGATCATATTTTTTCCCATTATTTTATGTGTGCTTTCTTYTTTCTTTTTCTTTGAAAAGAAACATTGTATTTTGTGACTGATGGACTTGAAAATTTCATTTCATAGTAATAATCCTTTCTCATTTTCTTTCCATCCTAGGCTTTATGTAAACAGTTTGATTATTTTTTTAGGTTTTAATTTCTGTTGCTTATTGCAAATTTTTACTTACGAAAGGTAGGACAATAGTATGGCAATGTGAAGAAATGAGTAGTGGAACAATAAATAAGTGTTTTTTGTAAAGTAAGTTTTTTGGACATGTGAAACCTGGGCAGGAGGGCCTATGGTTACTCTTCCATTAAGTGGGGATGACTTCCACACTCGAAATTTTATTCTATTAAAATTGTCATTTTCCTTCAAAATATTGTGCCTTGCATGGAAATGAAGTGTCCATTCTGAGGTATTTGTTCAAAAAAAAGTCAAAAAAATGGAGAAATGTGGACAGTGAAGACAACTTCCTGACCCAGGTGATGGAGGAGTCAACCAGGATAGATGTACTGCTGGACCTTGTACTAACAAACAAGGAAAGACTGGCTGGAGACATGAAGGCTGGGGGCAGCCTTGGCTGCAGTGACCATGAGATAGTGGAGTTCAGGATCCTGTGAGGAGGAAGCAGGACAAAAAGTGTAATCACAATGCTGGATCTCGGGAAAGCAAACTTTGGTCTCTTCAGGAAGCATCTTGGAAGAATCTCATAGGTTAGGGCCCTAGAAGGAAGTGGGGTCCAAGAGAGCTGGCTAGTATTCAAGCATCACTTCCTCCAAGCTCAAGAGTGGTCCATCCCTGTGAGTAAGAGGTCCAGCAAAGTGGACAGGAGACCTGCATGTTTGAGCAAAGAGCTCCTCGAAAAACTCAGATAGAAGAAGAAAGCACACAGAGGTGAGGTTGAGAACTGGCTGAAAGGCAGTGTTCAGAGGATTATGCTCTTTGGCGTAAAGTCTAGTTGGAGGCCTGTAGCTAGAGGAGTTCCCCAGGGTCAGTACTGGGGCCAGTCTTGTTCATCTTCTTCATCAATGACCTGGCTAAAGCAACAGAGTGCCTCCTCAGGAGTTTGCTGATGATGCCAAGCTGGGAGGAGTGGCTAATAAACCAGAAGGCTGCACTGTCATTCAGGGGGACCTGAATGGGCTGGAGAGCTGGGTGGAAAGGAACCTCATGAAGTTCAACAAGGGCAAGTGCAGAGTCCTGCACCTAGGAAAAAATAACCCTACACATCAGTACAGGCTGGCAGTTGACCTGTTGGAAAACTCTGCAGAGAAGGACCTGGGAGTTCTGGTGGACAAGTTAACCATGAGCCAGCAATGTGCCCTTGTGGCCAAGAAGGCCAATGGTCTCCTGGGGTGCATTAGGAAGAGTGTTGCCAGCAGGTGGAGGAAGGTGATGCTGCCCCTCGCCTCAGCCCTGGTGAGGCCTCCTCTGGAGTTCTGTGTCCAGTTCTGGGCTCCCCAGGACAAGAGAGATCTCCATGGAGCTGCTGGAACAAGTCCAGCTTAGGGCCAGTAAGACGATGAAGGGATTAGAGCATCCCTCTTATGAGAAAAGTCTGCGAAAGCTGGGACTGCTCCACCTGCGTAACAGAATACTGAAAGGGGGATTTTACCAGTGTGTATAAGTATCTGAAAGGAGGGTATAAAGAGTATGGGACCAAACTCTTCTAAGTGGTGCCCAGTGACAGGATGAGAGGCAGAAACGGAAACACAGSAAGTTCTGTTTTGACATGAGGAAAACTTCTTTACTGTGAGGGTCAGAGACACCCAAACAGGTGTGCCAGAGAGGCTGTGGAGTCTCTTTGGAGATATTCAAATATTCAAAAGCTGTCTGGACACAATTCTTGGAAACACGCTCTAGATGTACCCTGTTTGGGCAGGGGGCTTGAATTAGATGATTTCCAGAGATTCCTTCCATCATTAACCATTCTGTGATTCTGTGACACGGGAAAGAACTTATATTCTTCTTTCCCTTGCAAAATATCAGAGTGATTTATGAAAAAAGTGTGTACTTTAGACTAGATATAACAAGACTTGATTAATTAAAAATAATCTTGTACTTGGGTTTGAACACTACTCACATCAGATGGCAATGCTACCATGAGGCTCATCATCGTGACTGCAAGACCTACATGTTCATTTCAACGTTATGCAGACAAAATACACATACATGCATACATACATATACAATGATTTATGTAGTCSTTTGTTTATGTAATTTATATACTTTATATAATTCCTTTGATTTCATTGTAAGGCTATGAGAATCTGACACAATATGAACATATTATCCCAATATTTGCAGAGAATTAACCTGAATGCATTTAAAAATCAATCTGCTGCCAGTCACAAAAATAAACTTAATATTGATACTTTCATGAAAGTTTATGTTTAGTTGTTTCTTTGTTCCCTTATTTCCCTGAAAAAAAATCTATGATTTCTAACTTAAATGTTTACATTACATTTTTTTTTTACCAAGCGTCTCAGTCAGAATTATTTTCTATATTTACAATGCTCGCTGAATCAAAATTGGCGACCTCTACACATTACACATCATATTTTTACACTCTTTATAGGAAGAATCTAATTGTTCTCTCAGTCCAGTGAATAAAAGGAATGTAACACATTGTCTGGAATCCCAGCAAGCATACATCCCATTTTTAGCTATATTATCTGCTTCAGTAACTATTGTCATTCTGCTTAGTTTTTCTCTAAGCTGTTGTCAGCTGCTGAGAAATGAGGATTAAGCTATCCAAACTACAGTGCCAGGGAAAAGAAAAGAAAAACAATTAAAGCTGTCTTACATTAAACTTACTATGTAGTCTTTAATTTGCAAAAAGGTAAATATTAGCTTTTCCCTTGATCTCTAACATCTACTTCTTCCCAGTGGAAGACACATTGCTTTAGGCTTCCTTTATCAAACCTATTCTAATGCTAGTTAAATCTGGAACATTTTATTTCTTTACCATAATCCTTTGGAGGTTTTTAAGTATAAGCTTTATTGATTATTAGTTTTCTGATAGATCTTTGTAGAATCCAAGATTCTTCTTGGGAATACTTCTGATTATGAACGGGAAGCATTTGTATGAGTTTGGGCTTCTGTTTTAAAGAGAAAATAAACATTTTTCATATTGTAATTTCAGCAAAAAAATTGCTAACAAGAAAATCTAGGTAAACTGTTGATGATTTTTAGTGAACAGATACTACCATAACATTTGGAGATGACAGTCTGTACTGGGAGACTGATCATAAGAAGTTCTGAGAAATTCCTCTGCAATGATATACACACTATCATTTCTCACTTAATCTATACAATTTATCATTTAGATACTGATTCAGCAAAGTTATGCTTTAGGGTATATAAACAAACCGTCCCGTTAGCTTCAGTAGCTGTAGATTACAAAATTGTTCAGAGCAGAACAATAAGGACACCAGCATGCAGATCTGATATCCACAGAGGAGGGTCCGAGGAGGCAATGTAGCAAGCATGCGGGATACAATAAGAGGATTTAACTTCAGTTCTAGGTGAAGCAGGTGGTTGCTCAAGGTTCTTCTAGTTGTATCACAGTACATAAACTGGTCCTGCTCATTCCACACCTGACTAAATGTATATGTGCTCTGCTTTCAGTTCCCATTTTGGCCTTGGATCCTGTCCTTGTYGTGTGTCCAGTTTCTACTCCTCATGCAGCACTGGATCTGATTTTAGTTCTTATTTCTCTTTTTCAGCACTAACTTAATATCTAGTAGTTCTTCCTCACTATGTTTCCCAARGGAATCAGCTAAGATGCTGATTCAGAGACTAAGATTGCACTCAGCATGTGAAGCTGTAAATGCTTTTTTAATGGCTACCTAAAAGARAACAGTCAGAATAAAGAAAATTTTGGACTGTTTGAATACCATCATTTTCCACAGTCTTGCACAGCAGTACTGTTACTTTTTTACAGGTAAGGAACTGAGACACATAATCTTGTTCTGTGCTGTCATGTTAATATTTGACAGAGCTCTTAACGTATGAGTTCTTGGTGAGTAGCACAATTCTTTGATTACATTACAAGTTGCTTTGGGAGTATTTCAGCTGGTGTGGTGCAGTGAGATATGCTAAGTGCTTAGCCCTTGAAATGCTTCTCAGTCATCTGAATGATCTGCACTCCTGATCGTCCTTCCTGGATTTTCCTGAGATCTTCAATACATGCAGCCTAAGCCTACACAGCCTTACTCAGTAATTGTCTTCACACATTGCATATCCCACACACTGTGAAAACATCATTAATACAGARAGGATGTACAATTGTCTCTATTTCTAGCCTACCATAGTGTACCACCTTACCAGGTGGTGCAAAGCTAACAGAGACAGCCAACAGATGCAGCAATTTGTGCAGCAGTTTGAGCAGAAAGATACACAGACGGTGTCAGGAACTCTTCTGAGAACAGGGTACATGTGCTCAGAAATGATGGTGATGTGCCACAGGCATGGTCTCCAGCATAACCTGTAGTAACTATCCCTGCAATGTCAGAGCTCCAGAGGGCAGACACAGGTCTGCAAGCCTCAGGCTGGAGGGAATGCATGGGGCCTCTCGCTAAGACTTGGTCCAGGCCAGATGATCTTGCCTACAGGAATCTGCAGTTGCTGAGGAATTGTATAGTCAAATGAAGCAGCTGAGGGACAAATCAGCAGAAGGCTCAGTATCAGGAACGATGGAAAGAGATTGACAGGATCTTTTCCAAGACCCTACAGGATACGAGAGTATGAACCCCCAGACATATTGGAAGACAGGCAGGCAGAGTCTAAGTTTATCAGGTTGGGAAATGGTGAATCTCATGACAGTGAAGGCTGAAAGCTTGTGACTTCTGTCTCCAAGAAGATGGCTCCTACTGCACCTGCAGATCTGCAGCTACAGAAAAGAGTCAGTGTCCTGGTAGGAAATGAGGGGCTGCAAGCTGTGTCCAGTGAAATATCTGATCTAGCTGAATCTGACCACACAGCAACACCAGGAGGAACTGATGAGCGGTAGCAGTGGGAGACTCCCTGCTGCAGAGGCAGAGGACCCTGTTTGCCAGTGCAACCTGTCATCTAGGGATCTTTGCAGCTGGCTGGGTACTCAGATCTAGGATGCTGTAGGTAGGCTGCTGAGGTTTTCCTGAGCCTCAGATTATTGCTTCCTTCTACTCTTCCTTGTGGGCACCAAGGATATTGCCAGGCACACCTGGAACATTCGTGTGGGCCTCCTGATGCCTTTTCTTGACTTCCTGCTTATCAGGATGGATTGTTCTTAAGCTTGAAGGAGGTAATCTTAGAAAATCAATCAGCTCTCCTGGTTCCCTCTTCTCTCTGGGACCATATTGCATGGTTTTCTTCTAAGGAAATCCACGAATAGGCCAAATTCTTCCCTCCTGAAATCCAGGCTTTATGCCCTGCTCTCTCCTTGCAGGATCCTGAACTCCACCTCATGGTTAGTGCAGCAAAGGCTACGCCAACCTTCACATCCTCAACCAGTTCTTCCTTGTTTATGAGATCCAGCAGAGCACCTCCTACTTCATCAGCTCCTCCATCACTCATGTCAGGAAGTTATCAGTGCACTCTAGAAACCTCCTGGACTGTCTATGCCCTGCTGTGTTGCCCTTTCAGCAGATATGAGAGTGGTTAAAGTCCCTCTTGAGGACCAGAGCCTGCTAACATGAAGTTTTTTTCCAGTTGTCTGAAGAAAGCCTCATCTACTTTGTCTTCCTGATCTGGTGGTCTGTGGCAGACACCCATAGCAATGTCTTGCATTTTAGTTTGCCTTCTAAATCTGACCCATAAGTTCCTATCTGGTTTATCATCATATCACAGCAAAACCTCTATATATTCCTGCTGTTCTGTCATTTACAGGGCAGCTCCCTTTCCTCACCTTGCTAGACTATCCCTCCTAAAGAGCCTGTTCACTCTAGTTGTGTGAGCTATTCCACTACATCTCCATGATCCCCATGAGATTGTACCCCTGTAAATGCACACAGATTTCTAATTTCTCCTGTTTGTTCTGCATGCTTCACACATTAGCGTACAAGTGCTTCAGAGATGCACTCAACATACTGCCTTCCTAAAAATGGCAAGAGACCTTTCCCCACAATGTGGTCCTATGGACACTTCCTTATTTACACACATATCCTCGAGGTGGTTCCACTTCAGTCCAATTTTGTTGATTGAAAGAGATCACTTCTGTTTACTTTACCCCAGACCCTTTGTTTGCCAAGTCCCTTGATCACTTCCTTATTTGGCCATTGGTGATTCTTTCCCTCCCTTGATGTTCCTAGTTTAAAGCTCTTAGCAGGTTGGTCAGCCTGTTGGCAACGATACTTTTGCCTCACTAGTGACATGGATCACATATCTATCAAGCAATTTTTGGTCCTTGAAGAGTGCCCCATGCTCACAGAAACTGAAACCCTGTTTTCGACACCTGCTGTGCGACCAATTATTGATCTGCAGGATTTGTTGAGTGCTCCTCAGGCCTTTCCCCTTCACTGGCAGGATTGAGGAGAACACCATCTGGGCCCTCATTTCCTGGACTGTCACCTCCATAGCCATGTAATCATTTTTCATATTTTCCAGGTCTTCWCTGGCAGTACTGTTGATGCCCACATGAAGAATAATAGGGGTAGCAGTAGCAGAGTCTGAGGGCCAGACAACCCTTCGTAGCCTCTCTCTACAACATTGTGAATGTAAGCCCTGGAAGGCAGTAAACTTCCTTAGACAGAAGGTCAGGTCAGCAGACTGAGTTTCTGTTCCCTGCAGTATGGAGTCTCTTACTGTACCACTCACCAATTCCTCCGGGTGTTCCTCCATGGGTGAGGCTCAGTCAACACAGGTGGTCCTTTGGAGAGTGTTTCCAGCTCCACCTGAACGTATTTGGAAACTGACAGTCCTCCTCTGGATGCCAGAAGTCATCAGCTTTTGGCCTTCACCTTTGTGGGTTTCCACTTTCTGACGTGATAGGCACTGACTCTGCCTGCCCCTCTGCTATGGTTAGAGGTTCAGCCTCCCGAAGTTGCAGTCTCAGAGAAGATCAAGTCAATTTCTTTCTCATCATGTACAATGCTGTACCATCTGCTGACCTGCTCCTGCTGCTCCTTGACTGAAAGAGACAGCTCCTCAGAGATTGTACATCTTCCGCTGGCAAAATAGCCATCAGCCTCAGCTCAGTAAGAGGCTCCTGGCACTCTCTGCAGTCTGGGATTTGCAGATCTTCATCCTCCTTCTGAAGATCTACTTGAGTTGAAGCCTCAAATATTGTGGCTCATAATTGCTACAATATCTTCAGGGACCGTGTCCTGTGACATGTCACCACCATTGCTGGGGATGTGAATGCTGGTCAGAGTAAATTATTGGGCCCTTCTTTGTGCCCTTCTGCAAAAGCTGCTGTACAAATGGCTGCATCTGTTGGCTGCCTCTGTTTGCTGTGCTCTGTAATACCTCTACAATCATAAATAACTTTAGGGAACAGACTTTCTTGGCAGTATTATCACTTATAATATAAAGTATTGTATGTCTACATATATTTTAAAGACATTACAAACTCCAGGAGTAAAATCTGCGCTTCCCACCTTTGTCATGCATCCTTGATTCTTCTCAGTATGAAACTACTTCTAAAAATATGATGAAGTAGGAAGAAAGGTACATCAATATGAAATCCATGTTATTCTTTCTTATGGTTATCATACTGTGACATCTCTATCTAAAGGATTTCTGATGCTTTCTTTACTCTTTTATRATCTGAAATGCTAGCTGCTGCCTTCCCATCCTTTAGACATACAGGTGGAGGATGAAGTGTGAAATTCAAGTAGGGGCCTAAGCCAAAAGAATGACTGTATTTCTYAGCTTGTTAAAAGATCTCTTGAAGTCACAGACTGTGTAAGAATAATAAAGCTCAATTTCATAATCCTAAAATTGAACATTCCCAAGAAATGTTGAGGTTTAAGGTCTTTTCTTAAGAAGGTCTTTCGCTAACAAGCCACTTCTTCACAGCTAACACTTTAACTTGTGGAAAGTACACCACGCAATCACAAAAGAAAGAAAATGGTGCAGGTAACCCATATGGCGTGCTAGGTGAGAATAGGAAACAGTGATGGTAGGAAGAAGGGACAATACAGGACAGATTTGGTGGGATCTCCAGTTTCAAATGAAAGGGAGTAGGAGTGTGAGGCTTTAGGCAATATGTATTATTTATCCATATTCCACCAACTGCTTTTTCTTGATATGACTGAAGCTCATACTTCACTTTTCCATCACAGGTAGAATGTCCACACTGTCACTACCCTACATCACTTAGTACCTAGTACCTAATCATTTACATTTCTGTTGAATCTGCTCTGAATTGGTTAAAAATTAGTCTTCCTTAGTGGAAAGGTGGCACTCAAATTTTACTTAGTTTAATTCATGTATGTCATATGTATTTAAGTGCKTGTTCATATATATTTATAGAATTGCAAATGGTATTGTATTAAATTCCAAATAAGTCTTGCTTCAGTGGTCTGTATTACTTCTTAAAACTATTCTTCTATTCAAGGAGCGTGTAGTTTCTCCCAGATCTTTCTTCCTATAAAACACTGATTAATAAGTTGATGTTATCTACCTCTTTGGTTTCATCTATCTGTTATCTACCCTGAGATGACCTTTTTAATGTACTGATATGGCTAGTTCTATAGCTTCTATGGCATTATCAGTTCATCTTGTTCTCCATCTGGCAATCAAGAGCTTGCTGAGTAAAAATGTCACAGATAGTAGGAGTCATGATAGAATCTACTGTAATTTTATATGTACTGAAGGACTGATTGGTATTTCTACAGGGTTAATGTTGAAGAACAAGAACTTTAACTATTTTGACCTGCTGTGATTAAGAAATAACTGTAGATGTTTTACAAATAGATGATAATATTGCCAAATTCAGAATTTTGAAAGAATAATGAGACTGAATTAAAGTCTCATGGTCTGAGACAGAGATGCTGAAAWAACTCTATTGTTTGTACTCTGAAATTTGAACCTTCTTGGATTACACTTCTGTCAGCAAAGCTGATCTTCAAGTGTGTTTTAAAAATAAAGCCAAGAGTTTCAGTATGAAACTCTGTTTTAAGGAAAAAAAAATGCAAATGTTATTATGTGACTGTATAATTTGTCCAAATGTATTCATTAGAGCATTTAAAACAGTTTTAGTATCTGTTAGACATAGAGTGAAATTAATCTTGCTTAATTTTGTATGTCTAAAAGTCAGACGTCTGTAGTCTAGTTGTCTACGTCTTCTCTCACAATCTAGCGCCCCCCCCCCCCAAAAAAAAGCCACTTTCAGAGAGCATTTCAGGTAATTTAGTTGCCTGTTCTAAGCTGATATGAATTACCTTCTGAAGGTAATCTGTTTCTCACTGACTGTAAAAAAAATCCTTAACTGTATCTGTTAGACAATGAACTATTACAAACATAACTCAAGATAGGTCAGAATTTGAACTTTTTTTTTTTTTTTTTTTTTTTTCAGAATGACATTTATCTGTCTTCTATGTCATTGTCAGGAAATATAAGGGAATCCCATAGCCCTACACTAGTTACCTGTGTTAGACAATTTATGGATATGGAGAAAACATTTGCATCACTTCTGCCTAAAGGAATTGGGAAGAGAGATTAAGGTAATAAAAGGAAAATTGCTACTGTTTCTCCAACAAGCCAGGTAGCGCAGCAACACAGACAAACTATGAAAGAAATCTCAGACTAGCCGCAGATTATAAGAGCTAAAGGAAGTCAGAAACCAGCCTGACCATTGAGCAGAGGTAAGAAACAATACAAGAACCACAGTGTATTAGATAGGTACGATTTTGTGGTAAACTTCATGGTAACTTCACATTCATGTATCTTGAAGGAGAAAAACTAGGACTTAACTTCGCTTATTTCTGGAGACTTCCTTAGCGTCTGCTTCATTGTTTCTAATTAAAAGAAGAGCATAAAACATTGGTCCTGTTATTTTTTATATTCATTTTAATCATGTTATCTAACTCAAAGTATTTTTCATGAAAAAAAAGGAAAGATTGCAAATGTGTTAAATTTACAAAGTATGGCAGTCTGTAGAGTTTCATAAATGGAAAGGATACATTGGAATTGACAGAAGGAAATTATGTAATTACTTGGATAAAAACTCTGATCTGAATAGCTGAACAGTGTCCTAAATCCACGGAATTATCTTTCAATGAATGCTCACATCAGGGCATAAACCCTCTCCATGAAACAAAGAAATGTAATTTTAAAAGAGTTTTACAGAATAGTTGCATATAATTCTTAAAAATAAACCTGCAGTTCTAAGGTAACTGAAAATGAGAAGTTCTAGACCTAAGTCTAAGAGAAGAAACCTTGTAAATCAATATGATAGAAAATTTTGAGAAAATTAATTCATCAATAGTTTGATTATGATTTATTTGTATCTGTGTTGTTCTTCTAACTGTAAGTGACTCCTCTCTCAGGAATATTAACTGAATTCCCACATTGTATTTATATAATAGTTAAAGTATCTTATATGCATAATACATGCATAATTTTTGAAATTAGGACTCATTGTAAAAATGAGTGGTAAGTAATAATGAACCATCTAATGTATGTGTATACCAGGAAATTAAATGTGTGCATGCCCATTATCTGTCTCTGCAGCCAACTGGCACAGGAGACTGTTTTCATACTTTTAAACTCTTTTTTACTCTCCAAAATATGCTGATCACTTCCAAATTGCCTTTTAGGAGATATCCCCCTAGTCCTTACTAACTCTTGATCCACACCTAGAAATTGTTTCAGAAAGAGCTAGTTACATGGACCAAAAACATGCAGGAATCACTAACGCAATTAGCAGTGCTGATAAACTAGTTCCACAGCTTCAGAATATTCCCTGATACCGTTAAACGTAATAGTACAGATATAGTTATTTTCTGAAAGACGCTTCAGTTTCATGTATGAAATGCTTCAAATTTGCAGGTAAAACTTTTTCATAAACATTTATTTTATTTGGATGTTCTCACATTAATATGTTTTCAGATAATAAACAAATTGGATTTAGGTGCATGAAGACATGGAGTTATAGCTAATTGCTCACTTCACGCATAAAGTTCAAGTGTATAAGTCTTCTTTAACAATTGTAAGTATGAATATAGGAATGTAAGAAATTGTGTTTCACTGAAAATTCGGACCAAAAAGGTACCTTTGAATTCAGGTTGCTGTGTTGTTGAGGCATATTGTTTTTCTTTATTTGGATATGTGAACTGGCCCCCMAAAAGCCTGGACAAATTATAGAAATGATATACTTTTTCTCAGGGAAGTACATTATGTGGTTGTGATCGATTCAGCTTCAGAGATAATTTCTCACTTGTTATCCACAGTAAATGCAGAATTCTAAGGAATATGTAGCTGAATGTAGAACATTGGAAAAAGAGACAATCAGATTTTGTGGAAGCTGAATAATTCTGGAATAAAGTTAGTTCTGATGTTATACAAATCATGTTAAATCTGCAGTCATGCAGTAGTGGGACTGCATGAAGTGACATTATGAATTAATAACACAGAGATGATGTGCTTTGTGCCAGGAAGTGGTTTAAATACATGGACTTTTGCTATGGAAAGTGTGACAGGCTGATCAACAACTTGGATTAGAAAGGAGACAGCCAAGGGGGGATGTTGTGGAGGGCACTGGATAAAGAACCTCTGATTAAGCCATTAACAAAACACTTCAAACAACTAGAAGAAATCACACTGCTGCACAGCTGGGTTATTACGGCGGACTTCAACTACTGCAATACCTGCCAGATGGCCGATATGATTGGATGTAAGGAAATCAGGAGATTTCTGGCGTGTGAAGTGTGTGAAGGACAATATTTTGATGCAAAYACTGTATGGGCAAGAGATGCCCATCAGATGATGTAATTTAAAATTCTGAAGGAACTGAAGAGGGCAATACTTGAATAAAGGTACAGGGTTTCAGAAGATCAGATTTTTACATGTTCACAGAATCACATGTTGATTTGTATTAGAAACAAGTAAAGGTCAGCAGGTAAAAGGAAATGATTGCTTCATTCCATGTGGCACTTCTGAGACTGCACGTGGAGTATTGCCTCCAGTTTTGGGCTCAGTACAAGAGAAATATTGACAAACCAGAGGAAGTCTAAGAGAGGGTTGTGAGGATGATGAAGGAGCAGGAACACATGACATAGAGAAAGGCCGAGGAAACAGGTTTTTTTTGCAGCCTCGAGAAGGCTGAGAGGTGATATGTTTGCAGTTATAGAGAAGATGGAGCCAGACTTTTTTCTCATAAATGTAAAGTGAAAGGTCAAAAGGCAACAGTCAAAATAGAAAATAGAATAGAAATAGAATAGAAATAGAAAATAATAGAAATTCCAACTGGATAAATATATGTAAAACAAACAAAAACAAATGTCCAAATGAAGGTAGTCAAACACTGGAACAGGTTGCTTGGAGAGGCTGAGTAATCTCCATCTTTGGAGATATTCAAAACTCAACTGTACAAGATCCGCAACAACTTGACCTCACTCAGCCTTGCTTTTAGCAGTAGGTGAGACTAGAAGACCTCCAGAGTTCTCTTTCAACCTAAATTATTCTATACTTGTTGGAAAATACTTTGCTTAAAGACTTTTAATATTTTGGAAAAAAAAACAGTAAAAAAGTTTTTTATTGCATTATGATTTTGTTTCATGGTATTCTTTAAAGAATACATAACATGCCATGTCATATCATGTCATGTAGTGTATTGTATGTAACTATCATTATATGACATATGATGAAATTTTGAGATTTTTTCCTTACTTTTAGGGGTTTTTGAAATATGCCTTTGTTGCACTGCTATTTAAATTTCCTATGAAAAAGTTGCTAGTTTTCCCTGTTCTAGTTTTGAGACGCTATACAGAGATGTCTGATAAAAACATGTATTTAGGAACAGCTCAAAAATCAGAATCAATGCACCACAATGCATAAGTTCACCATTGTTAAGTGAATTAATAGCTAAGAGATTAGCCTTAGTTATTCTGTAAAAGACAAAAATAACAGTTGACAAGCTCACTTTGATATTGCTTATCATATACCTGCACACCATCTCTTGCTCACTGTTGCCACTTAACATTAGTATTCATAGCATCATATCTTGAAAGTGGAGATAATAAAAGAATACCACTGTGGTCTTTCCCACAGAAGAGACCTGCAAGTGATCTGGCTCTCTGAGAGCCCTCAGTGATTTACAGTCAATCTTATTCTATTGCTTTTTTCTCTACCTCCCTCAGGGTAACAACACTAAATAAAAAAGATGCTTTCAAATCATACAATAAAGCTAGAAACATGTCAATAACAGATTCACTTGGTGATTCTAGAAATCATAACACAATACCTTTCTTACAAATAAATAAAATACATGAGAACTATCTGTCTGCCTTACACACAGGAGTGCTTGCTATTAAACACTTTAACATTTTCTTAATACCTAATTAGTGGCTGTTACTTCTTTTTCAGCCAGGGAACTAAAAACTCTTYGCCAAGGAAGTAGTGGCTCTCATTCCAATTTACTGATGAAGAAATTAAACTTCGGAGACCTGATATGACTTCCCAAGGTCATTATGGTGGGGAGGAGGTTAAAGAAAGCATTTAACTTCAGCTTTTCTTCCTATGCTCCCACTGTCTTACTTGTCACAGCACAAGGACCAYGGAAAACTATATTCTAAGGCCGGAGATAGGGGTAATGCTAATAGAAGTTCAGATATAAAAAATGTGTTTCTGTGGCAGCCTGCAGAGAAGAATACTGTGAAGAACTCTGTAATGCATCAGCCAGGACAGACTAGCTTTTCTAACAGAGAGGCCTTCAGGATTGTTTATATTATATCAACAAGCTTTTTAGTACAGTCTAGGATTATCCTAATAAGTCTGTTGTCTGTTGTTCTGAGCTGCAATTCAAGTTCTGTGCTGCACAGATCATATATTTTCCAGGCTATAAGAAAATTCAAGATTTCTTTAGGCATCTGTGAGAATACTGGTCTTGGCATTAGAGGAAGTTTCCTTATCAGCTATGAAATATAGATAGAAAGCAAATTTAGTCATTGTCTCCTATTCTACACATTAGTCTAAAAGGGAATGTAGATATTCTCTAAGAAAAGTAGTTCTAAACGTTTGGAATTTTGGTTCAGTTTCCCAACACAACAACTTTCCTGTTCTCCGCTCGTGAAAAGTACTGGATATCCTTTGGTAAAATAAGCTTACAGTATTTGATTTTCATTAACAGACATAATCAATGCAATATAAGTATTTGGGATAGCCGTACTCCTTGAGGAACATGATCTGTACTGCTCTTTGTGGTAGCTCTTCCGTAGTAACCAAACTCTTATGCTTGTTTTTTGTTTTCTGTTGCTGTTGTTGTTTTTGTTTCTGTTTTATTCCTCACCATTTGGCCATTTGAGAACTGCATCACAAGAATTCAGGACATGGATGTTTTAACAATGACTTCACCTGTACTTCATGGACCTTGAGCATTCAGGAATTCCTGGATAGATATATGGATGTCAACATTTTTTTTAAGTGTCTAGCTTTTACATTTAAGAAATAACAGTCATTATCTTGGGAATTCTTCTTTGGTTCTATCATGACAAAAAGACAACATATGTGTCAATATCTGATTCTGGCTACATATTTCTCTGTAAATAAAGAACTAGCCAACATTTGCCTATAGACTTTTAGTTTTCTGTGTATAATATATAATTCAAAACTGCTCCGATTATTTGCTTGAAAAAAAGTACACAAGCAATTTASAGGTTTATCAATTTAGGAAAAAAAGTCACCTAAATCCTGAAAATGTCTTAATATTCCAATAATGACTTGAATATAAAGAGATTCAAGATGATCTAACAGCCTGTTAGTACTTTAATCCAAACTTTGTACAAAAGGAATAGGAAGCTTTATAGAACATGTATATGTATAATATATATATTATATATATACATATATATACATATATGTGTGTGTGTGTRTATATATTATATATATATGTATATGAAGTTATTGAAGAGTTTGAGTTGGAAATTCCACACTGAGTTTACAGATACTACTTCATTTTTTGCACTCACCCCTAAATAACTACAGTACTTATCYCTAAATGACAGTGAATAGAACAGGTCACTCCGCACATTTGCATGAGGATGTCAGATACATGACTGTGGTATAATGAAAAAATGCAGAAACAGAACACAAAATGTAGCAGGCTTCAGCTCATGAATCTTGCAATGAAATTAAAGAAAAGAAAAATCTAACCTGTGCTGAAAGAGCTAGTAGTAAAATATCATGTAAATTGTAAGAAAGATTTGTTTTGTGAAAACGGGGTATATTGAGTAGAGGTATACTGAGTAGAGGACTGACCCATCTGTATTTCAAAACTGGTTATAAATGGCAATTCTTTTTTATTCTCTCTCTCTCTCTCTCTCTCTCTCTCTCTCACACACACACACACACATACATACACATATATATACATATACATGTATGTAGCATTACCCTGTATGTCGGTTTAGGACGTTAGTTAAAAAAATATGTGCACTTGTACTCTCCCATATCAGTATGCAAAATATTGCATCAAAACACACCTTAAAAACTTCATTTATATAGTTAATCAAGTGTATTATGATTTTGATCACAGAAACAGAGTGAGATTTTATATACAGATAAAAACCTTATTATAAGTAAATAAAATCCTCTGAAAATAATTTATTTTTGCAAATTTGAACTTTAGGAGATGATTTGATTATTGCATGTTAGATGTCTTGAACAAAAATAATTTCTGATATTTGTAAATAAATAAATAGAACCCAATATTTTTGTGTATACTGTTTCAAAACAATTAACCTAAGACAATTATAAATATCTTTTTAAAATTAACAGAGTCACTCAGGCATAGTTATCTGTAAATGACACATGGTAATTCTTCTGTGCTGTTACTTAAAGCCAATTTATGTTTTCATGTTCAAAATTTACAAGGACATTTTGGACTCTATATAACCTATTGAATATCTAGGGATTTTCATGTTTGTTATTTTCAGATATGAAATTCTTTCTGCTGAGAAATATATGCTTGTACAAATGTATTTGACCAAATTATTAATGAATGGATAAATGCATTCCGCAACAGTTTCCACCATTTTGTCTAATCACAGAATCACATAATCACAGAATGGTTGAGTTTGGAAGGGACCTCTGGAGATCATCCTGTCCAATCCCCCTGCTCAAGCAATGTCACCTAGAACACGTTGCACAGGATTGCACCCAGGTGRATTTTRAATATTTCCAGAGGAGGAGATTCCATAACCTCTCTGGGCAACCTGTTCCAGGGCTCAGCCACTCTCAAAGGAAAGAAATTCCTCCTCACATTCAGGCAGAACTTCTTGTGTTTCAGTTTGCACCCGTTGCCTCTTGTTCTATCACTTGGCATCATGAAAAGACTGGCCTCATCCTCTTGCTCCCCCCCTCTTTAAATATTTATATACATCAAGATCCCCTCTCTGTCTTCTCTTCTGCAGGCTAAACAGGCCCAGCTCTCACAGCCTTTCCTCATAAGAGAGATGCTCCAATCCCTTCATCATTTTGCTAGCCCTACACTGAACTCTCTCTGGTACTGAGGAGSCCAGAACCGAATACAGTACTCCAGATGGGGCCTCACTAGGGCTGAGTAGAGGGGCAGTATCACCTCTCTCGATCTGCTGGCAACRCTCTTCATAATGCACCCCAGGACACCATTGATCTTCTTAGCCACAAGGGCATATTGCAGGCTCATATTCACTTTGCTGTACACCAGGACTCCAGATTTTTCTCCACAGAATTGCTCTCCAGTAGGTCAGCCCACAGCCTATGCTAGTGCATACGGTTATTCCTCCACTTTTGTTGACCTTCATGAGGTTCCTTTCCACAGCTCTCTAGGTCTCTCTGAATGGCAACACAGCCACAGTGTATCAGTTACTCCTCCCAGCTTTGTGTCATCAGTAAACTTGCTGAGGAAGCACTCTKTCTCTTTAATCAGGTCATTGGATAAGTTGAACAAGACTAAACCCTCTGAGCTTTACCTTTCAGCCAGTTCACAATCCACCTCACTATTCACTCATCTAGCCCATATTTTCTGAGCTTATCTAGGGGGATGTGATGGGAGACAGTATCAAACGCCTTGCTGAAGTCAAGGTACACAATGTCCACTGCTCTCCCCTTCATCTGCTCAGCCAGTCTTTCCATCACAGAAGCTGATCAGATTGGTTAAGCATGATTTCCCCTTGGTKAWTCCATGCTGACTACTCCTGATCCACCTTCTTATCCTCCACATAGTTAGAGATGACATCCAGGATGAGCTGGATTATTTTCCCTGGGATGGAGGTGAGGATGACTGGCTTGTAGTTTCTTCGGTTTCCTTTCTTGCCCTTCTTGAAGACAGAAGTGACATTAGCCTTCTTCCAGTCCTCAGGCACCTCTCTTGTTCTCCATGACATTTCAAAGATGATGGAGAAAGACCTAGCAATAACATCCACCARTTCCCCCAACATTCGTGGGTACATTCCATGGGGACCTATGGATCTGTGTGTGTCAAGTCTGCCTAAACAATCTCTAAACCAATCTTCCTTGACAGAGGAAAAGTCTTCCTTTCTCCAAATTTTCTCTCTTGTCTCCAAGCTCTGGGATTCTTGAGGTCTGGCCTTAGCAGTAAAGACTGAAGCAAAGAAGGCATTCAGTAACTCTGTCTTCTCTGTATCCTTCATCACAAACCTCCTTGGCTGTCTGTGCCTAGCTGTGTTGTCCTTCCAGCAGATATCAGGGTGGTTGAAGTTCCCCATGAGAACCAGGGCCTCTGATCATGAAGCTACTTCTAGCTGTCTGTAGAAGGCCTCWCCGGGTTCCTCTTCTAGATCAGGTAACCTGTAGTAAACACCAACAACAGTGTCACCCATGTTAGCCTTCCCTTCAGTTCTAATCCATAAGCTCTCGACTTGTTTTTCATCCACCYCTAGGCAGAGCTTGATACATTCCAGTTGCTCTCTCACATAAAGAGCAACTCCACCACCTCGCCTTCCTGGCCTGTCTCTCCTAAAAAGCACATAGCCATTCCTGACAGCATTCCAGTCATGCAAGTTATCCCACCACATCTCTGTAATTGCAATGAGATCATGACCCTGTGACTGCTCACAGATCTTGAGTTCCTCCTGTTTATTCCCCACGCTGCGTGCATTGGTGTACAGGCATTTCAGAGAGGTAGTCATGCCTGCAGGTTTCCCAGGAGGGGTGCAAGAGGATCTCCCATAGCCATGTCCCAAACATACTTCCTCAGTTGTATACACCTGCTGGAGGCATCCCAACTTGAACTGCATTTTGCTGACTCCTCTGTCTCCATAACTCTCCCCTTACCCCGCCTTCCCTGGTTTTAAACTCTCCTTACCAGTTTGGCAAACCTGTTGGCAAAGACACATGTGCCCCGCTTAGTGATGTGGATCCCATCTCTTCCCATCAGCTGTCGATATTCAAACAGGGTCCTATGGCTGTAGAAACCCAAACTCTCTTGCCAACACCAGCAGCACAGCCAGTTGTTAACTTGGAAAATCCGTCTGCTCCTCCTCCCATCCTTCCCTCTCACTGGCAGAATTGAGGGTAGAAATAGAAAAGGGTAAAACAATATACCTATAATAAAACCACTTCTATATTATTTTAAATGACTACTTCTTGCTTTGCCCTTATTTTCTCAATTAGTTCATACATTAATCTTTTCCATTCCAATTATTTTAGTCTGATTTCTTTAGATAATTTTTGTTTGCCTCCAGAAGATGAAATATTTTGATTGAATGTAGTCAAAATAGTATGCCACTGTAAGCATATATGACATTATACTTTCACCCAACAAGCTACTTCATTATCAGATGTATGCTAGGTATTCATAACAAGATCCTGAAAAAAAGCTAAATCTGTACATACTATGAATATGATTAACAGATTCCAGACTTCAAGTTAAGGAAGACTTATTAAGGAGGCTTATTAAAGATACTGAACACATTACATCTAGATTTAATCAGCTGGACTTGGAAGATTTGCTATTTAGGTCAACTTTATCACAAATCATGTCCTGGATAATCAAGCCTAACAACAAAGAAAAGATCCTCATCAACTCATTGCCTCTAAGTAGCTCATAGAAATCACAGAACATGTGCAAAATGCTTATTTTATGAAGTTGTTCAAGCAAGACAGTCTTACCATTTACTTACAGGCTTTAGATCAGAGATATGCTTGGAACATAAAATAAAACACCAGATTAGAGCAACTCTTTAAATAGAGAAAACTGTAGGTGTCGTTGAGTCAGATTAAATAAAAACAAATCTATGCCTCTGCAGTTTCCCAAGGCATACCTACTCCTCCAGTCCTTCTTTTCTTCTATGAGTTTGTGAATTACAGTAAATGTCACTCAGTCATCTTTAGATGCTTAGGATAATTTCCTTATTTTCATCACTTCTGCAGCATACTTTTTCCTAGATAAACTCCTGTTCTCAGGATTTTCCTAACCTCATTATGTGCCAAAAGATCATTATTTTCTCTCTCTCTTTTATTGCTTCTGCTACCCTACTCTGTGGACAGTTCTTCCAATGGGATACGGACAGTTGCTCCCAGGGAAGATTAATTTTCTCTTGATCTAAAACTCAAAACCCAAGAAAGGCAAATAGTTAGCTACCTTTGCTGCTGCCTAATCACAAAGTATGCAATATTTAGTTTCTGCACAATAAACACCTCTGCTATCTATCACACTTTCCAACTTCAGACTTAGCAATGTTGTATAATTGGTCCCTGGCTAGCAGCAAAAATACTTGGATGTTTTTCTCAGTGGCAGAGGGTAGTTAGGCTTTTTTACTCACTTCTTGTGAAAAATTTCCTCTAAAGAATTCAATCTGAAATTCAGAGTAGGCTGGAGCAGAATTGCCAGACCGGTAGTGAGGAATATGCTGGGCTATAGGCTCTCACCTTCCTCCAGACAATGTGTTGGAAATTTGTCTTGTGTTGCAGTGCCAGGTGCTTTAATTTACTGTCTTTCTTTACAACTTGAGATTCTCCAGGTGAGTATGGCCTGTGATACAGTGTCATCATTATCATCCTAGACCAGGAAGGCAGCGCCTAACCACAACACCACTCACAGCCTGAGCAAGATAAGCTGCATATTAAGGGACAAAAGCTATGTCAGAAGATGTCTCTGCCTCTCCCCCAGCATGAGAGAGAGTGGTTGCAGTACTTACAGAGTCCATGCATATGTTTGGTGGGAGTATCCTGATAAATTAAAAAGGAACAAGTATGGATCAGAGAGGACATACCTAAAATGAGAAGATGATAACTTTTAGCTAACGTATTCTCACATTTTTTTTTCTCTCTCTATCCCTTATTGAACATGTTACATAAATTTTGTCCTCTTAATTCTCATTCAGTTGATGTCTTAAAAAGAAAGTGGAGGAGTCTATAGGGACAATATGAACCCCCTAGGACAGTACAAAGAAAAAGATTCCATGGTGAATTTGAAGGGATGGCCTTGCACACACTTAGTATATGTTAAAAATATGTCAACAAAAGCTTCAATAAATTGCCATTAACTGGTGAAAGGAGGGCATGCTTTCTTAGAACATATTCTTGTTTGTTATGGCTATGTAGGAGCCAGTGCATTTATATTAAAACAAAATGGATTTTCTTCAGAGAGATGGGGACATCTTTTCCTTCTCTACCCTGAACTAGTTTCAAGGAGGATGGAAAAATAATGTGGCAGCTCTTGCATCTCATAGCCATAGCACCTAAGACAGMAGGAAAATAAGCAGGGCCTGACATATTAACATTATCATAAGAACACRAAAACTGAAAAACTCGATGGCACTGAAAGTTTTACCCTGAATCAAATGGACAAATTAATTACTAGGACAAGGAATAAAACTCAAATTTCCCAGTGCTTAATAAGTGCAGTAATTACAAGATCTCCTTCTGTTCTGGAAAGCTCATAGTCCTGCAAAATGTAGGACATCACACTGAATGGCTCATATGACCTGATTTTCACTCTTTCTTTTGCCCCTACTAAAGAAGTTACACACTACATAGTTTTTAATTATTTTCAAAACAAAACTTTTCTGTATCAATAAAAAAGGCATGTCTGGAATATGTATTTAGACACTGACAGACTTACTGTGCCATATCTCAGTAAAATTTTTGTATGGGCTAAGAAAATCAGGGTTTTATTTAAAATTGCTGATTTTGAATGAAAAGCATAAGAACAGCATATAAAAGCCAGTGACTGAAAAGAAAGAGAGGAAAAAAGACATTAGCRCTACAGTGCCATTTGTCTAGTGATTACACTTGTGAGATTACCCTGAAAAATACTGTTATGACTCCAGGGAGGAGAYGCTACTCATTAGTAAAAATATAAATATAAATGCAAATGGAATACTCCTATTGATCTGTGTAGGTAGACATAGTGAATTTAATTTAAACATGTATGTTTTTAATGTTTTGATTTTCCTTTCAGTGGAGAATATAGGAAGGTACTTTGGCTTTCAGTGTCACACTTTTAGTAAGAAATTTTGTTTAGAAGCTGCAATTAAATAATTCAGAAATAATTAATTCAGAAGACAACCCATTAAATTATAACCCTCCCCACTGGTTAACTTGGTGCCAAAATGTATTGTTTAATTTATCATTCTTAGTATTTTTAGAAGGCCTCAAGGCAGAGAATGAAGCAATAATAAATAGGGAATAGTGGATAATTAGAGAAGGAAATGTGGAACAAAATTACTAAGGGCTTTAGGTGAAGTTCATTATTACTATTTAATAGTGCCCAAGAGCATTTGATCAAATTATGGATCATGTTTAAAAGTGGGCTGAGAAAAATCCTTGTGGAGAAGAGTTTTCTCACTACTTCTTTCAGAATTTTGCAGTTAAGTTTTACAGACTTTTAGCAAGCAGTAAAAAAGCAAAAGTATATTGACCAAACCTCCCAGTTTATCACASGCAGTGCTCTAGTGAGAGCTCTGAAAGGCTGAATTTCTTTATTCTCTCAGATATTGTTCAGGCTGAGACTATTACATGATTAAACAATAAAGTCCTTCAAGGATGAGTGATAAGATGGCATATTATAAGTACAGCCTTTAGGGCTTTTAAGCATAATGTAAGACTGATCTTTTTTAGCTTTTCACAGTTTTATTTTTTTTAAACAACATCCTAAAAGCATCTCATTTTAACACAGATTTGTAAAGGTAAACTACATTTTTAATTTATCTTGATTTTTTTATATCTATACATGATCATTTGCTTTATATATTTAGGCAGTTTATTTGAATAATAATACCAAAAAGAAAAAGAACCCTGAAAGTATTTTCAAACATAAACACATATGCATAGATATAAAAATCACTTTTTCATTATGTTAAAAATTAAAGTAATCTCTATCCTGTTTTTATTTGGAAAACTTAAAAAAAAAAGAGAGAGAGAAAATATGAAGTACATCACACAGAAAACACAACAGTATATTTCATTTGAGGACTGTCATAAACTATTTAAAGCTGTTTTCTGAAAGGCTGTACCACTGAAATATAAAACACAATTTTTATTTATTTATTTGCTTATTTATTAGCATATTATCTTTCATTTCTCCTTTAAGGTCTAGGAAAGCTCTCAATCCACATTTTAGTTCATTGCACAGGAGGCAGATAAAGAAAAATATACCAGGATAACTTCATATTCCTTCTTTTCTATGGATATGTTTACAAGAGAAAGTTTTATGAGTTACATTGTTAGATTCCCTTACAAAAAGTTCAGCTAAACTGAATAGAGTGCTCAGGCTGGTTCAAGGCTTTTCTGAGTATATATGGCTGCAGGGAAAAGAAAAAGAAAAAGATGAGAGTGAGAGACAGAGGAGAAGAGAGGAGAGATGAGGAGAGGACAGGGACAGGACAACAGATTTAAAGATATATATATATATATATATTAAAAAACAAATAAACAACAACAAAAAAAACCTACCACAAAAAGTAAATTCTAATTCTATAGCTTAGTAAAAAAGTAACTAGAGAAAGCCTTTTTTAAAAAAAAAAAAACAAAAACCAAACTCCGTTCTAAAGAAATTCAAGATTAGTAAGTGCATAGATAATTGTCACTCCCAGTTAAAATCTGTGCATGAGCACCTCCAAAAATGAAGATGATACTCAAATGTGAACTGAGAAAGAGCTTGACCCTAAATTAATATCTTTTTCAATATGTTTCATCTTCTACAATACATTGTAAAGGTTAACTAGTAGTTGAAATGCTTGGATTGCTATTGAATTGTTTCTCAACTATAAAAGTTTTCCTTTTCAGAAAGTATTTATCATGGAAAGTTTTGCTCTACACAAGTTAGGGAAGCATGATACAATACTAGAAAAAGAGCTGCCTGAAAATTTTCTACCTAGACAATATTGAAAATATTTTAATAAAATTTAAGATGGGAGTGTTTATGAAGGAGTATTGTGTCCGTTGTCTGTCAGAACAGATTTGACTTTAAATAAATCAATCTTAAATGTTCTCTTGTGGAAAATCTCCAGATCCTCTGTCTATGATCAGTCCACTGCTAGCTCTCCATATAGTTAAAAGCGCTTTACAAAGTTCTAACAGAAATTCTTGAAGAGATAAAAGCACTTTAGTTCTTGTCCTAGCTTCAGCAAGCCTGGGAATAGATGATTCCTTCCTGTCTCATTCAGTTTTGTAGAAATAGGGCTCTAACAGAGCCCAAGAAGTTAGACTTTTTTTGGGGGGGGGAGAGGGAGGACAGAGGGGGAGTAGAGAAGAAAAGAAAAAGAAAGAGAAAGAAAGAAAAAGAAAGAAAGAAAAAGAAAGCTGGTGTTCCAAACTAAAGGAATAAGGCACCTAATTATTTCTGAAAATGTCCCTTCCAGGGAAACAGTTGCATTTTCAGCTACTTGATCTGACTCAAAGTAAAACAAATATATATTTAATATGAGTTATTCTGTGGGATGGAAATTCCAGTTTCTGAACAGCTCTGATCATTAGATGTCCTTCCTTAAATGTTTGATTCTAAGGATAAAGAAAGAGTAGTTTAGGTATTCCATTATTTTATTTTCTTACAGACTTTTTATATAGTAAAAGAATCAAGTCAGTCTGCTTTGGAACTGAGTTTGTAATGATTAGCCTGGTTGTTTGATGTGTTTCATTTGATGTGCCAGAAGTTTACAAAACCATAGGCACAATTTAATGAATAACTTTAGTGGTAACAGTACTAGCAAAAGCAGTAAGAATAAATCATTATTTCCAACGTACAAATTGACTGATTATTTACTGTAAGCATAGAAGCAGTATGTTTACCACCTGTGTCAAATGTAGGAATGATTAAAAATAAATGATTTACCATACCCAAAAATGTGATTTATGTACAGAGTTTGTAAGGTAGCCTGAAATGGTACTAGAAAGTAACAGCAGATTCTCCTTTGCATTCGCATGGGACTGAAAGCTTTAGTTAAAATACCCCCMAAAAAATAGAGGGGTCTAGCTGGCAGCTAAGGGGAAAGAAGGATATTTTTTCAATTAATTTTGCATCTAGGTTCTGTAGCTATGATTAGTGAGCACACTTAAAGCTAGTCTAAGGTACTCAGAAAGAGGATGGGGCCATTTTCTCAAAGACTGTGTGGAGTGCAAAGAGTATCTCATTTAAGGAGCTCAGACAGAAAAGCTAGAGCTCAGCCGGCTGTCATAACTGGACTGGGGATGGGTTATGGCTATTAGGAGCTGCATGTCACCAACAATGTATACAGAGCAGAGAACTATTCTAGAAATTAACCTTGTGTTAGTCAGCACTATTTATTATCATTCAATTCCACATTTTCTATTTCTGCTGAAAATTAACTTAGAGAAGAGATGAAGTGACTAGAATTCTTCCAGGCTGCTGTAAGTAAGATTTATTGCAAATCAGGTGCAGTTTTCCATGCAATATAGCCGGTGATAAGGTATGATGATAACGCTATACATTTATTCTCCCKATAGCCTTTCAGTTGTCTCATTTGATGGTGTTCTGCTTTGTCCATTCTTCTATAACTTGAACCACAACTCTCTGAGTTATTTTCTCATTTCAGATGCAGTTTTGGAGCTGACTATTGTGTTCTGTAATGATATTCATGTCCATAACTTTGAAAATAATTCATTTACTCTGAAGGTTGGCTATGTCATCATGTGTCTAAATCTCTCTACCACACTTCCTACTGTATGTATGTAAGTGTTTTGATATTTGACTCATTGTACATGGGAATTGTATTGTTCAGACAATTTTATTTTAAAATAATTTTAGAATTTTAATATGGAAAGCAGAAGAAAAAAGCTAAACTGATATATTTGAACATTAACAGGAAGAGATTGATTTTGTTAAAAAAAAAGTCAATATATGTTCTAATTGGTTGTGCTGATTTGTTTTTGTCTTTTTCATTTCCTTGGCCAATTGTTATTGCATACATCTGTAATAAATGGGAATTCCAAAGTGCACTCAAAAGAAAATATTGTCCTTTTCCTTGTGGGAGAAGTATCAGGCTTCTATGTGTAGTGGAGTTGAAACCATTGCTACAATTTAAATAACACTTTAGGTAGGAGCTGACTTTAGCAATTTTTTCTGTTTCTTATTACTAATGTTTTCTCTGCTGTTCTTTGTCCCAGAGAAACTGTATTTATCACATTCTGATAATGGGGGAGATAATATTTCTTAAAGTATTGACTTTACTTTCTTGATACACATTTGTCCTTTCTGAAAGTTTCTAACGATTTTTCCTGTGGAAATTTTGTTTATATCCTCAACCCTCCATCTAGTATTACCACCCAGGCCACCTTTAATATGTCTCTCTCCTTTTTTTTCTTTAATTTACCCACATTAGTTAGTACATTGTTTGTTATTAAATATTATGAATCTTGTCCACTATCCAATTCACCTCTGTATTCTATAGCCATCAATAATACTTACTTGAAATCTGAGAAGTCAGGTCAATGGCTTATATTTTAAGAGCTTAGTGAGTTCTAGAACAAATTTAAGAAATGCTACCCTTTGCATTTTTAACATCTTTTAACTGAAGATCGCAAAGGCATTTTTGATCATAAATTAAGCTTCACAATGGCCCTGAAAACCTGAAATGTAAATGTCTTTTTGTTTAAATTTTGCAGCGTAAAGATCATAAACTACAAAACCAAAAAAAACCCCAAACCTCTGAGATTTGCAATAGTTAACTGAAACTTTATATTCTGATTCTTTTTTGAAACAAAAGCTTCTGCTACTTTTTAAATCAAGATGACTTTAAATATGAATTATTAATCAAAAACTACAGTCACTTTTAGATTAATGTATATTGTACACCTTAGGATATGTAACTGCTTGTAGTCTGCTTAATAATTAGGTCAACAGAAAGACAATGCCTTCCAGACAGGTATTGGTTTGGGTCAGCCTGGGAGGTAATTCATCAAACTTGGTATAGTGCCTGCCAGGCAAGTAACTATTCACTTTGGTCTGGAAGAGAAGGCAGAATAGTGAGACGCCTTCCAGGCAGAAAATTAAATGGGTCAGCCTTGGAGGCAGCCCAGATAGGTGACTGTTCAGCTTTCCTTGAAAATGGATTAACATGCTAAGGTCATTTCTGAGTACATAACTATTGGCTCCTACTAGATGACAAGCCATTATTCATGGACTTCCTTCCATTTGAAGGGCTGCTCATTTCAAGTTATCTTAAAAATAGATTATTAGACGATTATCCTTTGCTTCTGGTAACAGAGTACTCTTTGTGAGCATGAACGCGCATGTTCCCAGGACGTAAAAACAAAAAATAAACAAACAAAAAAATCATTGATTCTATTGACTATATCTTTGCTAATGATATAAACAGAAATCTAATCTTAACTGATATTGTAGAAATTGAACAAACATAGTTATATATAAGAAACATACAGGCTTTCAAATAAGGGTGCTTATATGCACATCTGCTTATATACAAGCCCTTGGCAGGTTTGAAAGTCTAGTGAGCATATGCTTATCTGAACTATATATGTTTCTGAGTTGGAAAAGAATGTGAGGATCTTTGGATGCTTAACCTGGCATTTAATTCATGCTCATTTAAAAACTGAAGATTCTATATTATTTGAAGAAAACATATTGAAAAAAAAAAAGAAATCTTCTGAAATGATTGAAATAACCTACGCCCTCTAAAGCAGAAAACACAGAAATAAGAGATCTGATCAGAAAAGTATAAGAAGCTCGGGAGAAAACTTGAGGAAAGGCACAGAAATGTCCTATATCCTATTTTCTCTCAGTTGTTTTCTTTCTTTTTTCACAAGCTCCYGTCACTTTGTTCAGCACTACGACTGTAAGATTTTAAATGGAAGCCATGGTATTATTTGAGGAGAGGGAGACAAGTAGAGGATAGATGGCATCTAATAAACTGGAGATGCTGGTAGATCTTGCCGAGTGCAAAATGATGTGTGTGTAATTCTAACAGTAGAAGAGAAATTTAGCAGAAATTATTCTGAGAATGGAGAGTTGTGAATGGGAAGGCTGTGAGAGTCCAGGTAGATGGCTGGACACTGAATGATGAGTTGCAATATATGAACAGTAGTTAGAGAAAGTGAAAAGCTTTGGTATGAGATTAACTGAGATGTTTACACTTACTTCTAATGTAACTTAAACAAAATCTTTTATACTATCAGTGCTCTGAGAGACATATTAGGATACCTCATAGTGTTACGGTCCAGATTTTAAAAGGTATGCTCTAAAAAGTGAAAAAGATCAAGAAAACAATCATATACAGAAATATGGAAGTAAACTTTGAAGGCTGTAGGATATAGTGAGTGAATGTCTTAAGACAGACTGCTTTCTTTAATGGTCATCTATATTTTARAGACTGAATGTTTAATGTAAATGCTTGAGCAGATCTCAACTCTCTTCTTACTACTCCTTGATTAATATAATATTACATATATTTTATTCTTTTTTGTGGTCCCATAAATCTCAAAAACTATTCACATGAGAAGAAATAGCACACAACTCTCTTGCTTCACTTTAAAACCTACCTATTCCTATTGTCAATGTTATACTGTTTCCCTAAAACTGTAAAATGTAGGTTTGGATACCTGAAGTCTCTCACTTCACAGCTCAGCATTTTAAGTCTAGGCTATTTCAATAAAAAGGGTGAATGTGGCACAGTCATGATTATGTTTCTTACAAGTAAAGAGTGAATCATCCATCCATTCCAAAATGAATGCATCAGAGACTTTTGGTGAGATTAATCTCACTTTAGAGGCCTAAAGTTTGCCACCAGAATCACCTTCAGCTGCCCTTTTATAGTCAAAGAAGAGAAATAGGCACCACCAGAGTGCAATTCATCAGCCCTATTTCAGATTCTGTTTTAGACTGAGATGAACCACACTTTGGAGGTGGCTTGAATTTTCTAAATGACTTAAGATTTACTGAGTAACCAAAGGTCAAGTACTAAGGATTTTTTGTAGGTTAGTAGTTTTTGGGGGGTTAGTTTGTCTTTCCAAAAAACATTCTAGGAAAATTTAAAATCTTCTGAGAAGATGCTAATCCATAGTAACTGCTATTAAAAATCTCTAAAGTGTCTGAAGCTGTAACTTTTCAACACCAAAAGACTTAGTTCAGAGTTCACATGTTCTTATCTATTCATCCTGCAGATAAGAGATCTATGCCCTGAATTTCATTGCCTTAAAACCTTGGCTGTCATAACAATGGGATGGGAAAGATTTGGGACTCAGCTACACTGGTAGATTAACTTGTAACACATGTTTAACCTAAGCAGGTAAATGAATTAATCAAAAATAACAGCAAGTCTGTTGTCATGGCTGTAGAATATAATGATGACTAATTTATTTTTGGGGTAGAATTTAGAATACAGAATGAGCTGCTGGTGCCTGAAGGCAAAATCCATTCCATATTTTATTTTATTGTATTTTCAATTSAATTATTTTCTGTGGTTCATTTAGCTGCAAATAGAAATTAAAAGATTTCATTTTTAAAAAGCTGACATTATGGAACACCTGATATGTCACTTACTGACAGAGTTATGTAATTTCGTATTTTCCATAAATCACCTGGGTGTAACTGTCCTTGCCTAAACTATGAGAGGGAAAGGGACTTTTTCTACACATGTTGTTTCGTCAAATGAAGGACAAGTAAAATGTGAATTTCTGATTTCTCTTGGGCTGTAGGTTTCTAGATTCCGATATGTCCTGGAATTGTCACTGGTTTCTCCAAAGCGTTACCACTATAACCCCACTTTGTCAGCCTTCAAAGCTTGGGGGGTAAAGACTAAAATGATTTTCGGTGAAAAGGACGGACACAATATCTGCATTTCCCCTCTACTACTCAAAGTCACAGAAAGAATTATTCTTGCTTTAAGCACATTTACTCCCAGAGTTTCTCTTGTGGTGTTTTGYTTCCTTTATTGATTCTGATATATGGTCTTTCATAAAGACACAGTAAGGAGCACAGTACATGGACGAGGCCAGAGTCTACTACTCTGCTATGTTTCTTAAATCCATTTTATCTAATGCCTCCAGGTAATAAAGAAGTAAATAAACCTATTGATCAATAGAATTAAATTGGAAGGTGGAGRTTCTGTGGGCACAAATATCCTTACCTCTACCAACAAACTTCCTTGATGAGTAGACACTCAGTACAATTTTACGAACCATTTATACTTTGTATTGGCAAGCCATTACGATTAGTGTTTAATTGTTCAGTGTTGTCAGATTCACCTCTGGGTTGTCCATGTTTTTCCTGTGTTTCCACTGAAGTGCTAACCTTGCATTGAAAGTTTTGGTACTACAAAGAATGCTTCTGAATTCTGCTGAAGCATAAACAGTGGCATGAATGTCAACAAATAAATTATAAGGGGAAAGAAAAGAATAAAAATGTCAACAGAAAAAATAACTCTTTCAAATTAACAAGCCTGCTACAGATGAAGCTGCAAAGTATTCTGCTCCCACATGAAAACATTGAGTTGGAAGTGGTTTAAAGCAACTTTAAGAAAGCTATATAGCAAGTCAACAAAGAAAATGTCACAGGTGCAAGCTCTCACACCGAACAATTCCAATTTGTGCTGGGTAAATACATCTGGGAAAATGCATTTATAAGACAATATCAATGCAATTAAAATCACACCCTGAAACTTATTTTAAGGTTCCTCTCTATACCTATCACATCATATTTGTTCTACATGTATAATCTTCATTAATTCATAATGTAAGGGCTCTGAGGGCTCAGAGAGACCTTACTAGCTCTTTCCAGCCCCAGGCTCCCCTCGCCCAGGCCCAGGCCATCATTTCAGCCCAACTCAGGGCTGTCAGTACCCCAGCTACTCTCAGTGCMCTGATCCCTCACGTGGTGGCAGATGGGCCCTGGTTATGAGGCTTCCTGTGGGGTGTCCCCTATGGATTCTGACACCCTGCACATAGGGAGTCATCAGCCCACCTGGTGACCTGCCATTAACAGAGCTGAGGAGACAAAGAGCAAGGAGAGCAGGTCAGRTTGGTTGCTGTGTTAAATATTCTTACCTAGTGACACTGTCACATTAGAGTCTTCTTAAGTATAGAATGAGGAAAGATCAAGTTCATATTGAGTGTCTACATAGGGAAATAAATTTTGATWAAAAGGTGGAAGAGAGTAAAATGGCCATTCAGCTTCACCAGCTTCTCAGAAAAGGCAGTCATAGAATTAATGTAATGTTTTCTTTTTCATTTGTAGGCAAATRATCTGAGCAAAACTGGAAAGCGGCAAGAGCTTGATAGCTATGCTCCTGCTGCAGCAGTGTAAAGCACTRCTGCAGGAAGGAGCCACACATCTGATACCTTCTCTGCCCCAGCATAAAACCAAAAGATAGTTGGAGACTAAATGGATTTGCATACCAAAACACTCTAATCACAGATGTAAGCAGTTTTACCAAGTACATGACTTACTTGCACTGCAATAGCCATGCAGCACTCCTTCCTCCATTCACCGTTTGTGCTCTCAGGTCTCACAACTCTAGCAGCATGTAGGGGCAAGTAGCAACACGTCATCGTGGCCACCTGGAGTTCATGGCAGCTGCCTGATTGCCTTGTCCCATTCCTCTGGCCACATGCCTTGGCTGGCCCCTGGTGTGGACCTATCTGTCCTCCTCCCTCTCTTATTCTTCTTTAATGACCATTACAGGGGCTTCCTTCCTCTAAAGAGTCAACAAGCCCCCTTWTCCTCAGGACGAGGGGAAGGAAGACTAGTTGTCCCTATCCCAGTGATCCAGGTCCCAGTCAGGTGAGCCTACTATGGTGACCTTAGAGGTGGTGGCCCTTTTTGCTCAGTAGCGTAGCTGCTGTGCTTTACRGCAAGTCAGCAACACTGCTGTTCCCTCTGCCTTTTTCTCTGCTATATATCAGTCTATATGGGCAGTTCTCAGAACTTCTATTTTCAATTACCMTTATTCCTCATTACTGTTTTCCAACACTTGCTTTGTTTTCCAGATCTTCCTGCAGTTCTTTCCTTTCTCTTCTTCCTGTTTCTGCACTTTTTCCACCCAAACCTGGTATGTAAAGACACAACCCTACACTAAGGTAGGACATCTCTCCCTGTTCCCCTTATACGTGTTGAAGCCTTTCTAAAGATGGATGAAGGATAATCCCCGGCAAGAGGAGCATGTTTTAGGGTCAAACATCACACTGAGGGTTCTCATTCATCCCCCCACCAAGGAACCAGAATTCTTCTTTTCCATTACCCTTCCTATTTTCATGCTTAAACGTTTACTAAGTCTTATCCACACACATACAAGTGCACGCACACACACTTGCTCACACTTTGGGACTTACTGGCTGGTTTGGCCTTACCCAGGCCATGGCGTTTACCAAGAAGTTTGGTTGTCCAACCTCCACATATATGCTGACACCTAAGGTTTTGGGGCTCAGCAAGTCACTCAAGATTACTCAGTCATCCGGACCTTGGGCAGAGGCTGCCACAGGCACATCTGCCTTCACCAGAGCAGGAAACACAACCTCAGCCCCTGGGGACTAGTGCTATTCTGTCATCAACAGAGCAGTTTTTGAACAATGTGACTTCCATGTCCCACAGGCATGGGAGAAGGCATTTTTCTGAAAAAAGGCTGGGGTGGTCAGCCTAGTGGCCCCAGACATGTGGTATGTGGCCCTGGGGCTGGGCCAGGAGGTCTCTCTAGTTCTTGCTCCATTTTCTGTCAAGATACTGCCACTTACAGCACTGAGTGGAGAAAAGCCTGTTCCTGACTGGCCTGTTCAAATTCCCATGTAGATCACCATTGCTGGCACTCATAGTTTATCCTCTGGAAGGTCTTCCACATATTTGATATTTGCAGCTTTCACAGTGATTGTCAGGTGGTTTACACTAAAGGTATTCCTTTATTTTTATAACTAGCTACTCCCTTATCCCACAGGGTTAACTAAAGTTCATTTACTAATGTTATTGCCAACATTCTTCCAGTAGAAGCCCATATTCCTTGGTAAGTCATTGTAATACTTTAATTGCCTTACTGTTAAGATATTGGCACCACAGTTCTTCTGTGAATTTCTTTAGCTTCTGTTTTCAGTCTTTCAATTTATTCCCCCCCCCCTTTTTTTTTTTTTGCTAAATTTGTGATCTACTGCCTAAGTATATTCTTCAAACTTCTAAACCCTCCTTCTGAAAAGGCCAAATAGTTTCTCACATTTGTTATTATAAGAAAGTTTCTGGAAGGCTAACATCTCTATTGATCATTTATAGGTACTATCTAAGAAAACTGGGATCAAGCAGAACACAGTTTTCTACATTAGTGTCAAAGTTATATCATGATTAGTTTCAAGAAATGATAAGAATTTATGAATAGTATGAACAGATTTAATGAAGTGGAAACTATACAGAGGTAATTACAAGGTAATATACACATTTTTGTCTTTTGTACTATTTACTGGATAGAAAATCTGGATTATGCAGAACTATGAGCCATTTAACAAGTAGATTCACAGAGGATTTAGGAAGGAAATAGGCTGCCAGGGACCATATTAGTCCCATTTACTTTAGTTATCAATTTGAAGTACCAGAGTTAGCAACAGAATTGTCTTAGGTTCTAAGCAAACTTCATAATGTGATTCAGCACAGGTAGATCTACACTGCCTTAAGCAAAAATCTGTTTAATTTGTATGCATTTAAAAAATACACAAGGGATGCAAGTCCCCTAGCAGACTTGTGGGATCTATCTGGACCCAAATGCACATGGCTGTGGACCCCCACTTTTCGGCTTGGTGGGTGTCGTTGTGGAGAACAGTTTGATCACTGCGTTGTTAGCCAAGCAACTTGTGCTTTTAAGACACTTACGTAATAGTTAATCTAATAGGACATGGCCTGGCCTTGAGAACTGGCATGCAATAATCCATACAGTAAAATTATTAATGCAGTCCCTAGCATGGCATTGTTCAGACCACTTAACTGTCTCCCAGACACAGTCTGAGCCAAGGATCACTCAACAGAAGTTTGAAYACAGCTGGACTGTTGAGGAAAGTAACAGAGTTAGCTGTAAAATACTGCTATGTTATGTGCCAATTAGCCTGAGGTCCAGAGAGTTCCTGGTCTATTTTATTTATTGGCACAGCAGAGTTGTAATGGTRGTGTTTACAGTTGTTTTTTCCACAAATTATTTTCTGTGATAGAGCCTTCTCTGTTTTTTCCTTCTGAAATAYTTATAATTATTTAACACTTTTATTAAAACTATCATGTGACAAATCTTCTCACTGGACCTTACCTGCTATTTGATTTCAGCAATATATATGGCTATGTTGGGCTTCTGAGAATTACTTAGTTATTAAGAAATTAGAAACCTAGCTTCCCTGCTCTTGTTCAGTATAAATAGAYCTGAATTCTACTTTAATAACTATTACACTAAGGACAAAAGTGTAGATGGATAAAACAAAAASAAAAATAAAAGCTAAATACAAAATAAAAAAATCTTGAACTCTCACAGTTAAAATTCTATTGTATTGGTTTTCATCACAGTCATGACAACTTTTTACAATTCAGCCTAGATATTCTTCCCATTATTGGACCAAGTCTACTTGCTTGGACTTCACTAATAGAAATAAATTACTTTAAAAAATAATAATAAAAACGATTTACTTGTTAGAATAATATAATTAAATAATATTGTTTTCAGATTCATCTGTCATGAGCATCAGCAAGAGGAAAACAATTCAACCTGTGATCTAAGCAAACTGAGGCACTGTGTAACCTTCTTCCTCTTTCTTTTTCTACCTTCCTTCTTTCTTTTCTTCCTTCCTTCCTTTCTCTCTCTCTTTCCTTCTTTCTTTCCCTTTCCCTTTCTCTCTCTTTCTTTCTCACTCTCTCATTTTCTTTCACTTATTCTTTTGCTTGCTCTCTTCCCCCTCTGCCGCCCAACCCTGCTCCTCTGCATCTCTGTCTCTGCAATATTTCTCCTAGGAGATCCTTCAATACAATCATTTTCATTTTCTGCTTACACAAAAGACAGATCTGTGCTCTGTGCACAGACGAAAATGGTCTTGGGATCCAACGTTATGCATGCAAATGGAGAGGTGAATGTTATTGCAAGGATGCACATMCTTTCAGTTAAAATCTGAATAAGATATGGGTATTGTTCTACAGTGGCTGACTCCTGACCTGCAGACGTTGGGGTAAATTATCAGTGAGGTATAGCCTAATGAGGTTTGTTGTGCCATTTACTAACTCGTTAATTTCTGCTATACTGAAGAAAAAATGTGTCCCAAATTGAGGGCTTTGCACATTAACACATGATGAACCTAGTCATGTATTTTGTTACAGAACATTGTTTCCAGTAAAGTACTTATTTTCAAAATATGCTATTAAGTTTTAAATTACCACCGAGTTGGGGGTTTCTTATTTTGAAACAGCAGGATGGCTTTGCATTAAAAACATAAAAATGTCTCTCTGGGAAAATGTGAATCATTTTTCTAAAGATATTTTAATTAATTTATTTAGAGTTCATACTCATTTTTTTCTTTACTCTGGGAATCCTTGACGTAATTTAAAATGCAAAATCCTTTTGTTAAGAAGGAATTACAGACTTTTCAAWGTGTATTTCATCTATGTAGCCCCTGTATTACAAACCATACAAATCAGAATAGATACAGTTCCCATTTTGGACCAGTATAAAATCCTCTTCTTCTTCTTCTTCTTTTTTTTTTTTTTTTTCAAAAACTGAAAAGAGAAGCTGAGTTTTAAAATCTCACCCTAAAGAGAGCTAAAATGAACTATTTAATATGAGGACATGAAAGGCAAATAATATTGGGAAAAAGAATGCCTAAATTTTCTATGGTAGTACCACATGGAGAGATGGCGTGCTGAATTTTTGTTTAACGGTCTCCCACTGAAGGAAGCTCAAGCCTGCTTAGCTTGATGTATTCTCTAGACTGGTTTAATGGAAGCACAGAAATGTCACAGTATAGTAAAAAGAGCTGTCTCAACATCACCATCAGTCTAGACATGGCTCAGAGCAACAACCAGGCGGTACCATACAACTTTGTGCCATGGAAGTCATCCTCTAACTGGGATAACCGGAACACCAGAGATATCATTACTATAGGATTCTACAGAGTTCAAGTGTACTAAAAGAGGATTTTCTATTACTAGAGAAATAATTATGAAGCCACCGTCTTTTCAGATCCTTTGGTTACTATAGAGAAGCCTATGGAGGGAGAAGACAGAAATGCCCATTAAAACATAATCTTTTGGGAGAAGTCTATATCGCTCCATGTATGTTACAGAATTGCTGAGTACTCAAAGGAACAACATAAAATTCTTTGGTGCGTGTATTTCCAACGGATATTTTCTACTTAACATCTTACTGTTACTTTTTGATTGTTTAAATTTGTGTTTTGTGAGAAAAAACACAATATAAGATGTCAGTTTTCTCAATTTTATTGTAACTAGTCAGCTAACTCATTCAATTCATTCAAACAACTTCCTGATTGKAGGAGCATGTAAGTGAATATTCATACCTGAAAATATTAAATGAATGTCCATGAATTATTATGTATTTAATTCAGAAACTTGGAGAGTATAATGGGTTGTACCAGAAGCACTAGAATGCATCAATATTTTCTAAAAATGAATGCAGAAGGAAAGAGATGTAGCTAATTCTTTAATAATATCTTTCTTTGTCTAGGCGAAAATAGCCATTGACTTATCTGAAGTGGCAAAATTAGTGTAGGCAAAGAGCAATGCACTGTCAATTTCATAAAAAGTTAAAAAAAGGGAAAAAGATGCTTATTTTTGCATCATTCAGCAATTGAAGTCGAATCATCACTATTTTGTTACTAGACAAGTTTGAAAAATGGAAAATATTTCATGAACATATGTATTTCTTTAATTTAAGGTCTTTTTTGGCAACCAGTCACTTTTCAGGGAGCTAGTAACTATGCATCATTTAGAACTCTCCTCTACGGAAATGTGACTCTGTGGGTACTGAACTGTGAAAGCTCCATGTGTTACCATGGCTTGGCACCCATGGAGCCTAACGCTGGTTCACAAACAGCAATATTTATACAGTGCTTTTCATACAGGGTTTCTCACAGTGCTTTATAATGGGAAATAAAGTAACAGAAGCAGGAAGCGAAACAAACACTCTGCCAAAAGCCCATCTGAAAATATTGGATTTCAATCTATCCCTAGCAAGAGACAAAGACTCAGATTTTTTGATGATGAGAGACTTTGATTCTGGAAGTGTGGAGGTGCATAATTGGGAAGAGAAAATTGCTTCCCCTCAATTGACTTTAAAAATGAGAGGTTGAGCATTCCACAGACTCTGCTCTGCAAGGGCTGAGAAAGACAATGGGGAATTATGAATTCACAAATACTTAAACAATGCAAAATCTTTAGACAGTACAGGTGGAAAGATAAATAAGCTGGAAATGCTTCAGGCAACCATTGGAGAAACTCCAGTTCTGGAGCAAAATGCAGAACTTTTTCAGTCTTAGTAAAAGCCTTTGTGATAGTAATTTGTATTCAGGAAAAACTGCACATTGATTTTCTTGTAAGTCTAGAAAAATGGRAAAAAAAAGCAAAGTTATGTGGTACTACTGAGCCTGATATTTGAAATGGAGAGAAAAAAGGAGTGGAGGAAGGAGAGGAGAAGAGGAGGGAGAGGCGAGGYGAGGCGAGGCAAGGCGAGGCATGTTGAACTGAATCTTAGAGGACCTCAGTTTATCCTGCTGATGGATAAATAAAGAACATATTCCTTTTCTACCTATCACAGACTTTGGGGCTAGATGACTTCTTTTTTGATAAAGTCTGACTTTGTAGAAAATTATATAGAGAATTACTTCRTGGACTTTATTTTATTGTAGAGTGATTTCAACTGATTTTCTTTACTGCATTTTGATATGTTAGCATCAATGCACATTTGTCAGCATACTGGAAGGAGCAAGTGGCCATTTAAAAAGATTCTTGAAGGAAGATTTTGGTGCCAGAATGCTCTAGATTCTTTGAAAAAAAATAATTAGAATCAATTGTCATGAAAGTCAAGGAGGAAACAACAATAGTTTAAGATTTGTACTATACTTTAATCACAGAATCAAAGAATGGTTAAGGTTGGAAGGGATCTCTGGAGATCATCTTGTCCAAGCCCCATATTCAAACAGGATACATCTACAGCATGTTACACAGGACCCTGTCTAGACAGCTTCTGAATATCTCCAGAGAAAGAGACTCCACAGTCCACCAGTCAGCAGGTCAGCTTGATAACAATAATAATCCTACAGGTCAGCTGGATAATAATCCTACAAGCTCATCGAAATAGAAGACCTGAGCTGTAGAAATCATACAACGTAGGGCAAAATGATTGAATGGTTCAATAAAATTGAAAATTTCAATGCTATTGAATTTGCAGGACCAGATTTTCTGGTTTTGCTAGCCATTGTTGTGGAGACATACCAAAGACAATGCTGTTTTAATAATCAGACTAACTGAGAGCCCATGCCTAATACCTTTTCCTTGTCTTAGGATAGCATACGTACAGCTTAATATTGTGTAATGAGATCAGATTGTTAGCAAGCTGGGGATAGAGTGAGACTTATTTTGGCAATTCCCAGCTAGAGTATGATCCCATGGGGAATCACAGCTAACCATCACAATTTAGAGAAAAATCRAAATTGTTCAAATTTATGCAAGTGCAGGAACACTTGGAGTTTTAAATCCTGGGAGCTGCAATTCGCCTCTTGGTAACTGTTCCCAACACACACATGCACACAGAGAGCCATGAAGAACCTTTTSCTAGTTATTTTTCTTTGGTAAAACCTAATCATCAGTATATTATTTTTCTGCACAGAAATGTAAGGACAGTAAAAAACAAGCCAGAATCCTTAGCTGTAGGAGAAGTGTCTGCATCAGGTACTGTGTTGTAGATAACCTTCATTGATTTCATATCTATTAAATATATGCCTCATAGGTAAATTTCTATTTGGTTAATGAGCTACTTGCTGAAATTTAGCAAAGGATAACAAAATTAATCTTTGAAGGGTATCAAAAATAATATAACCATACAAAGAAAAGTTCTTCCTTACTATTGTTGAATCTTCTGCATTTTYCCATTTTGAGATGTGTTGTTTGAGTTGCAGAAGTTCGAGAGGTATTTGGTAATTCATGTGTCCACTTCCCAGTGACCAGTTGTCATCCCAGAGCTGGTTTTCTTCATTCTATTCTAGTTGGCTCCCATGTGTTGTGGTCCCACTAAAATCCTCAAAAGCTATGCCAGGAACAATTCTTAATTTATTTTAATTTCTACAGAAGTAGAGAATACAGAACAGTCTAGGGACTGAGAAACRCTGTAACAAGAATTGAGGTCAGAGAGTTCCTAATTTCTCTTGCCATGGACAAAAACACTGAGCAAGTGTTATGTAAAATAATACAGCTTGTCTTTTCTTTTTCTTTCTTTTTCTTTCTTTCTTTCCTTTTTTTTTAAAAAAAGGATTTTTCATAGGGGCAGTAGTAGCTTCTTGAGGATTGTAAGTCACATCAAAAAAAAAAAAAAAACTTGATGTCCATGAAACACTTTCTAGAAATCACAGATTTGTGTGGATGAAAATATGTGAAAATATGTGTCCCCAAATGAAGCATTAAATTTAGAAGGTGAATGTCTAAAGGGAGCTGTACATTTCTGTACATTTGGAATACTACGGAGAGATGACACTGTAGTCTGATAATGACCATTATCTGTTTCACAAACTTGTGCAAGATAGTAAAAGCTAGYCTGTTTTGGTTGTATTGATGTTAGGTGAAGTTGCTTTTCCACAGTGTTTATGGGTGACTTACAGCAGTGATCAGAACTCCATCTTTGTCACTGCCTCTTAACTTTATTGACAAATTTATGTCTAATAAATTAGATAGAGAAATGTAATATGAATGATGGGTATTTGATGGTGAATGAATAGGGTAAGGATCAAGGTAATTCTTTAGTTCTGATTCAAAGTGGGCAGAAAAATCCCATGAAAGTATTTGTTCCCACTAGACCTAATGAATCTTATGTCAGAAAGCTGCAATACCTAACGCTTAAATATTATGATTCTTCAACTTGGGATTATGAATTCATGAAGTCTTTCCTCTTCTCACGCAGGGTTCTGGCAGACTGTGCTCTCYCGGTTCTACAAGATGCCCTCACACAGCCCTTCGGGAATCAGCCTTCTGAGATGACAGCAGCAAAGCCTTCTCCTTAATGAATTACGGCCCTTCYGGCGCATTTATGCTGGAATTATGGTTGTAAGCTTTTCTTCAGCAAAATTTCTTATGATAAATATAACTTTATCAAGTACGTAGTGGAGAATAAATTATTTGCACTGTGAAAATGTTACTATTTCTAAGGAACTCAAACTTATAGTCAAAGAAAAGCTGGTTATTCCAAATATTGCTGCTTAACAACAATAACAACAAAAACACTATGTTGTTTCCGATGGAAACTGAACACATTTTCCACTACTATATCTTTACTTGTTGCTAGTAGAAACTCACTTCTATATTTCAGATTTTCAATAATCAGACTTATTGCCTATCTTCTGTTCTTTCTCTGTCCAAAAAATAACATAAACATCCAGGAGTGCTATCATATGACACATAAGATGAAGCACTAGATCAGATCATGTTTTACCTCAATGAATGATTTAATATGTTCAAAGATACACTGATTATAAGGCAGTATCAGCGACTCCTGAATTCCTTCACAATGACAATATAACCTTGAAGAATGACTGGCTCTTTGTGCTAACGATATAGGAAGTGAACAGATGTAGTTCTCTGGTGATGAAGGGTACTCCTTTGGATGGATGCTCTTTTTATGGCTTGATCCAAAATCCATTAGTATCAGTGGAATTTCTTTCATACTTAAAGACCAGCACAATCCAGAGAGTTTGCAAGATTGGGGCTAAATTACCAGATTGGATATATTTTTCAATCTATTACAAGGATTTTTATGAGATCCTAGTAACCAACAAAAATTACAAAGCTTTAYCATATGCCTTATCTGACATTGACATCTATAATCTAAAAAAACCCGCCCACTTCTAAAATTTCTGAATTTTTGCTTCAAAGTAATATTAAAGTGTTGTCAAAGAATGTTGAGGGAAGAGTCACTTTTTAAAGTATTTTACTTAAAGAAACAAAMGAGTAGAAAAATATTTAAAAATAAGTAATGATGCATTAATTTCCCTGGAAAATATGCATAAAAATTTGCATTAAAGATGTAAGCCAATCTAGACACAGCATCATATTATGTGTCTCTTTTCTAAAATTTGATTTATTTATTTTACTTGCTTCAGTTTCTGCAATAGGTACAGTCCTATGAACAACAGAATAGAGCCCAGGCTAATGAATGCAAAAATGAATGAAAGTTCCTGAAAAGTATACATTTTAAAATTTTCCACAAGAAGTCCAAAACATGCCTTCTTTTTGAGACAGAAATTTTGAGACTCTGAGATCAAGATATACAAAATCTTCCACACGATTTTCCATTGGAACAGCAAAGAACATATGCAGTGTTTGTGCTATCATATGTCGTTAGAGGCCAAGGCATGCACAAAACTCTTTAGCTAAATCRTTATTTGTAATAGCTAGTAGTGATTTTTTTTTTAATGGTTTTGGTTAGCTTTGATTGGTCACACAAGTCATGTGTTATATGATTTCATATTTTATTTCATAAATGATTGACTGCAGCTCTTTATAATTAGGTTTCCAGTTTACACACTTTAAAATGAGCTTCCCATGAAAATGCTTAATACTCAATTAAAAATGAAGATTTTTAGGAAAACGCCCACTGATAAACTCAATCACTAGAACATACTTTGGAAGAATTGGAATTGGGGTCTTAATCAAGAGAATCAAGTTCTGTTTTTTATGATTTTTCATTGAATAGTCGCACTCAGTATTTTTAAGATGTTTATCTATCTCTACAAATCCTTGTTTGTATGAGTGAGGCAAACAAAAGAACAGAGTTGGATATAGAGCAACACTGATGAAAGCTCAGGGAATACATACAATTTATCAGAGTCTGATTAGGACCAGCAAGCTCCCGAGACCAAACTCTAATAGCAAAACTTGGAAAAAGACTACAGGGCAGAAACAAATCTGAAGTCCCTTTTGACCTTAACAGACTACAAGTGTATATTTAAGTCATTTCCGTGTTCAAAAGGAACACTATTCAAGAAAATGGATATTACTTCTTAAAGGTATTTTCTGCATTTCACTCCACTGTCTGGCTTAGTAAAAATATCTGAAAACAAAATGTGTTAATGATCTTCCTTAAGTTGCTATAAATATATAAATCAAAGTAGGTTTATTATACAACTGTTGTTCTTGCTTTATGATGAAATATTTTTCAGCTAAAGCCAATTATATTTGCAGTGGCTTATCATAGCAATTATATGAAGCAGCAGGCCAGTCAGTAATGACTTTTTTGTTAGGGAGTGCTAAGAACACTTCCAGCAGAGCTCCATTACCTGGATTACAATCACAGCTTTAAATTAGGTACCAATGCAAGTAATTTAGTTTTGTTTTTGTACTTAATTGGTCATTAACTTGTTCATGCCAATAATTTTATTTCTATGCCACTCACTCATTAAATACTCCCTGAAACATCTATCCAGAAGTATTCCTGACCGAAAAGGTAAGAGACAAGCATTCCTTATAAAACATTTCTATGTCTGTATGCTACCTTTATCTCCTCATGAACAAATTCAAATGGTAAAAGATTTCTTCTTCCACCATAGTAACGGTACAATCATTAACATAAGTCAATAGAAGCCTGGTAATTGCTATTCTTGATCGAGCAATATTTGTGTGTAATCCAGCATCGCGCTGCTGTTGGAGGCTAGAAACTTATGCTCAAAGGGAAGCTGAAATGAGCAATTATGCAATAACTTTCCTATGAGGAGAAGTTTCTTTCTTGTCCCATTGACTACCTGTTGTTTTATGTTCTGAAATAAGGCACTTTGCAACTTTTTTTTAAAAAAATAAATTTAATTTGAAGTAAATTTGAATGTTCTCATTATCCATATAAATGTTTAATCCTTTTTAAAATTCTGCTAATCTTTAAGGCCTCAGTGATATTTTTGTAGCAATAAGTTCTCTAGGTTAATTGTGCATGTGCAGCAAAGTATATCCTTTTATCAGTTTTAAATTTAAATCCTGCCTATTTACTGCTGCACACAGGAACTTTACAAATCTATATTGTGTAATTTTATGCTTCAACCATTTTATTCAAGCGAGTGTATGCATGAATGTAATGGCTGGAGAATGCCCTAATGGATTCTTTCCATCTCTCCTTTCCTCGGTATGTATTTCTTTGTAAAAGGAATTTTTGAATCAATGGATTTGAACTGGAGCTGTGTCTTAGGTAGAAACTATAAAATACAGACTCCCTCAAACAGCTTAGGAAGGAGGTCAGGAGGAATGATCTTTCTGGAGTCAAAATTAAACATTTCTGAAACTACTTCACAGCTTGGATCAGGCAGTACTCACAGGGTGAATAATGAAGAAAAAAAAATATGTGAATATACCCACAATTAGTGGGGTTTTCTGTCCCTCTGTAATAACTGGATCACAAATCATTTTTTAATGGTTTTAATCTAGCCTTTGAGCTAAGAAAGCTAGGTCATTTAGTTCCAGCAATAAGGACTCACAGCTTTTAGATCCAGAGGTCCAGCTGCTCCTCCCCAAGAGACGTCTATCAAATTTGTTAAATTTTAAATGCAAGTTCAGTTATGTTCAGATATRTGCTGTGTCCACACACCAAGGGGATTTGTGCAAACAGATTTTATATAAGAGGAACTGTTTTGAAGAATTACTAAGTAACTAATTAAAATTAATGTTGTGAGCTCCTCCAGCTGACTTTTTAACATCAGCCAAATAACATTTGGACAATTRAGTAATTTTCTATTCCTGTAAAATTCTCAACAATTTCAGAGTTTCTTACATAGAGATTTTATAATGTCATTTTTCACTCATGCTAGCCCAAAGAAAAAGATAGGAGAGATGAAAAAGATATTATTAATAATAAGACTAGAGAAGCTAACTGCTAAGAAAACAAGAAGGCAAAATTGAGATATCCAGTTACTGGAACTTGAAGAGAAAAAAATGACAGTGTAACGGTTTATGGACCAATTTCATTAAGCGACTATRTGAAGGCATTTGGACCCACTTTTTTGGAAAACAAAAACAAAACAAAAAATGTATGTCTGCAATCAGTCAAAGATCTTAGCTGGGATCATCTTATGACGAGCAAGAGGTAGAACATATACAATATGTCAAGATCACTCTAGTGGAAGGGCTTTTTGCCAAATGAAGAAGTGCTTTTGCTCTGCATCAGAAGTACTTGAAATGTTCATGTATTTAGGACAGGGGGAAATGGAAGCTTCCTGTTTTTCTTTTGTTTACTTCAGTAGCATAGAAACAACTTGAGACTTTTAATCAGTATGACTAGTAGCCATTTGGCTGAGCTGAAGGACATTGAAACTAATGTAGCAATGTGCAAAAGACTGTTAAAGCAGATGATTTTTAGGTGGATGGAATAAAGAAGGTTGAAGTTCATGGGTAACAGGTAGAACAATGTGACTGTGGACTGTTTATGACGAATGAGCACTCCTATAACTGGAGTGAATCTACAGACTGAAAAAAGTATGCTATACGTAGAAGGACTGCTGAAGAACTTGCTGAAATCATAGATTATCTTTTCAGTTGGAATACACCACATTGTCATATTATCTCAAGAATTCACTATAAGATGCTGAAAAAAGATTGCTATTTTCATCATAAGATCACAGACCAGYTGAGGCTAGAAGAGGCCTTGGAATTAGCTTAAGGCTTGAGAGACTCGGACAACGTTGTGGAGCAACGTGGGTGAAGAAGTGGAAGGGAAGAAATGGGGAAGACAATTTCCATTCCTGATGTTAATATGCATGATGAGAGAAAAGCCATTGCACAAAGAAACAGCAGCAGATAAAAGAATATCAGAAATAGGAAATGGCCAGCAAGAAGAAAGCACTACCATTGCTGAAATTGTTAAGAATGTTAAAAAGATACGGCAAGAGGTCTGCTCAGCAAGGAGTTAAAACAGCTCTACATTAGTATATAAAAACTAGAAAACAGAAAGGATGATCTTGCAATACTAGCACATGCTCTGAAATGAGATAGTGCAGTGGCAACAGAAACCTCAAATAGAAATTGAGACTTTGAACACACTTGAAGCATACCACCTCTTCAGAGAACCTGACTAAAAGGAAAAAAATAATGAGGAGTATCACTCTATGAATGACATGGTCAAAAGTTTATATGAACATATATAAAAGCAAASATATCATCAGTAAAACTAAAGCAGTCAAAAACCACTTTGGAGAACTATGGTGAAAGCTGTTTTACTAGAGAAAAAAAAAGATAGGTGTCTATAAATACTTTTTTTATGATGCCCTTGTCAAAATATTTTCAATAAAGAGAGAGAAAAAATCCATTGCAAAAGGCTCTTATGAGACTCTGGCCACGATACTATGGATATTTACAGTTAACTGTGGTCAAGGAAAAAGTAATTCAAACCTGAGCATCTATAAAGGATGACTATTAAGATATTGGAGGAATGAGCAGTACGTATCTGGGGAAGTAAAAAAGAAAACAAAACAAAACCTTCATTTCTGGTCAGACAAATGTTGATGGAGAACCACAACTGTTCTGTGTAAGCATAAGGAGATAAAAATAAGAAAGAAAAATAACTACTTGTTCTCTAACAATGTTAGAATAAGAATGAAATGAGACAGAATGCCTATTATATATTTAACATGAAAAATAGAATATGTCAACAAAGYGGTGATGCCTTAGAATGCTTCTATTATCATCATCATGCAAAAGAAACTAACCTGATTCAACTAAAGAGAGTTTGGGAGAGGGAGTATGTGAGGTAGCATACGGGGCAGAAACAGATGGTTTTTGGTCACTAGGGACTGCAGGTACCGTGTGTAGGAGGAGGCCACCACCTGTTTTGTGTGTTGGATGGGAACAGCCACCCAACACCAAAATTGCAGTTCACCAGAAGCTGTGGCTCCAAGGGACATAAGAAAGGACAGAGGAGACCAAGAGGAAGTACAGGAGGGAACGGGAAGGTGATGCAGGAGGGACCTGTGAGGGCATGCAAGATATGCACAATAGGAAAGACGTGAAACACACAAAAAGGAGGTATGCAGGAGGAACACCTCTGAGGGAGCTGCTGTGGGACCCACACTGGAACTGGGACCCCCAAAAGAGACTACAGTCTGTGGAGCCACAGGAGTCCTCTGTGGAGGACCCATGTCAGAGTATTGTGTGCGGACCCCACCCCCTGTGCAACCTCATCAAAGGAAGCGTGCACGACCTGCTAGGAAATAAAGGGGAATAGATACTAGGAAGGGGGAAGGAGAGTTGTTGAACTGCAATTGGGCCTGGAAAAAGGCGGGGGAAGAGTGTTTCCCCTAAGTGTTTAATTATGTCGTCTTTGTTTCTTAATATTCAAATCAGTCATTAAAAGTTTGTTATTTGGCAAAAAATTAACTGAAATTCCCCAAGTCGAGACTGTTTTGCCCAAAACAGGTAGTTGCTCTTTAAAGTGGCCGAAAATTCATCAGTTGGGAGTTCTTTGCAAGTCTTACTACCTCAGAATCCAACTGGGTGAAAATACAGAACTAAAAATTTCCCAAGCTTACTGTGAATGAAATCAATACCCGGTGGAAAAAAAAAAAAAGAGAGAGAGAGAGAGAGAGAGAAAACTAGTTAGTCAGGTGGAAGGATACTCAAAGTAATAGGAGAAAGGTCAAGACTTAAAGAAGTAACTGTGTTTTAAGCAGGAAACACATAAAATAGTTTTTAAAGTAATTTAGATAATAATTGTATACAGGCAGTTGACTTCAGTCAATGACACCATTCCAATCCAACAATTGCTCCTGGTTTACAAAATGTCCAGAGATAATTCAGAGAAAAGTCAATCACAATAAAAGAGGGGAACTGTACAAGTAAGAAAAAAGGAAAGCTTTTAAGTCATTAATCCAAGTATTGCAAGGCAGTTCAAAATTTGTGTTGGAATAGAATCATAGAATCATAGGACCAATAGGGTTGGAAGGGACCTCTGGAGATCATCTAGTCTAACATCCCCATGCAGCTGGGTCACTTAGAGCATGTTAGACAGGGTTGCATCCAGGCGGGCCTTGAAGATCTCCAGAGAAGGAGACTCCACAACCTCTCTGGGCAACCTGTGCCAGTGCTCCGTCACTCGCACAGGGAAGAAATTTCCCCTCACCTTCAAGTGGAACTTCCTGTGCTTCAATTTCTGCCCTTTGCCTCTTGTCCTGTCACATGGGGAAATGAAAAGAGTTTGTCCCTATCCCCTTGACACCCTCCCTTCAGGTACTTGTACACATTGATCAGATCCCCCCTCARTCTTCTCTYCCCCAGGCTRAASAGGCCCAGCTCTCGCAGCCGTTCCTCATAGGGCAGGTGCTCCAGCCCTCTGATCATCTTTGTAGCCCTCCGCTGGACTCTCTCCAGTAGCTCCATGTCTCTCTTGTCCTGGGGAGCCCAGGACTGGACACAGGACTCGAGATGAGGCCTCAGCAGGGCTGAGGAGAGGGGCAGGATCACCTCCCTCCACCTGCTGCCAACACTCTTCCCAATGCACCCCAGGAGACCATTGGCCTTCTTGACCACAAGGGCACATTGCTGGCTCATGGTCAACTTGTCACTCACCAGCACTCCCAGGTCCTTCTCTGCAGAGCTGCCCTCCAGAAGGTCAGCCCCCAGCTTGTACTGGTGCCTGGAGTTATTTTTCCCTAGGTGCAGGACCCTGCACTTGCCCTTATTGAACCTCAGGAGGTTCCTCTCCACCCAACTCTTCAGCCTGTCCAGGTCTCTCTGAATGACAGCACAGCCCTCAGGTGTATCAGCCACTCCTCCCAGCTTGGGATCATCTGCAAACTTGCTGAGGAGGCACTCTGTCCCCTCATTCAGGTCATTGATGAAGAAGTTGAACAGGATGGAACCCAGGACTGAGCTCTGGGGGATGCCACTAGCCACAAGCCTCCAAGCAGACTCCACGCCACTGAAGACGACCCTCTGAGCTCTGACTTTCAGCCACTTCTTGATCCACCTCACTGTCCACTCATCAAACCTCCCTTCCTGAGCTTCTCTAGGAGGATGTTATCGGAGGCTGTGTCTAAAGCCTTGCTGAAGTCAAGGTACACAACGTTCACTGCTTTCCCCTCATCTTCCCAGCCAGTGATTCCATCCTAGAAGGCTATCAGGTTGGTTAAACAGGATTTCCCCTTGGTGAATCCATGCTGGCTACTCCTGATCACCACCTTCTTTTCCTCCATATGCCTGGAGATAACATCCAGAATGAGCTGTTCCATCACCTTTCCAAGGATGGAGGAGAGGCTGACGGGCCTATAGTTGCCTGGGTCCTCCTTCTTGCCCTTTTGGAAGACTGGAGTGACATTGTCTTTCTTCCAGTCCTCAAGCACCTCTCCAGTTCTCCAGGACCTTTCAAAGATGATGGAGAGCAGGTTGGCAACAACATCTGCCAGCTTCCTCAGCACCCGAACATCTCATCCAACATCTCAGTCAACATCTCCTGGACTCTACAGTCCCTCTGTCAGTCANGAAAAGAGTTTGTCCCTGTCCCCTTGACACCCTCCCTTCAGGTACTTGTACACATTGATAAGATCCCACCTCAGTCTTCTCCTCCCCAGGCTGAAGAGGCCCAGCTCTCTCAGCCGTTCCTCAGAGGGCAGGTGCTCCAGCCCTCTGATCATCTTTGTAGCCCTCCGCTGGACTCTCTCCAGTAGCTCCATGTCTCTCTTGTCCTGGGGAGCCCAGAACTGGACACAGCACTACAGATGAGGCCTCCCCAGGGCTGAGGAGAGGGGCAGCATCACCTCTCTCCACCTGCTGCCAACACTCTTCCCAATGCACCCCAGGAGACCGTTGGCCTTCTTGACCACAAGGACACACTGCTGGCTCATGGTCAATCTGTCATCCAACAGCACTCCCAGGTCCTTCTCTGCAGAGTTGCTCTCCAGAAGGTCAGTCCCGAGCTTGTACTGGTGCCTGGAGTTATTTTCCCCTAGGTGCAGGACCCTGCACTTGCCCTTGTTGAACCTCAGGAGGTTCCTCTCTGCCCAGCTCTCCAGCCTCTCCAGGTCTCTCTGAATGGCAGCACAGCCCTCTGGTGTGTCAGCCACTCCTCCCAGCATAGATCATCAGCAAACTTGCTGAGGAGGCACTCTGTCCCCTCATTCAGGTCATTGATGAAGAAGTTGAACAGGATGGGATCCAGGACTGAGCTCTGGGGGATGCCACTAGCCACAGGCCTCCAAGCAGACTCCACACCACTGATGACGACCCTCTGAGCTCTGACTTTCAGCCACTTCTCAATCCACCTCACTGTCCACTCATCTAACCTCCCTTCCTGAGCTTCTCTAGGAGGATGTTATGGGAGACAGTGTCAAAAGCCTTGCTCAAGTCAAGGTACACAACGTTCACTGCTTTCCCCTCATCTTCCCAGCCAGTCATTCCATCCTAAAAGGCTATCAGATTTTTTAAACAGGATTTCCCCTTGGTGAATCCATGCTGACTACTCCTGATCACCACCTTCTTTTCCTCAATATGCCTGGAGATAACATCTAGAATGAGCTGTTCCATCACCTTTCCAAGGATGGAGGAGAGGCTGACTGGCCTATAGTTGCCTGGGTCCTCCTTCTTGCCCTTTTTGAAGGCTGGAGTGACATTGTCTTTCTTCCAGTCCTCAAGCACCTCTCCAGTTCTCCAGGACCTTTCAAAGATGATGGAGAGCAGCTTGGCAACAACATCTGCCAGCTTCCTCAGCACCCGAACATCTCATCCAACATCTCAGTCAACATCTCCTGGACTCTACAGTCCCTCTGTCAGTCAGCCTGGACTGCTCTGGTCCCACCAGCAGCCAGCTGTCCCTGTTGACTCACTCTTATAGCCTTGCATACTCACACACACACACACACATACACACACACATAAAGATGGGTCTTGGGCTGGGACTCCCCTGGTCCCTCCAGTAGTCATCTGCCTTTACAATCTCATGCTTGGAAACACATACAAATCTGGCTCCCACACCACTTTATCTACYTGGTGCCTAATTCAACTTGACATTTACCTGCTCTTGCAGAGTCACCTGCAGACTGTCACTTGCTCCAGCTGCTGCTACCACAGACACATAGGCTCCTCTGACCTGTGGTCCCACTCCAGTYACTAGCCGTTGATTTCTCTCACTCCTGTCTATCCAGTTGCTGGCACCACATATAGGCCCCTATAGCCTATGATCTGACTCCAGCTGCTGGCACTTAGACACCTCTATACACACATGCACACAGAATAGGAAGTCTTTCACTCAAAGGAGTCATTAGGAAGGACTTTAATAAGRAGACAGGACAAGACTTTGCTCATCAGGTACAGGGCATGGCCCTGTGCTGACAAACACAACAACCAGCACTTTTTTTCCACACAATCAGCGCTTTCCGTCTGCTTGTCCTTCTAGTTTCCYGTATTTGTTCCTCCTCAAATCATCTAGATCCTTCCCATTCTCTGCATTTGGTTCATCCCCTCGGCATCCAAAAAGAAGACTTGCAGAATCCCAAAATGTTCTTCYCTGCATCCCATAATGTGTCCCTTACTCCCTCAGACCAAAATATGCTTGGAAGAACTGCCTTCCTTGACTCATCATGCTGAGTTTCATACATTAGCCATGGGATTGMTGCTGTGCTGGGGCAGCCCTAGGAGGAACCCAGAAATTGTGCCCATTCCTCTGCGYAGGTGATCTGGGTTCCCCTGACTGCTGTTGTGCCTCGGAGCGTTTCTATGCTTGTACCAGTGAACCCTTGATGGACTGAGTGTCCTTCTAAGATGGACCTGGGAGTAGCCCAGCAGGATATTATTGGGGTTCTGCTGCTCTTCTCTATCTGTGCTCCTTTGTGCTCATGGAGATGAACTTTTTATCACATAACCTAGCAGCTGGTATCCATGGATTTTATTATTATTATTATTATTATTCCAAAACTGAATAATGATGCTGTTTTTCCGGGATCAGTATATCATATATAACAGGAGACTTCTAATAAAAGGGATGGTTTTCAAGCAACCCTCAGTACACAGCTGAGCTCTATGGATATTCTTGTATATTCTGAGAAAGATACAGTTAGTTCTTCAGAGAATTTTGGAAGWATTCTTAAGTTTTATGCACTCTTATAAAAACTAAATAAATAGACATTTTTGCCTCAATGCGTCAAAGAAACACGTAATAAGACTAGATTTAAGGTAAGATTMAAGATAGAACAACATATGAGAGCAYGAGTGAGGTAAGTCTTCCTATGCTTTTCATGACTCTTAGGCTAGATTTTGGTACGACTTGCTAGGAGGCTCATTCTGACAGAGTTAGAACTGTCTCCAGTATGATGACAGGATTTAGAAATTAAGTWTCTAAAGAGTTTATGTATGTGTAAGTTAAGCTGGTGAGAGGAGAAAATACTTTGCCTCAGATCGCAAAATACATTTAATTTATTTGCACATATATATGCATAAAGAAATTGGTGATATGATTTAGCACTCTGCCTAACTTTTGCATATTTAGTGGGGGTTTTTTCAACAAAAATCCTTAAGATAATTTTGAAATGGATGGTTTTGCTTTTGTCAGCAGCTATCGTTTTATTGTTTGGGACACAGCATCACGTTTTCAGCTGGTGTGGCTCCACTGAAGCCAGCAGAGCTTTCATTATTGTTTGTCATYGCCAGTGCAGAACAGCTGAGGCTGTGGAAGACATAGACTAATTGCCACTTTGGGGCAGGGMAGAAGAGAACTGGGACCAGGCAGCCAATCCATCTGTCATAGCGCACTTGAGTAAAGATCAGACTCATGGCTCTACAATCTCTAGTTTATATTAGCAGGAATCTGGACTGAATTAAAAGTTAATTTGTGTGTATGYTTCTGTGGGTGTGTGTATGTGTGTGCAAGAACCAATAATCCAAAATCAAAGTACACCCGAGGCTCGTTGCAAGCACCCTGTGTAGGGTCACAATAGGAAGCAAATATCTTCATATAAGCAATGGAAATGTTTAAACCAATGAAAAGTCAAAAGCCAAGCTCTGGAAAATATACTATACACCTAAAAATCACCGATACTCTGTGATCATTTTCTACACCCAGTTTTTAAGAATGCAGTGAAAAATCTGTGTTGTAAGATCTGGAGTATTAAGGAAAACAGAGCATTGCCCTTGTTGCCATTGCTTTGCTTTTTCCTTCATTTTCTGTCATTTTATGCTGTTTTAAGTTGTTGCATATCTCCCCAGTTTCACCTCACCTGGATTAAGTGTCTACACACAATATTGAATTCTTTATAAAAAGTTTGCTYGAGAATATTTATCTTTAGGTTGCCTTACTATGCAACCTATATGCCTTATATCTTCCATATGTTCTATATGCATAATTAGAGCTTTGAAAAGCTACCYTTTAATAATAAACAAAGTATGTCAAAAAATGACATATGATACARCTTAAAAATAATGAATAATTATGAATGATACTAATAGTCCCTTAATRTTAATGTCATTCTACTAATTTAATATAGCAATTAATTTTGCACATGAAACACATGCAGGTGCTTTGATTCATATTTTAAATCTTCAATTCCTAACTCTCTTGACAGTTTTGCAAATTTAAAATTAATATTGAGTAACTTTCATAACAATTTTTATTATAATATACTCTTAACGTAACAACCTCTTAACATTCTGAGAAATATTTTACATTAATACTACTCATGATTATATCCATTAATTATATTTAGGACTATTTCTGTGAGTAAACTTATTCCATTGATGATCTCAAATTAACAAAATCACAACTTATATAATTTATGTAGGAAAATTAGTTGTCATGATTCCCTATGTTTGTGAGAATACTGACTGTGAGCATTTAGYAAATATCTTGATGACCCATCATCAGTGTTGTTTTCAAACTGAATGGTAATTGATAGATAGGACTGTTTAAATTGGAAAGGTATCCCATGCTGTGATTTGATGAATGTGCAATATTATGTGCTTGTTTTAAGTGAGGTCAAATAGACTATTATCTGCAGTTAAGATTCATAGCTACTGCTTATAACAAGATCATTCCTTAGCCAACCTAATTAAAAATAAGTGTACATCTCTGTTTTTAATTGAGCTCAGAAAAAGTAATTATTTCATGCACTGGTCAGATAGTATCTTCTATTCTTTTAATCAAAGAAAAAAGGATTAAATTCTGTATGCGGTTACCATCACATTTTCACTACATTTACTAAATATGTAATATTTAGCCAGATATGTTCTGTACCTATTGTTACATAACATAACGGATGCTAGATATAGTCCMCATATGCATACCCATAGTCTTCGGGGGTACAGGTGGTATAGAAGTGTTAACAATGAACCAAAATATCTTCAGAAATAGTATTCTTTTCAGAGTGATTTGATAGCTCATTCTTTTTTTCTATTCTCCATCTTGCTAACCCACTGTACCAACAGCATCACTCAATATTTAAATTAGATATCTAGATTAAGATACATAAAAATCTTTATCAATTGAAAGGTCCATTGAAGGAATCAGTCTCCCATTTTTTATGTCTAGTTCATATTTGTTCAGGGGTTATCAAGCACCTCACCCAGCTCTGCGTGCAAAACCTGTTGTGGCTTGTTTCATTTGTGCCACCCTTCTAAAGCCTTTCTTCTTCATCCTAACAAATTCTTCTAGTTTAATGGTGCTAAGACTAACAAGATTTGTATAGTTCTGTGCTAAAGGTTCTTAAATCAGGAATGGATTTCTCTTTCCATTGTAAATACTACCTCCTCTCATACCCTACTTTGCTTTATAGTTCATCTCAGTTTTCTTTTCAGATAAAAGAGAGTAAAACTAGTGGGKTTTTTTTATTATTTTGTTTTGTTTTTCAAGAAATCACTGAGATTGGATTGTAAAGCTGTTAGGACGGATTATGGAGGAATGAGAAAACAGCAGAAGGCTATTTTCTTGGAAAGATTTTTGGGAAAAACAGAGTTCCAAGTGAGGATAATTTATGTGATATACCACATGTAGATATAAATTAATTTGAACTTATGAATGGGCTAGGGATTAAAGAAACACATTAGCTGGATCAGAAAAGCAGGAATCAGGAGTCAGGGAACAGTGGAAAATATAGGGACTTGTGCATACAGCAAATACTGTTTCCCATAGATAACTTTGGCAAATAACTGGTTTAATAAGCTAAGGTGTAGAACGAGGAGGAGACTAAAAAGCCTTCTGCTTTTTATCTCCAAAGCATGCTGATGTTGTTTCTCCATTCCATAWCTTACTTTAATGAAGGAATAGGATGGGCATAGAGGCCAAATGGCAAAGCATGTTTTACATCAGTTGAGCTCCCTTATTATCTGAAGTATGATGGCTGCATCCAGCCTGTGTTCTGGGAATGGTCCTTGGTTCTGAGAGTGGTCCTTGGTTTATGTTAGCCCTTGGATGGGATATGGGCATTTCATTAAAAAATATATATATATATTAGTTAAGCTAGACCAAACGTTACAATGTACTGAGYTAATAATCTAACAGTGTAAACAGTTGTTGCCAGGGCCTTATCCTATTTAATTTACTAGTACAGACATAACCATAGATGTCAATTAAGTGCTTCCTCCTCAAAACAGATGCAATAAACTTAGTTTGCAAAGGTTAACTCAGGAGAGTATCAAAGATTCTCCTTCCCTTGTGATCTCCTGTTCATTGACTCTTCTTCCCAAATTGTCATAAACTGTAGGATTTGTAATTAATAGAAGTTTTGTATCACGTTCCATTGAAAGACTATATTGTCTGGTGGAAATCCAGGTGGTCCTGCTTCAAATATGGTAGCTTGTGGAAAAGTTATCATGGCTATCTAGAAGTTATCTAGAAACAACCACTTTCATGCAGTGATTGTTTCTAGATGTTATTCATTGAATCATCTGAAAAGATTCTCATTCTCTCCATGAAAGTTTTAATAAGTCCTCAAATTGGGGAGACCACTTTAAACCATATTTCTGATGTTCTTTCTGTAATCTGTAAGTAGGTTGAGTTTTCACTTTACTCAAGGTTACTCATTTTGTTCAGAGGTCAACACAAAATGCTGCTTTAGGGTAAGGGAAGTACAGTGCCAGATAAGATCCTTGATGATTTCTTTCAATGCAGAAATCGCTTCAATGTACAGAATATCCCCATTCCCTTCCTTTGTGATATGATTGAGATTTTGCTGTCATTGCTAGGGCAATGAGACATATGTAAAGATATCTGTGCCCCAGTGGTTTTCTCATAGCCATAAACTCTTCTCTGAAAGTTCCTCAGGTGAATTCTCCCACCCCCTACCCCCAGATTGTGGATATGAAATTCATAGAGAGGAGAGAATGAAGGCTATTGTGCACGGCAGTTGTGCAAGAATCTGTAGAACTGCGTCCTTCAGGYTATTCAGAAGACTACACCCTCAGTTTGGGGCATGCTTTTATAGTAAAGATATTGACAAATGAAATAGTTTTATTATGAGTAGCATTTGCTGGTTCATATGGGTAGGAATAAAGCTGTTTCCTCCAAAGCTGCTTGAGAGGTCCAAGRTCAGGAGGGTAAGATGTCTGCTTGACACAATGGTTTTGGTCTGATGTGGGAAATAGTAAGAAGCATTTATTTTTTCATTAAGATCTGATAGATACTATTAWATTCCATGTTTTCAGGTCTTTTAGAGATAGCTGTCAGAAGACGGATAAGTAGCTGCATCATCAAAGCTTTCACTCTTCCTCCTTTTTTTTTTTATTTTATTTTTGAAGTGTTTTCTTTCTCTGTAAAAGAGATTTGTGATAGTCACAATGAATAAATGTGCAAAAGTAGCAAGAAGATGGAGTTAGGGTAATGATGTGGGTGAGACAGCTGTGGTCGTGATATAAGAATATTTCACATGTCTGAGACCATACAGATATCCAAGTTAGACTGAAAGGAAGATGTATTGTTTTCAATGAGAGTTTAGCTGTCCAAACTATAGCCCATTAAGTATAAAGAAGAATTTGTTTTCTATCCAGGGCAGCAGAATTACCACTAAGAGGCAGCTAACCAAGTTACTGAGTCATCCAACTGTGCTTTTATGAGTTAGCTTGGGGAAAGGAATTCAGGCCAAGAAACTATAACATATTCCTTTGCCCTCTAGCTTTTACTCCTACACTGCTGCCATCACTTGTCTTTCTCCTTGTAGACTTATTAATTTCTTTAGATAAATAAGAATCTTAAGAGTATTGTGTTTGATTCTGGGTTATTCCATACTCATATATAGCATTGTTCGGGTCCCTTTTCCTCTGAGTTCTAGTTCTGTGCGTTATAGAAATCCTGYCAAGATTCATTTTTAATACTAATAAAGTACAAAACATTTAGAATTCATATAACACAAAATTTAAAAGATAAATTCTCAGCATTTTATTTGTACAATGTTGCTTAATTCAAATAATGTAAGACATTAGCTTTCAAGCAGGCTGAAAAATAGTTGTGCAATTTATTTCTTTCGACAGTCAGAAAGCCAGTTTATCTCTTTAAAAGCTATTTTCATAAGGTTATTCAAGACTATGTGATCAAATTGCTATCTTCTCTGTACTAGCATCCCCTCTTAGGACACACTTCGGTATGACTGCATTGCTCAGTGAGGCACCTGACCTGAGCACTATTGACCTGAGCAAATATATTCACACAGTGTAGCAACAGTATAGCTGCAAACAACAGAGCTTATTAGCCTGAAAACAGCACTCAATTCTACTTGTGCTTCACAGCTTCAGTGATTTTGCAGTCAGAGGGTGCCAGCTCATCTTTACAAATTGCAGCCAGCAGAAACATTGCTACAGAGTCTAAACTAGCTCTCTAGGCTTTCTGCAGTTAACAGTGAAAGCTAATATACCTAGAAAGATGTGATTCATTGCCCTCCACTTAGCATAGGGGTCTGTAACACATGGTACTAATATTTCTCTCAAGTACATATCCTTTAAATTCATTGACTATAGAAGATATGCATAATTTGGCTGGATTATTTTTGAGATATGAAGTTAGATAGGATGAATTTCATTCATGTTATTGATTTCTCCACTTCTATGTTGCTTCTATATGAAAATTCATACTATATTGTCTGTTAATATATTTACAGATTGTAATATGTTATTTATTATAGATTTTTTAAAGGTCAGGGAATTGACTGTAACTTTGTCCTATAAATGAGCTAGTTAATTTTTGGAATCTTTAATGTATAAACAGATTTTAAAAAAGCTATGTTCTTACAGTGATGACACTGTACATTAGATGTCTTTAAAATGAGAATGTTTAACTGTCAGAAGAAAACAGAAGAACTGARTCTTTTCATTCATCATCAACAACTTTGCAGCTAAATTCAGGTTACAGGTTTAAAATCACAGGAAGATTTGAGTTTGATTTTTAAATTTATGTTTACGCTTTTCTTTGAAATTTGTTATGAAAGGTACCAAGAAAGAAGAATTAGGGCTATATTCAAACAACATAAGTCTATAATTTTTTTTAACCTTAGAGAATAATTATGCAATGCTATAATAACATAGGTTTTTAATAATTATGCACTCAAAAATACCAGAATGGGTCCCTGATCTCTAAGGATTACTTCATGCATTTAAAATCTTTGCATATTTGGTACTATACTAAGTGATTTCTTTATTATTTAGATCACTGAATGGTATATTTGTAATAATTTTGCATCACTGAGCTTGTATTTTCGTGGTAACTATCATTTAACACGGACATGAAAAATAACATACACACAGAGGCACAATATAGTTTTCTTTAGTGTAGAGATGATGATTTAACTTAATGAACTGCAAATAGTTGTCTTGAGCAACAAAAAATATCCAACAGTGTTGATCGTTTTATCTTTAGAGTTGTTAGTGTTCTATGATACATTAAGAACCTAAGTATGGGATGTGGCCCACGCACTCATATCCCAGTTTCTAGCTTTGAGACTATCTTTGAATTCCACGTGATATGTTTTTTTCTACCTTTGCAATGTAAAAACAAAGTAGAGAACAAATAAAAAAGGAAGTTCCTCTAGATGTAGAAAAATACTTTTTCATTATGCTCTRTGCAAACAATCAGTTTGGCAGATGAACAGAAAATCAGTATACACACACACACAGCATTGCAGTTTAATTTAAATAGGAATTTATCATTTTTTTCTTGAAAAATCAAAGAATAGAAAATCAAAGGGGGGTTGTTTGCTTGTTTATTTTTACATAAAACTTTCTGAGTATATTTGTAAGAAAAGGAAACAAGAAATGAGACGTGTTACAAAAATTGCTGGAGAGGTGGACCTTCACTGTTTACCCAAAAGCAAGAATTGCTAACTAAAAAATACATAGCTTTTACCTGAGGAGATACACAAACCACATTTCTTGCTACCTGGGAAACATATTCARGGATGAGGAATTCTGAGAATGACACTCTTTGATTTGCTGTTAATGAGGAAAGTCTACAACAGAGGTAAACATCTTTGGGTAGGATTAATTTCAATTAACTTAGATATCTGAAGCTGATGTCTGAATCATAGTTAATCAAACCCCATTCATATCAATGAAGAGAAAGAGTTCCTTCCATCCAATTTGAAGAGATGSTTAAGGCAATATGGATTATCCTCAGAGAGTGCCTGTCTCCACTGATAATTTAAACAAGGGTATGTATCACAGACTGGATAATTATCTTTTGTTTGTCCAAGTTTAGGTGAGATAAACCGTATCTTAGCTATTTAACCATATGAGCAAGTGCCCTAATCCTTTTCTTACTCTTTCTCTTTGGCTTGATAATTGTTTAATTATTTTAGATGAAGCAGAACAACATAAAAAAAAAAAAAACAAAACAAAACAAAAAAGACAGGTTCAGAGTAAAAAATCTTTTTACTGTCGTCTTGTGTGTAGGTTAGAACTCTTGTGAAAAGGGGTATCTGTCATCTGGCACATCTTGAGAAAAAACCTCAAACTGAAAAATCTATGTAACATGCCAACCCCAAAATATTCTAGTTTCCCCCAAACCTTTAAATAAGTGATTATTTTTGTGTCTGCTGATTCTAGGTGAACAGACTGATTGCGAACTGTTGTGAACAGAGACTGTGGGACTGTAGTAGGATTGAAATACATGTGAGGTTTACAGGTGCTGTCAGCAAGCCAATAAATAATTAGTATGCTGGACAAAGCTTACTTCTTTCTAATTGTTTTAATTTCTTTTCTGATTTGACAGTCAGTGGGGGAAGGGGAAAAAATATCTGATGTTGCAAACAGCATAACATTTCAAGTGCAGCAAACAACAGCAGATACTCAATGCTATTTTCTGAGTTCAGAGCATGTTCTCATTTTGCCATAATTTTGATGTCAATATTTCAGCCAAAAATAGTATAATACACCAGCAGAATAAATCATTTTTATTAATATTATTTATTGCAATAATGCAAAATAATGCCTGACATAGAATAATGCTTGACATGGAAGCTAGCTATGGCAAAGTAAACAGTACTAACCTTTTGCAATAATAGACAAGATACTCTGAAACTGAAGGTTTGTAGCAGAGGAAAACTATAATTTAGTTATTCCCAGAAAGTCATTCCTGCTGTATGCTTTACTTCTTTCATATTCACTCTTATTTCATAATAGGATAATAAAAGTGGAAATGTTTTAATCAGAAAATATTAAATATTTAATGATGTAATCAAAACATCAATTTCTGGAAGAAATTAAGCAAGTCTAGCAATAATGGACTTTTTAGTCCACTAGATTTCTATTCTGCATTTTTAGTTTCATTTAGTGTTTCCAAAACAACACATTGTGTGTATAAAAAGGTTATTCTTTTATTTAATTGTTTTTAGCTGAACATGAAATATTCTTTCAACATAGATAGAAGCAAGGGCTTTAGTAATTAAATTACTCAGCTGCCCTAATTTCACTTTATGATACTTTTGAGATGAGGAAACAAGGAATGTTACTTAAAAATGTATCATTTTCCCCTATCAGCTTTACTTTTCCAATGCTGAGAAATCCATAAATTGTTAAGTTTTAACATGCATTTTTAWAATGAAATATGTTCAGCAGATGATTAGGTAGTATTTGGCAAAAATTTCTGCTCTGAAGCTATGCTATTAGGACTGCAAGTTTTTATTTGGTTTAGCAGTATCATTGCTACTATAAAAGGCCAGAGTGGAGGAAAACATCTCTTCTGTTGCTCCCCATTCCTGACACATCATTTCATTAAAAAGCTGGCATGTAGGAGAATGCTTTCCATTACAGAGCATGCCTGTTAAATGACAGGGATTAGAGGCAGTCAAAATACTGTGGCTCTTCCAGCACAATTTGCTTTCTGTGGACTACTGCTCCATAAAGTATAATGCAATAATAGAAAGTAGTGAGGGAGTTAAGGGCCTTAGTGAGGGGTGATTTCCCCCCCCCCCCTTGTTTGTGACTTGGTGTCAGCTATTGTCTAGACTGCAAATGTGATGTTTAGTCTTTGGTCTGTAATATGTCAGTCAGAAATTTAGAGATATATCTTTTAAAACCTTATTAAAATATAAAACTCAGTTTTTGTAAGTCATACCAAGCATATACTTAATAGACATCTAACCATCAATATGTTGTAAAAAATGTAATAAAATGAAAAAGTGCCTATAAAACCATAAAGTACAACAATCTCCACAACAAAAGCTTGAAGAGCTTTTTATTTCTAGAGTTTAGTATATATAGCATTTCTAATACTAATTGCATGCTTCTCACCATGAGAATGCTTCACACTTTAAAGCTAAGGAAAATGTGGAGAGTGACAGTAGTTCTGTGAGGTGTTTAGGACCTATTAGATCCTTGCAGGTCATCTTTTTCTTTTTCAGAATCTATCTCAGAATAATTTCATGAAATGTTTGTAGATAGCAGAGCCCTAGCCAGTTTATCAAATAACATTCAGAATCAGGTAAAGATGTCCTAGAAGATCAAGGAAAAAAAAAAAATGCTTACAACAGAGAACCTCATTTCTAATATAATATATATTTCCTCCTGTTATCCAGAATATAAYGTGATATTTAAATGCCTGGAGATATCTGAGACATTTGCATGGTGATGGCTGGTAGGGCAAAGGACATAGAAAAGAGTTGCCCCCTTCTGGAGACCAGTCAAGATAACCTGTCACTAGAAATCTATTTTGGCACCTCGATAACACCCCTTAYACCTTCTTTGACAACTTCCATCCTTCTTCTGGAAGTGTAATAGAAGGAAGAAACTACGACTGCTGTTGGGCAAGGACTGCTTTATAGAAATAGGTTTCAATTTCAGAGGTTTCTTTGCATAAAGAGAAGGTTTGACTCCTATTGGAAATCCCTGTAATTTTGAATAATATAGACAAGGATCCACAGTTTAAGCTTCACAAGACTTTATCTTCTCTGATAATTAGATTTTGGATATACTTGGAATATGGTGGACTTTTATGTCTGTTTTGATTGTATTTCAACTCTGGAGTTACTGGTTTCTTTGTATATTTTTAGTTTTATTGACTGGTTAATACAAAAACATCAGAGAAGATATTTGATGATTTATTTACATATAACTGCTTTCACYATTTGAGGAACTAAAATTTATAGATGAAGTTGAAATACAATTTTAATAAAGTATTTTTATTAATTTTTATTTTGCCCTGTGGCTACAATTGAATGAAATAGATGTGTCATATGAAATACACTCCTCATTAATATTAGAATCAAAACTATCTCATAACTTGGAGAGCAAATCCCAACACATCACTTCATTGAAAGAAAATCAGATTTTTGTTACTTAAACAATTGCATATTGAACATATACTCTTTGCACCTTATCCATTAAGCATTCTGGGTGTTATAATGGAGAGGAAGAGAAAGAAATTTACACAGAGTTAATAGTCATTGTAAAGCACATGACTTGCCTTTCACAGATGTTATGGGATGTAATAATGTGGAGTATGAGGATATGGGATATAATAATATAATGGTAGTATAACCTGAAAAGTGACCACTGAAATTATCTAGGTCTTCATTGCTGTTCRTTTCCTTCAAGCAGATGTAGTTTAAGTAGTTTTCCTTTGGTAGACTTTATGTAGAGTTGTTTACATTGGCTTAAATGCAGTCTTTAGTTAATAATGGCAAGATCCTTCTGTACACTATTGAAAGAGATATTCAGCTAACCTGGCACTCAGACGTGTAAATGAGATTTAATGAAGAGTCAATAAGCTTTGTAATTTCTGTGGTATGTACATRGATAGGAGCCAACTACTTAAGGTCATTTGGAAGGTAAATATCATGCCTGTGTAGGCATACATTGATGTTACCTTTGTCACTACTCGTCTCTGTGATAGCTCTTGCAAAGCTGAACAAAGARCTCACAAATCCGCAGGGCCAAATGCAGCAATGCTGCTCTAAATCTGCTGCGGATGTGTAGCACCGCAGCCGCGACTGGGCGAACATGTAAAACTGGTCTACACGGCTTCTCAGGCTTTTCGTCACTCTTCTTCCCTGGAATTCATTGACAAGCTGGTTCTTAAATTCTGGTCCTCACCTTTTGTAATATTTCCTCAAATATTTTCTCTCTCATTTTTATACTTATKTTGGAGATTAATTTTCTATAACAAACAATTCAAATGTTACTTTCCTCTGTATTTTGTACRGTCCTTTAGAACTGTGAAAACTGAGAGACAGCAAATGTAAAATAGTCCTGTAGAAAATTCTTTCCTACAGTTATCATTATACAGGATATATAGATGTACTGATGTAAGCCTTTTGTCTTTAGAGTTAACACTTTTTATATCTAATTTCATTACATGCATAAGAACAGTAGTTGTTACTGATGTTATGGTTCTCATGATTTAGCAATGTGATATTATGAAATAAGCTTTTCCTGAATCATTTACTCGAGAAAAAAGACATTTCTGTAGGGAAAAACAAACAAAACAAAAAACCAAACAAACAAACAAAAAAAAAACACCCTTGGTACTGTTCAATTCTGACTTCAATCTTCTCTTTTGATAAACTATATAGTCAGACCAATAAGAATTTGTTGATATATGGCACATTTTTTGATTTTTTTCATACATATAGATATTCATTCCAGCGYATCAAAGCGCTTTTTGAATTTGGGAATGGACAGAGTTTTGGGGGGGATGGTCACACTAGCACTAAATGTGAGCTGTGTGAAATCCCCATTCTTTTTCCATATGACTCTGTTTAACAATGACAAATAGTATAAAGCCACGACTTATAGTTAACTAGTTCTTAATCCATTTAGCGTATCATATAGTGATCAGATCATAGCGACTGTATTTGTGTGGCAATTACATAATCCAAAATGCATGACATTTCATAAACCACATCTATAGTTGCATCAAAAAAAGATATCAGATGAGTTGTCAATATTAAATGGAATAAATTATGCAGCTTTAATTTTTTGCTAATTAAATATATCACGTAGTTTATAGTTTTGCTTAGGACTGGTGTCATATCAGCAKACAGAGGTTGTCCTGTTTCCTTTTTTAAAATGTTAATCCAGCATTAGCTTTCTTCTCATTCTGTGATTTCCTTAGTATTACATGTTAACTGAAAATAAACATTAATGAGTCAATGTGTTCTATAGTGAGCTTTTTAAGAATTCTTTCAGGTAGATTACAGAAATTGCTGGGTTTGGAAATACCATTAGAGGCTACTGTTAAAATCCCCCTTAGTTACTGTTGAAGGTGAATTATTTAATCATTTTAAACATTGTGATATAAATCTATTATACATTCAAATTTTTCCTAAGTACAGAATAGTGAAATTTATGGAAAAAATACTATTTCACTCTTAATAATGACATTTTGTACATGTCTTTAAATTAATATTCTATTTTAATTCCTTTTATTTATAAAGGAAGCAAAAAAAGCAGTATATAAMATGTTTATTTTATATATAAATGTACATGATTTTATATACATATATGTTGAGAAATATATGTAATATACATATAGTAAAACAGATATGTGTGTGTATATATATGCATATAATATAGTTATTATTTATGCATGAATATATAATCTATAGCTACCTTCTTAGTATTCTTAACTCTAGTGTCTCTTTCTTATCTTGTTGTTGTTCTATAGCTTTTAGTCTTGATTTTTATTCCTTATTTTGTACTTTTTCTTTCTTTCATTTATTGAATGTTTCTCTTACATTGAAAATTGCCTTATCAATTTCTTAAAAATAAAACATAAAAATATTTTGCACCTGAGATATTAAATAAATGCATGAAAAAAATCACAGTAATACTAGTGAAGACAAAATCAATTTTCTTTAACAATTTTTAGTGATATTTGAAAATGTTCCCTTATTTCAACTGAGTTGTCTTTAAAAAATATTTTGACAAAATGTTGTATTGACTTCATATTGGTTAAGATAAATCTGCTTATTTCTAAAAAATATGTAGTGCAAGATTTCAAAACTAGTGCTTCCAAGTCATGCCTAGACACAAAGAACAGTTCTGATCTCTGAAACACTGAATTCCTTAAAGTAAACTGTGAAGTCAATGAAATTGTTAGTTTTTAAAGTACATCCTTGATAGATCTAAAATCTAATAAGGATCATTTTGTGCATAAAAGTGGAATTTCCACTGCTTCCTATAGAAAAAGAAGATTTTCATACTGCTTCTTAAATTTAAGTTTGGTTCTATGCCATTTGTTAAGGAGAATGGGTTTGTGCTGAGATAACCTTCCTGAAGAGCACCACTTGTATTTGGAATATCTCATCATCTTTGAAAGTATTTTTACTTTTTCATCCTTGGAAAATGCTATTACAACAGGAAAACCCTTCTCTCTTTCATTATTAAATTCTACCATGACAATAACATTCTTGCTTTCCAGCAGAGAGTTATCAGGTATACCGCGATGTCTTGGACATCTAAAGCCACTGTGCAAAGTTTTTACATTCGGGAAATGATTGAAGAAGCTGTAAGCTATGTCACCTCCTTCACACTAGGTAAGATCAATGATGCTACATAATGCCAGCCAAGCGATTTCACTGAGTGACGGGTGACAACACCCGAATAACAACGAATATCTTGGCAAATACACAGTAATGAAATACGTGGCAAAAATCTAGATTACTTGTTTGTATGCAATGTAATTATTTAGGTATGTATTGTGACTACCTGTCGTGTCAGGGCAGTGTGCCTAAGTGATAATTAAAAGATTAAGTTGTGGCTCAAATGACTTTGCTGCRTGATAAGTATTTAAGCTGTTTAATAACAAATAACCTGGCATTATTTGGAACATCACATGGTAAATAACATGAATGAATTTGATGCAAAATGTAAAACGGGATTATACGTATGACACAMAAAAAAAGATCAGCTGTTTTCTTCTCTGCATAAGCTCCCTGATATGTAAGATGTAAGGTAAAATAGAATGTATTTGTTCCAAAGCATCAGCAATACTTTTATTACCAAATTAGTAAAGGGGAGGGGGGAGGAAGAAGCAGCCTGTATTTCTCTACAATATATCATCATATTAAAGTCATAAATATCTCCCTCTACATAAAAAAGCTTGTTGTTGTTGTTATATATAAAGCTATGATTGTACCATACAAAGATAACAAAAATAAAGCAAATTAGCCATAGACACCTGATCAGTTAGAGAAACTGCTGTTACAGCTAAACYAACAAAAATAAAACTGCAGGTGGGTCAAGGCAAGCTCAGACGGAATCGGTCTGACAAGCCTCATTCCTCAAGCTTTGCAAACTTTGTAAACTTATGGCCTGTTGCAAGTTATAATAGTACCAATATTGCAGGGCTACATACTTAATAAGTGTGCAAGTGGGATTTTAGCCCAGCCATTTTCAAATCTCTTATACTTAGATTTGAGAGACTGAGCCTAAATTCACCATTACTAYGGTATTTCTGTACTGCTCTGCTAATGCAGAAAACATAGTATCCCATCAACTGCCTTTCCATAAAACACATGTGGCTGCTTCGCCAGTTGAATTGGTTGATGTAACTGGAGTCTGATGGTCGCTCTATCCTGTATACAGAGGACAGAAAATAAATTGCTCAATAAATGCCCATATTAAACTTATGAGTGCTGCCAAATAGCCCGAGCACACAAAGCTAAACACATTTCAGGTGCTGACTCAACACCAACATTGCTGCTGTGAAAAGCCAGCCTTCTTCAGGAACAGATACCCCCAAAAATATATATTGTACTTCAATAAAGSAAACCACAGCACTGTGGAGTTGTTTAGTCAACATTTTCCCAGATATGGCTGTTTGKTTTTTGGAAGAGCTGCTTTCCTCAGTAATCTCAGTATGCTTCTGTGAGGCTGAGAAACACGATTAGATTTGTGTAACATTATATAACTGAAGCCACCATATATATTTAGATGAGATTCCCACTACAAAATACAGGAAAAAAAAAAAAAAAAATTTTTATCCTGTTTTTACTTTATTTTCTTGTATGAAGGAAAAAAGAGAGAGAGAGAACACCTATAAATATTTTGAAATAATAAATTAAAAAAATAGATTGTTTTATAAAATATTCATGTAGTCTTTTAAGTGGGAAGACAAGTCAGCGATTTACAGAAACTAAAATGAATACATAACCCTGATAAAAAGCTATTTCTAATTTAAGTCTTAAAATGCTGCAGTATAGAAAGCTGTATCACCATCATTTCAGAAGAGTTTGAGAAATATGTAAAATAACTATTTACTATAAGAAAAAGAATTAGATCTAAAAAAGTTAGTCCCAGGAACATGATAATGCACTGAAATCTGAAGATGAAAAGCAATACTTCTTAACATTTGGAGCTATAAGACTGCAGAAGAATTTAAGCTACACGAATATAACTGTGTCCTTCCTGTTGGAAATCCATTAGCTTATTATAGTAATGCTTAAATCTGACAATATACAATCTAATAAATAAATAAAAACATCAAATAAATTCAGAAGAAAAATCTTCTGGATTAAAATAATGCCTAGTTTCAAAACAAAAAGTTAAGCACTTATAATAAGAAGAATAAAAAWGTAAAAATTATCATTGCCATCAGGAATGACAGTTTCTGGCAATTTTAGATTGAATGCTAATAAACAGARAGAGAGGATGATCTTTTAAGATCTTTTTTATTTTTGTGAGTTTTTGTTTAGTGTTAGATAAGAAATGTTGTAGCCAAACTTGTATCTTCTTCTCAGAAGCAGTTCATAGTGATTTTCAGATTCTTTAGGCAKAAAATGGCTGATAGCAAAGAAAAGCTCCTAATTGGAGTAAAAGAAAGGCCAGACAGTTCACTCCTAAAATTTGTTTGAAAATAATCTGTAAAATCTTTGTGTTTTAATTCTGTCTGTTAGAAAGCTAAAGAAAATAGGGTTRCAATAAAGTCTAAGTATCACGTCCAGTATCAGATGAATAGCTTCAATTTTCCCGCTTCCAAGCCGAAAGGAGTTAGAGTAAGTCTTCGGAGGTCCATAASAGGTGGCCTTGACTGGATGAAAATGGTCTTTGCGGTTTGTTATTGGCAAAACTAGAACATTTTTAAAGCATCAAAGCCTTTTAGATTCTCAGTTGTATCACTTTGATCTTTTAGATTGATATGGATGGATGAAATGGTCACTGGAAAAAAAAYAAAAACCACTAAAGTCTCTTTTAATATGTTATGGCTAGAATTTTCAGCAGTTCCTAAATGAATACCCAAGTCCAGATTTTGATGCCAATGTTTGTGCAWATCTGTAAGTTTACAGGTCTCTGAAGTTCCATGAATGTTATCCAGCTTCTGAATAGCCTTTTTTTGTAAGCAAAAAAGGAAAGGATGCAATAAATGTACCAATCTATGTAGTAATATAGTTTTAAATGTTCTTCTATGAGTTAATCATCTAGCTAGCCTACCTCAATGTTTTGACTTTCCTCCTTGATTTTTATTTTTTTCAGAAAAAGGAAGATGAAATCTAGGAAGTTGTGAGTCATTGCTTAAATACTGGATGCTTCGTTGTCTTAAACCAGCGGAAATGTTACAAAATTAGCTGTATCCCTTCATCATCAAAAATGGTATGATTTATACTTATGTTCATTTATTTGTGTCTTGGATGAATTATAAATTAGGCCTGAGCATCCTTTTGAAAGAGGACTATTTTTGTTTCATCATAATTTCTCTACTGTGCAGATTTCCTGCTACATGAATTTCCCTCCTGGTGGAAGTTTRAAAGAGGAAGTTGGGATGTGAGAGGGAAGCACAGGAACAGTCTTCCATATATTGTAAGTTTCTCATTTTATCTTGTGAAGTGTGTTCAGGACAGAGTAGGTAAGACAATGTGTAAAGTCTAAAACATGTTCTGAAACTTTTTTTTTTTTGCCCTCCTTTGCATTGGAGCCCAGAAAATCCTAATGTTGCTGTACATTTCAATACAATTTCCTTGCTTTTAAATTGAGATAAATTAAGAAATACAGAAATTATCCGTAGCARTTGATTCGGTCATCCTGTTAATGTCGTTGAAACTGCAGTCAGAGAAAGGACCCGTCTGGTGCCAGACAGTAATCAGYAGTAGAGAGCGCACTAGTGGAGAACCCAAGAGAACCTATTACAGGAACAGGATAAACTATTTTCTCAGAACTTGCAATGCAGGTTTATGTTCCAGAGACTTCCTGGGCCAGAGGAGGTGACCTTGGAAATAGATTTCAGAAGACTTTTCTTGAATGAAATCATTCAAGTTAAAACCACTACCCACTTCATGATTTAACAAACAAAAGTTAACAGAATATAATGTAGTATATGTGYATGGTGTAGATGAGGCTTTCCTGTCTGTGTATCCAGCTGAAAGATAGATCATGTTTATGTTTTCAAGCACAATAGAAAAAGGAAAAAAAAGAGTTACACCCATTTGGTCAAAAGTATTTTCAGCAAGACAACGTCATGACAAGCACCAGTCATTCAGGTTTAGTATCCCATACATTCACAAATAAGACTAAGTTAAAACAAAAAAGATCTAGGGAAGTAAAGGAAAACAAGATTTCTGTAATATTAGCTGTTATAAGTCARTAAGGCAGAAGCTCTTTTTAATACWCCTCAGAAGAAYAGTRYTAGAGCCTCACACAAACAACTTCACAGAAATTGAGAATTCTGTATTCATCTCATTTTTCAGTGTTAGAGAAGCTATTGAGATGAAAGGCTATTATCTTGTACAGTATGCATGATTTACCTATATGCTAAAAATCTGGATTTTGTTTTTTTATTCATTTTTCTAAACAATTATTTTTATAGAAATATTTACAATTCAAATTTCTCTTTTCATCATTTTTTCACTTTAGGGTGGATTTTATCAACATGCAAATCAATAATTCAGAACTTGTTAGAGACTGAAATAAAGATTTGATAAGCAAGGAAAACCAAGGTAGCTTCTGGATACAAGCATTTTTTTTTTTTTTTCCCCTCATCTTGTAGCTCCAATGCATACCACAATAACTTAAAATAACAGTTTTAAAGATTCATTGTGTTTATTTCTTCCTTTACACCTTACACTTTGTTTTCTATGAACCTAAATTTAATTCTGAGATTTGGTGTGTGTGTGTTTGGGTTAGTGTATTCATCTTGACTAAGATTTTTTTAAAATAGAATCAAATAGCTAATTGCCATACATTTCAAAGTGAGTGGATGCCTGCAGAAACAAATGAGTGTGTAACGAATTCTTCAGAAGGGCCTATGGGCTTAACCTTCCSTGGAACAGATGAAAGGTGCCTGGAAATCAATCTGTAGCGACTCATCAYACCAAAGTGTAACCTCCTAAAGGGCAGGTGTCTGTAGCGACCAGCAAAACAAGGGTCTTTAGCGGAGGTGGGATGATTTACCATTAGATAAGAGCAGTCTCATGGTGGGACAAATCACTCTTTAAAATCTCTCCAATACTCTTTGCTGTCTTTACCCTTGACTCTATAACCACAGTGGACTTCAGCTGCCAAATCTCAGGTACCATGCCAGATGTACCGGAATATCCAAAATGTTCACAGAGGGCTGGAAGATACAAGAGAAGTCTTCTGAGAGATCTGTATGGTTCTGGAGAGGCAGTGGCAAGCCAGCTGAATTGTGGAAGAGCATCTCAAATGACTCTAGACGCTTACACTAAAATGACAGAATATTCACTCCTAGGGTGGGATTCAGCTCCAGATTAAAAGCACCTGAATTCAGGTGCTATTTTTTAGCTTCTATTTTGGTCAGTGGAGTTACAAGCAATATATAGGGCTTGGTTCTGTTGCTATCACATGTCTAGTGTTATCGGAAATGTCGGGTGACGTTCTGCCAGTACTACAGGTGCGTGGRTGTCCCATGTGCCATTATTTCCGGCTGTCTCTGGATGTCTTGGATAGACTAGCACTTTGAAAAGGAACCAGAAGTCTAACTTCAGACACTTGAGTAGAGCCCTACATAACAAACTCCAGCCTTAGATATATTTATATCATATACGACCTTATGCTTAAAATCTATGCTGAAGCAATTAATACAAAGATAAATTTTGAAAAGTGTTGATGATTGAGTGATTCCAATAGCTTCAATTAAAATAAATTAGTGTTCAGTATTTTTAAAAATTGGAAAAAATTACCTAGATAACCATTGTACTCTGAAGAGGCTAAATTCTATCTAGTTTCTGTTATTTTGTTTCTTTTTTAATCATCATCTTTTAAAATATTCCTATAAAACACTCAATCACTTTTTGTCAGTGTAAAAAGAGTAATATTTTCATTTTCTACAGACAAATGAGGAAAACTTGTCTTGAATAGTTTCACGACTAATCCTTGGAAATTCTTTATTTTCCCAATACTCTGCTAATTCTGTCTGAACGTTAGCATTTCTTTAGATAAATCTACCTAGAATTTTGCAGGCAGGTGCAGGCATTTCTCTCTGATCCTCAAGGCACCTAGACTTAAGCCAATTCCAAAATGGAAATCATGTAACTGTAGTTAGTAAGTCAATAGACTGATGTAGAAAACTACCTTGCCAGTTGTAGGAGAGTCATAGCATTTACTTCAGTGGTAGCAGAGACCTCAGTGATTATAATACCTTGGCCAAATAATAAAGTCACATTGATACAGTTATTCCGTTAGTTTTGGTCTGACTCAGAGCATATCCGCCTATACATAATCATTTCCCTTTCTACATACATTCAAAATTTTAATATCCACCCCAGCCAAAAATGTGAAGGAGATCCTGGCCCTTTTGCATGTCTGTCTGTGAAACAGTTGTTCAACAGATCATTACACTGCAATGATTGGAAGCTATTAAATATTTGTCATTTTTCTAATATTCTTTAATACAAATTTATTTATTACCTATCAACATCTTAAAAAACCTTTTTCACCTGTGATGAATGATGCAAAAGGAATTCTTTGAAAAATGACATAGCACTTGCAACTGTTTTTCATCAATATTGCACAATAAAACCACTTCACAAGTCCTTTCACCTGAGCAGTTGTTCAACAGAATAACATGCAAAATATTGCAGATAGTTCTATTATTCTTTATCAGCTCCAAGTTAGCAAGAAGTTTTGTCTATATTAGTGTCCTGTGGCTGGATTGTATCCCTCCAGATTTTTCCCTGCAACATCTGCTAAACCGCTGAGAGGAATAAGCCTGTCCAAGTGAAAAAAACTTAAGTCTTATTTTTTGTTCTTTCATTTTTTTCACAGTATTCTGAGAGAAGATGAGGCATGAAGAACAAAGATGGTGAGCATCTGAAGGAGGAGCAATACCAAAAGAAAGAATTACAGAAGATTTTTTTAGTCACATTTCATTCCAGCGTAACTGTGTTCTATGTTTGTCTTTTTATCTGTTTCACAAATAAGAACAGGATTCTATCATTCCAAAAAAAAGAAATACTTTCCAAAAGCCATCTGTAAAAAAATAATGTAATGTAATGATGTAATTTAAACTTTTGGTCAGTATTGATGCAAATATATTATTTAGCATTGATAAGTATTCACAGTTCCAGGAAAGATGCAGTTAACTTCAAAGTATACTTTAAAGTCTCACAAAGATTTTACAATCGTTTAAGGTTTAAACCTATCAGATTTGGTACTTTCACTGAAACAGATTTATCCCCAGTAATCCCATTTGATTTTCTTATAAGAAGATGCTCCACAAATATGATAAATTGCACTTATGTAAATCATATATAATATGAAAAGAGAAAGGGTAGTATCATATCATTGTCCAAATACATACATGCAATAAAAAAATGAATTATAATGGAGCATGTATCCTGGAGAACACAGCTTTTACCAATGAGAAACTTTTTTCATATGGAGAAACTCTTAGTATAATTCATGAATGTATATATTTAATTTATTTCTTTAGCATCTACCAAAAGCAAATTTAATTTGCATAGTATCCAAATGACCTCCTTATACATTCAAAATGTTTTCTCTAAACAAACGTTTTCCTGCATTGGTTTAGTGATATATACATGAAGGTGAGCAAGTTCACACTCTTGGTGTTCTAAATCAAGGGTTAGAAAAATGGATAGACTACTATCTAAGCTAAAAATGAGAAAATTCCATTTTCCTTTGTTTATTCTCATCTTCTATATGGCCTCATCACTATAAAGAGTTGACATCACTGATTTTATAGCTACTCCTAAATTGCCATAAACCTAATTCCAATATGAACATCAGATGCAGACATTCAGTGGACATACAGCATATCTAAGAATCGGACCAAAGGTTTGTTGAATGCACATACTCCTTCCAAAGCATGAAAAATTAAAGAGTACATTCTGAAATTGTTGGCTGCATGAGTGGGAATAAATTTAGCTTTATGCTGATGAGACTTATGACATAGAGGTACTAATATTAACTCTAATAATGTTATGCATAGCAATGGGATTATAAACTGAACCCTTGATGCACTACTGAACTGTTTTTTGTGCCACAGAATATATGAGTTTACAGATAGAGAAACACCTATTTTAACAATAATTAGAACTTAAAGTGTCTGTAAATGACAGAGGTCTTGTTCTCAATTTTGGCATCTAATTTACACTGAAGTTATCATTTACAACTCTATTGCTTGTGTCAAGAGTTAGAGGAAATTAATACAGATCTGACAGGGATTTCAGAGAGAGTGACAGAACGCTTCCCGCAKCAACGAAGAGATGCTGCTGGCATTTGGATAACGGAGTTCCTGTTAYATGATTACTTTACTGGCGTTTTGATTTTGTTGTACTTATTTACTATGCATAATATGTTAGTGCAGCTGTGGTCATTCATAAGAATCATTTTATTACTTAAAAAGAAAGACAACAAATATGTAAAAGATTTCCTTTTTTTACTGGAAATTCATTGTTTTCTAACAGTAAAGGAGTAACTGAATTCACAAATGCCATGGAAGATGGAAGCTGGTTAAAGGACTCTCAATACAACCCTTTTCTGGAGGAAGTTCTGTTGCTAAGCAACAAAAAGCACAAAGTGTTAGGTTCATGAAATGCTGATTAATTAATATACTTAATAGATAATGAACAAAGCTTGCAAGGTTATATCAAAGAAGCAGGTGAAACATTTCGCGTAGCAGTTTCAACATGCGGTCCAAATTAGAGCCCATGATCAAACTTCCATTTMTTCCAATGGGAAGCTAAAAGCTGGACATTTACAACAATTTCAGTCTAAATGTCTGAACAATGAATATCCAATATACTAAGAAGAATTTTAAGATAAATCCGCCTGGCGTGGGTTATTAGAAATGAATCATCATGAGAACTGGTGAGAAACTAATTAGAAATATACTACCTGATTTCAGATGATAAATCAAATGAGAACACTAAACAAAGGTTGCTTTCTTTATACATCAGTTTCACATTCTGGTGCTGAACAAAGCTGAGACTGCTCAAGAATAGGTGATGAATGGTTATATTATAATTTAATTGACTAATTAAAGAAACATTATAAAAGCTTCAGCCATCTAGAAGAAACTTAAATTGAGAGATCCTGAAAGATCAAAAAAATAGCTTTTGGAAAGAAGAGGCTTTAGAGTATCAAAAGACACACAGAATCATACAAAATTGATTGAGGAAACCTTATAAGGAATCTTGAATAAAGTGACATTCTACTAATGCTTCACAATACTGCAAGACCCATAATTTCAGGAGGAATAACAGAAATGTACAAATAAAAAGTCCAGAACAAACATAATTGCTAATAAGCAGTGAAATTCAAAGAAAAAAAAATGTAAGTAAGCCAAGAGCTTCTGAGCATGAAAATACCAATGGGCACTCAGAAACATTTACTTGAATGAAAGATTATATTGAGATATAACTGCCTCATGTATTTGATATACATTTTATATATATATATGCATATATATATACTGCCAGCAGACTTAGTATGACTTTTTTAAAAAGAGTTAGACTATCAACACTGAAAAAAAGGAAATGGATACCTTTAACATTTGTTTTTCCTGCAAAATACATAAATATCTGGTCTGGATAAGAGCTGCAGAGCAAGATGTGGTGATTGAACACCAAGAATGGTGGGTAATGTCTACAACTCATCATTACAAAAACACCATAGAAAGAGAAACATGATCAACTGCACTAGTGGTCTTTAGAGTTAGCACTGTGCAAGTTTAGGAAATACTGGTTATATGATCTCTTGGGGAATTTCAGAAACTGAACGAAAGACTTGCTGAGCTGAGAAGTTTGAGTTGCTACATTTTGTAGCAAATAATCAGACTCTGGATGGTAATAGACTGTTATCCCCTGATCTGAGCTCAAAGAAGGAAGCATAAAATGTGCCTGAGCATTTTCAGACAGCTAGATAATAGTACAAATTCATAACGTTTCTTCACAACATCTGCTGCATCTTCCCAATGATTTCAGCAAGCATTAGCTTAGACATTTCATGCTTAATATTTTTCCTTCAAAATAAGGCAGAATTAAAATGAATTTACCATTGCATATCTGTATGAGTAGACTGATTTACTGTATTTTGTTATTCTAAGGTAATATTGCCATGCTATGTGCCAAGCCATTCATATAAACTCTATCAGATGAAGTGCTTTATTTTGCCATCTATATTTTTAATGTAAATTTAAAATTTATTCTGGTGAAAGGGACTTTTTCTCTTTTTTTTTTTAACTAAGCCATCTGCAAGTCAGCTAAAAATCACGGACTTTGTGTGAAACATGGTCTGAGTTAATTAAAGTCAATTAATAAAAGACTGTTTCTATCATCCAATTCTTTTTCCTGATGTTGAAATTTTGGAAACAATTTTGGACATGAGGACACGAATTTGTGAATCTTTGAGTGAATTAAGCTGTGAATTAAACACCATACTTAAATGAATTAAGTGCGATGCCCTGTGGAGATAAGTGAACTAGCAGTGAGAGTGGAAGCCATATAGTCATGCTAGGGAAGTGCGCTTTCTGGATTAAAATACCTTTAGTCTCCTAGGACCTGAGAACAGTTTTATTATACTGCTGTATTGAACCTGATGTTTCAGTACAGATTTACATTATACTGCTTTCCCACCTTTACCTGCTTCTATTACGGATTATGTTTCCTATTACTGAAACTCTACTTACAAAAAGCACTATAAGATTCTTTGTAATTTTCTGTTTCATATAGTGTGTGTTTATAAGGTATTTCTGCTGTTTAACATTCATGGAATAGAACCGACTTTGTTTCAAAAGTGCATGAATACTATCACCTAAGTGATCACCTTAATCTTAGGTACCTAATCCCAACAAGCTGTTAGGGGGAACTGGAAGACTACAGGGAGCTGTTATCCTGGGCTGCATTGGGAAAAGCATCGCCAGCCGGTGTAGGGAGCTGACCCTATCCCTCTGCTCAGCCCTGGTGAAGTTAGGTCTGGAGTGCTGTGTCCAGTTCTGGGCTTTCCAGGACAACAGGGAGAATAGGAAGATTTCCTAAATCAATAACTGGCTATGCTGTTGGTGTTGGCAACAGGGTTTTGGATTCTATGACCATGGAACATGGTTTGAAGGCCAACAACTGGTGGGGAGATATGGGATTCACCTCACCAAGTGGGGCACATTTGCGTTTGCAAACAGGTTGGCCAGCCTAGTAAAGAGAGCTTTAAACTAGGTGTGTGTGGGGGGGGTGTCATACAGATAGGGCAGACAACAAAACACAAGTTGGGTTGGGGGGCCTCCAGCGGGTGCATGCAGCTGGGGATTGCGTTTGGGACATGACTATGGGGGATCCCTCTACACCCTTCCTGGGAAACCTGCAGGCATGACCACCTCTTTGAAATGCCTGTACACCAATGCATGCAGCATGGGGAACAAACAGGAGGAGCTGGAGATCTGTGTGTGGTCACAGGGCCATGATCTCGATGCAATCACGGAGACACGGTGGGAAAGCTCACGTGACTGGAATGCTGCCATGGACGGATACGTGCTTTTTAGGAGAGACAGGCCAGGAAGGCGGGATGGTGGAGTTGTTCTTTATGTGAGAGAGCAGCTGGAATGCATCGAGCTCTGCCTAGGCAGGGAGGAGGAGGAGGCAGCTGAGAGCTTACAGGTAAAGATCAAAGGGTAGGCTAGCATGGGGGACACTGTTGTGGGTGTCTACTACAGGCCACCTGACCAGGAAGAGGAAGACGATGAGACCTTCTATAGACAGCTGGAGGTAGCCTCACGATCACAGGCCCTGGTTCTCAAGGAGGACTTCAACCACCCTGACATCTGCTGGAAGGACTACACAGCAAGGCACAAACAGTCCAGGAGGCTTCTACAGTGCCTCTGTAGGACAAAAACTTCTTGTCACAGGTTGTTGAGGAGCCTACAAGGAAGGGTGTCCTGCTGGACCTTGTCCTTACCAACTGGTTAGAGATGTGAAGGTTGGGGGCAGCCTTGGCTGCAGTGACCACGAGATGGTGGAGTTCAGGATTCGGCAGGAAAGAAGTAAGGCAACAAGCAGGATTGCAACCCTGGACTTCAGGAGAGCGGACTTTGGGCTCTTCAGAGATCTAATTGATGGAGTCTCATGGGTTAAGGCCCTAGAAGGAAGGGGAGGTCCAGGAGAGCTGGCTAGTATTCAAACATCACTTCCTCCAAGCTCAAGAGCGGTCCATCCCTATGAGTAAGAAATGCAACAAGAGGGGCAGGAGACCTGCATGGATGAGCAAGGAGCTCCTGGCCAAATCTAGACAGAAGAAGAAAATACACAGAATGTGGAAGAGGGGACAGGCCACTTGGGAGAATTATAGGAGTGCAGTCAGAGTATGTAGAGATGCTGTGAGGAAGGCTAAGGCCCAGCTGGAATTGAGTCTGGCAAGGGACGTCAAGGACAACAGGAAGGGCTTCCTCAAATACATCAGCAGCAAGAGGAGGACTAGGGAAAATGTGGGCCTGCTCCTGAATGGGGCGGAGGCCCTGGTGACAAGGGATACAGAGAAGGCAGAATTACTGAGTGCCTTCTTTGCTTCAGTCTGCACTGCTAAGGTCAGCCCTCATGAATCCTGCAGCCTGGATGTGAGGGAGAAAGTATGGAGTAAGGGAGACTTTCCTCTGGTTGAGGAGGAAAGACTTAGAGACCTTCTGGGCAGGCTAGACATCCACAAATCCATGGGCCCAGATGGGATGCATCCATGGGTACTAAGGGAGCTGGCGGATGTTGTTCCCAAGCCACTCTCCATCATCTTTGAAAGGTCCTGGAGAACTGGAGAGGTGCGTGAGGACTGGGAGAAAGCCAATGTCACTCCAGCCTTCAAAAAGGGCAAGAAGGAGGACCCAGGCAACTCTAGGCCAGTCAGCCTCACCTCCATCCCTGGAAAGGTGATGCAACAACTCATTCTGGATGTTATCTCCAGGCATATGGAGGAAAAGAAGGTGGTGATCAGGAGTAGCCAGCATGGATTCACCAAGGGGAAATCCTGCTTGACCAATCTCATAGCCTTCTGTGATGGAGTGACTGGCTGGGTAGATGAGGGCAGAGCAGTGGACGTTGCATACCTTGACTTCAGCAAGGCTTTTGACACTGTCTCCCATAACATCCTCCTAGAGAAGCTCAAGAAGTGTGGGTTAGATGAGTGGACAGTGAGGTGGATTGAGAAGTGGTTGAAAGTCAGAGCTCAGAGGGTCAGAGGGTCAGAGGGTCATCATCAGTGACCTGGATGAGGGGACAGAGTGCCTCCTCAGCAAGTTTGCTGATGATCCCAAGCTGGGAGGAGTGGCTGACACACCAGAGGGCTGTGCTGCCATTCAGAGAGACCTGGAGAGGCTGGAGAGCTGGGCAGAGAGGAACCTCCTGAGGTTGAACAAGCGCAAGTGCAGGGTCCTGCATCTAGGCAGAAATAACCTCAGGCACCAGTACAAGCTGGGGRCTGACCTTCTGGAGGGCAGCTCTGCAGAGAAGGACCTGGGAGTGCTGGTGGATGACAAGTTGACCATGAGCCAGCAATGTGTCCTTGTGGTCAAGAAGGCCAATGGTCTCCTGGGGTGCATTAGGAAGAGTGTTGCCAGCAGGTCGAGGGAAGTGATCCTGCCCCTCCCTCAGACCTGCTGAGGCCTCATCTGTAGTGCTGTGTCCAGTTCTGGGCTCCCCAGGACAAGAGAGACATGGAGCTACTGGAGAGTGTCCAGCGGAGGGCTACAAAGATGATCAGAGGGCTGGAGCACCTGCCCTATGAGGAACGGCTGCGAGAGCTGGGCCTCTTCAGCCTGGGGAAGAGAAGACTGAGGGGGGATCTTGTCAATGTATATAAGTACCTGAAGGGAGGGTGTCAAGGGGATGGGGACAAACTCTTTTCAGTTGTCCCATGTGACAGGACAAGAGGCAATGGGCAGAAATTGAAGCACAGGAAGTTCTGCCTGAGTGTGAGGGGGAATTTCTTCCCTGTGTGAGTGACGGAGCACTGGCACAGGTTGCCCAGAGAGGTTGTGGAGTCTCCTTCTCTGGAGATATTCAAAAGTCATGTGGACAAGGTGCTGGACTGCATGGTCTAGATGACCTTGCCTGAGCAGGGAGTTTGGACTAGATGATCTCCGGAGATCCCTTCCAACTTCAACCATTCTGTGATTCTATAATTTGAATCCTTCTGAAATTAAATACTATGATATGATATGATAATGCTATTTTAATTTGTTATGCATTATTTTCTCTTGTTTGTGTAAATTAAGAACTTTAATGCATACTGCCACAAGCAAATTATCTTATCTTACTACACAAACCTTTGTGGCCACTTCAAAGTGCACTTCTTCCATTCTAGAAATATCTTGAATAAGATGTTGGCTTAAAAACTAAGTAGAGCTACAGCATCAGTTGAATTGGCTGTTTCCAACTCACCAGAACTCCATTTATTATGTGCTTGACAGACTGGAGAACTGAAGGGAGGGAGGGGGAAACAGCTGTACATGAAAGGCAAACATGAGATAAGCAAAGCTTATATTCCTTTTCACTGAGTCTGTGCTTCGCCCTTTTGAAATAGCCTCAGACTACTCAATTCTGCAGTCCTTACTCCTGCTGAGTAGCATTTAATCATGAGAGAAAGCTCCCAGATATCAATGAGACTATTAGAAGACTAACAGTACTTAGGGCAAGTAAGGACTGCAGAATCAAACCCACAAGAACAAATGCTGAAAGATGCTCTATTAAATCAATTAGAACTGTAAGCAGGATAGCCCCCCTTCTGGGATTTCAGTGTGAAAATCAAAGTCTGATAATGTTCATCATGTTGATTTGATGAACAAGTCATAAGTAAGGTAGGCAAGCTTCAATCTAAAAAAAGAAGATAATGATAAGGCCTGGAAAACAGAATGGCTTACTTATGTCATCCTGAAGCTTCCTGAAGGAAGGACATTGTTGACTGAATCAAATATTGTGCTCTCACTACAGCTTTAATAGATAGTACTGTACTGTAAATATAATTTATGAGATGAAAAATAAACTGCAGGTAAGACAATGCTTCCCTTCAGGGCATATCTCCTTACTGGGTCTATTATTTTTATTAATATATTTGATATACCACAGTGTATACTAAAGACCATAATATAGCAATTAAATAATTAACTATTAAATAATTACTCATTATTTTTGTGTTTTCAAGCAACGTAGACCTCATTTTCTACTAGTAACTTTAGTATACTATATCACGTTAAATATTTATTAATATTCCATAAACTGAAAGAGTTGAAAGAGCCACAAAGACTTTAGTGCTGGAAGCCAAGAATGTCATTAATTCTAACAGTGAAGTTTTATAAGTTTTACAAGTTTGTGCCTACTTTTTGCTATTGATATTACTGTTTATACATACTTATTTATTTGGTGTCTGAACCTTCAGTTCACTCAAGGACTGGTCTTCATTGTACTCAGCTGTGTAGAAATAGATGATGAAACAAACCACAGAATGTTTAACATTCTAATTCCACTATGGACCATAGAAGTGGACTGTGAGAGCAGGCAGTAATAAGAATTTTGGATCATACATTATCAATATTTCAGCTTTTGCTTTCTGTTTAAACATATAAGAATCTATATTTCTCAGCTGCACTTTTTTTGCAAATACAACTTCTTTCAATAAATCAATGAGTAATTTGTGGAGATTTTGTTATATGAACCAAGTAGAATCTTAGGAAGGGAGAAAAATATGTTAAAAGACATTTGTTCTGAAAAGAGAATGCTTTGATACTAGAGACAAGCAGCACAGCAGGAGCTTAAGCAAACAAAAACAGCCTTGGTGTTTGCTATTCTTCTCTGGTGACAGCTTTGTAGAGGGCATCTAGCTGTTAGAGAGCAATTTAAGAGAAGGATCTGGCAGCATGTAGCATCATGGCATCACAACAAAGAAAGAAAATGAGATCTTGTTCTTTCTTTCCGTAAAATCCAGACTGATAGTCTCTCTTTTATGTGCTGACTGTATTTATTTGTGGTGTGAATATGGTGGTGAGGTTGTTTATTTTTGCAGCAGTGTGCATCAACTTTCACTCAGGGGATTCTCTTCCCCTCCTGGAATTCTTTGTATTGGTTTAGTTTTTCCGGAGTCACTCAATAAAGAATTGGTGGCCAGAAAGATTGAAATGGAGAGAGAAATTCCCCMGTGAGGGGAAGAAGCTTCAGAGGCAGAGACACAATGTTCCTTCTTTTTCCCCTAAGGCAAGAAACTGTGAGTGACTCAAGGGGTACGGTGAAAATGTGGACATAGTTCTTCTCACCGAAATGCTAATAACATTCTCTTATTTCACATCACTCATTTACCTAAAACAATTTCTGTTCCCCCCTTGTGTGTTGCCAATCCACCCCCTGCACAGGAGATATAATTTCTTGCAAGAATAGTTCTGTTTATGAAAAATACTAAGGAGAAAATTTCTTCTCACTTCACAGTTTTTCACATGATACCTTCACAAGACCTTTGGCACCAGGGACCTCTAACATAATGCAATGCAGCAGTAACTTTCTTCCCTCTGTTGCTGCGTCATCTTCAATAACACTTTAAGTATGCTGCTTTGTTGTCTGACTTTCATGCTTTTTCTTTCTCTTTTCTTCCTTGGTTTCCTTCCTAGATTGTTAGCAGCTTCAGTCACACTGCCTGAAGAATCATTAATCCTGAGCAAATGCATCTTTCCTTTAATAACAGATACCCCTTTCCCACTCATGATATGGGAAGAAAAAGAAATGTCATTTGCAAGAATTGAGATTCTAACCTTATAAAAGAAGAAAAAAAACACTATTTACCAGCACTATTTTGTAAGAATCCAAGGTATCCAAACAAAAACATTTATTTTTCAGTTTTTCAGTGGTGTTGCTATGAGTTTGAGATGACTCTTCAGTTTGTTGAAGGTGTTGATTCTGTAACTAAGTCTTATAATATCTTTTCATGTATTATTTTTAAGAATTTTTAAAAGAGCTCTGTGTTGTTCTTTCTTGGTTTAAATTTTACTCATCCTGATCAGGAAAATAATATGGACCAGATCCAAAAATCATAGAAGACATTACAACTTGCCTTCATTTCAGTGAATTTCAGATGAGGCTTTGAAAGTCATCTGTGAAAAATAAGATATTTTTAAAGGGGAAGAAAGCAAGCAGAGGCATTTCACTTACGTTGCAAGCACTTTTTCCACACAAAAAATGTTTTCATTTCCCATTAGATTTCAAGGGACCCAGAAACAATGTATTGTTGTGTTCTGTTTTCCTGCTCCAAAATTGGTAGAAGCATAAATGTAGTATGTTCAAAATCTGTCATTCAGGAAAAGAATGTGTAAAAAAAAGATCTTAGTGCAAACTAGGAAGTGACTGTAAATGGCATGAAAAGGAACACTGAATCTTAGACACTACCACAGTCTTATTGTGTAATCTCAAGCCATTTTCATTGATTTTTTTTTTACTACAGAATATCAACCTGAAACAATTAATGACATATTTTTAACTCCTTCATGAGTTCTCTCAGATCTACATAAATGACTAATAGACTCAGAACTGCAAATACATCAACAGTCATATTYTCCCCCCACTCCTTTGCAATACACACACACAGAGAATCACTGAATCACAGAGTGGTTGAGGTTGGAAGGGGTCTCTGGAGATCATCTAGTCCAACCTCCYTGCTCAGGCAAGGTCACTTAGACCKTGCAGTCCAGTACCCTGTCCACATGACTTCTGAATATCTCCACAGAAGGAGATTCCACAGCCTCTCYGGKCACCTGTGCCAACGCTCTGTCACCCTCACAGTAAAGTGTTTGCTTCACAGGAGGAATGTTCAGGTGGAACTTCTTGTGTTTCAGTTTGTGCCCATTGCCTCTTGTCCTATTGCTGGGCACCACTGAGAAGAGCCTGGCCCCATCCTCTTTACATCTGCCCTTCAGATTCTTAAAAGCATTGGAAAGATTCCCCCATCGGCCTTCTCTTCTCCAGGCTGAACAGTCCCAGCTCTCCCAGCCTTTCCTCACAGGGCAGATGCTCCAGTCCCTTCCTCAGTTTTGTAGCCCCTTGTTGGACTCTCCCCAGTAGTTCTATGTCTTCCTTTTATTAGGGAGCCCAGAACTGGACACAGTACTCCAGACACAACTTCACCAGGGCTGAGGTAAGGSAGAGGATCACCTCCCTTGACCTGCTGGCARTGTTCTTCCTAATGCACCCCAAGATACCTGTGGCCTTCCTGGCACAACAATGTGCGTGTGTGGGCACGCACACACACACACACATACACACTATTTGAAAAAACTTTACATTTTCTCACAAAAGTTCAACGCTGAGTGTTAGAACTGAAGAACAGGCATATACTTTATTCTAGTAAATTTGAATATATTTAGGTAGATACTTRGTTCAAGATTCTGAAAGTATCAGGCTTACGTTTAGATACTAAAAATAGTTTCATCAAATGACAAAACTGCTAATAGTATTTTAAATCAAGCATGAATACCAAATTTAGTTAGATGGGAATTTCAGATGTTTCACCTTCCACCTCCCCCAGTTACTATATACCTGCCTTTATGAACAAAAATGATAGTAATAAATACAATACTAATGATTACATTGCTCTGTTAACTGACCATTTGTGTGCTACTGAGATCTCAACAAGGAAGTGTAAGTAGAGGAGTCAGGGACAACAAAATATGTCCACCTGCTCCTGTTTTGGTCAATTCCAGTGTTTTGATTCAATGAAACAAGAACAGGATAAAGCTGCCCATGGGAATCTATCTGAGTGTTGGGARCAACAAAAAAGTCATTTTAAAGATTTCTACCTGTCTCTATTGTTATACTTTACACAGATGAATTCCCAAGATACAAATTTCAAGTTTGAAGCACAAAGCCAGAAACACAATGGTTCTGTAACTTTAAATCCTTCCATTTTCATTTTTATCACCATCTGAATTAGCCATAATGGATGGAACATTAGACAAATTATTTTAGGTCATATTTTTATATGTTTAATCCAAAAAGAATGAAATATTCAGAAATAATGTTCTAGTGGCATATTGTAAAATTTGTCTTTAGAAACTTTGAACACAAAGCCTTTACTTTTCTGTGGAATAGGTTATGCCTCTTGGAAACCTATTCTTTTATCTATTTGTCCCTGTTCTGCTGCTATTTTTGCTAGTCAGGAAAGGTTTCCAGCCCATATCGTCTTCCATTTAGAAACCTTTTTGTTGTGGGTTATAGTCAATGATTTAGTTAGCTTGTTGTAGTGCTTGGCAGAGCATCCTCAGGCTTATTTTCACAGCTAAGCAAGATTTTGCTAGATGGTCTCTGAATTCAATTTTTTTCAGACAACTTGAGGGAAATTTGCTGATTCCCTGGAAAATGCTCTGTTGTATTCAGAGTTAAAAAAACAATCTTCACTTAGATTATGTAGATAATTTACGTAACTTTTTTGCCATAATATTTAAAGAAACCTGTACCATCTTAACYCTGACAATATGACTATCAGAGACTATAAATAAGTTTCTTTCTCTGACATAGCATTAACAATTATAAATGAATGTTAACGTTTAAGCATTAATCACTTCCAATGCAGCTTTTAAAGGAAGTTCAGCAAGACTTAGACTCCTAACAGATTTGCAAAACATATCCGGACTCCAATTAGTATATTTGATTCCAAGTCACACTTTTTATCAGTTCTGTACCTGAGAAGGTATGCAGACATTCTTTCTTCAGATGAAGACAATCTTATTTTGTTCTAACTTGTGACTAAAGAACTGATTTTAAATCAGATAAAAAGTCAACTCTGGCATTTACATAAATTATCACATTGTTAGGTGACATACTAGATTTTGTTCTTTACCTGCTCTCCCACATCTTTGTGAGTGCTCTGCCATGTTATAGTGAAAAAAAAAAAAAAAAAAAGATATAGTGTGAAAGAGATATAGTGTGCCCCCAAAAGGAAGTAAATGGACTAAAAGGTCCCTTATGAAAGTATAAAGAAGGTAAAGCTGTATCAAGTAGACTTTTCACATTAATCCAATCTCACTCCTTCTCACAAGTTAGATTGACACTGCTTTCTATATAAAGGACTATGCGTGAGGAATAGTATTTATTCACACCCCTTCAAAAACAAAATTTGAGGAATTATGGGAAAACTCTGAGTAGATTTGTTTTTCTTGTCATTGTCATTGTTTTCAAACAACTTTTAGAGTATTTCTGCAACCAGTGGTAGCCCGGTTCAGTGTTTCTCTGGGATAGTAATTAAGAGAATTGATGTCTTTTGTAGGGAAGGGAAGGGAAGGGAAGGRAAGGAAAGGAGAGGGAAGGGAAAGGGAGGGGAGGGGAGGAGTTGGCTTAACAAAGCATTTCAGTTTTTTGGTTGTTTATTTTGATGGATGGTCAGATTGTTTATCATACCATCTAAACCATTTTACTTAATGCTGCATTTGACTCACAATTTATATCGATTCAGAAGAGTTCTAAAATAATCCCTTTCTGTGGGAAAAACAGACAGTGACTGCAAGACAGTCTCTAACCAATATCTTCCGTATCAGCATTTTTATACTCCAGATGGGTAGTTCATGTACATGAGGTGTTGAACACAGCATGCTTGACTTGCACAGATTAATTACTAGTTTAATATCCTTCAATTATCAAGGATGAATTTATATAGAAACTATATGTACAATATATAATTTATGGATTGTGCTAGTCAAAGGGCTTTGTTGAGCAATAACTACCTTTGTTCTTTCCTCTCTCCTCACTCCTAAAATGATCGGAGGAAGGGTGAATAGGCTTATTCTTTCCTGGTATTTATGCATCCAGTCCATGATTGCTTGAAAGTTTATCCCTCTAGAAAGGATCTAGAACCTGGAATCTTTCTAAAGGARGTAATGTAAAGATATTTTTTACAGTCAATAGAGAGAAATTGGCACCTTTAAAGCATAAATCATCTGCTTCTAACATAAGTATATAATTTTGCTTTAAAGGAAACTATCTTTTTGGACTATACTAATAGCCAGAATGACAAATCAAACTACTGCAGAATATCTAATTAGATAYTAGCTCCTCGGATATCTAAGGTATGTGTTTTATTCACAACTAATCTGGAGAATGTGACAAAGTCTTTTCAGTTTCACTGTTGTTGGCAGGAGAGGGAGGTAAGTTGTAGGTCATCACTTAATAGTAATTTTCSTCACATTCCTGTTGCTTTCTCTTTTATTGTTTTGTTGTTTTGTTATAGAGAGTGAATGCCTTCAAGGGAAGTTAAGCRTTTGCTTTGTTTTGTTTTAATCTATCATGCTTAGCATTACAAAGTATGGGTAAAACAGCACTGTTGCAAGAGTATTACCACACCTCAGTCCCATATGAGGAATAATTCTAAAGATAATTTTCAATGTCAAGGTGAAAGTAATAGTTGCAAAGATTTTTTTTTCTTTATTTCTTTTGAATAGCTTGCAAATAATAAAATACTTTGAAATTCARTGTGTCTAGTTCCTCTTGCTTCATTTTGGAGTTTGACTTTATAAAGCCTTAGAAATTATCCCAGAATTCTTCATTCAGGAAATTTAGCTTATTATTCTCTTTAAATAGTTGTTTTATTTTTTATTTAATTTAGTTTATATTTCTGAATAATGTGTTTTTTTCATTGCAGAAGTCATATTTTCATATATTACCAATTCCATCTAATCAAATTTACATTTCTAGAGAAAAATGAAGTCTTCATTAGAGATCATCATAAGGAGTAGGGTATGGATCTTGCATATTAATTTTGTATGGTGGTTAATGTCATATGGCAACTATACTTTAAATATCATGTCTRTACCAAATTATAAACAGTAAGGCTTTTAGGCACCTGCTTCCCACTGATTTAAAGGAGAATAATGTTTCTAAATACCTTTGTGTCTCTAGTCTTCAGCTTTTCAGTAAGGAGAAATTGGCTCATTATTTTATTAGGCAAAGCTGAGAATATCACTGGATAAATTGTACAGGCTATGTAGGCTGTCCTAGCTCTGTGATACAAAAAGTTGCATGTAGTTGTAAATATTTTTTAAAAAACATATTTATTATTTTATTATTTTTTAACTTTTTGCAATATTTTTTCGTATTCATACACTATAACAGCATGATGAGATATTTATTACAATGGGATAAATATTTCATTTTTAGCATGTGTCTCTTAATTCTGCAGTTTTAACTATGATGATGGGAATTCACTAATCAGGCAGGAAAAGCAAATAATCACAGCTAGCTCATGAAGATAGAGATGAGATAATATTATAGGGTATATGATTAGGATAGGGAATAAGATTATGATGATATACAGTTAAAAGAGAGAAGTCTCAAGATAAGAGAAACTTTCATAAATAAATGTGACACATTTCATAATGTGATTTTTTGAAATGAGTATCTGAATTCTCTGAGAATTATGTAGTTCCTACATGGATCCAAACTTATTTTTTCTATCAGCATTTTGTATTACAGTTCTGACTTTTGTGAATGTTAAACTATTCTAACAGTCTGTCAGTATCAAAAACATAGTATTTCTGGCCTCAATAGGATAGACATTTTCCTAACAAATATAAGTTGCAGTTATTGTTGGCTTGTGGGAACTGAAGATCATTTCTTTGTTCTGTAGCTGGAACTGAAGAATCGAAGGTTCATCACACTGTTGGCCCAGTGAGCTCCAGTATCTCACTTTCTCRACTTACTTAAAATGAAATGAAAACAAATTTCTTCCAATGGGATACAGTTACCTACACTGACAACAGTTTCTTCGTATGCAGGTTCTTCAAATTTCACTTTCATTAACATAATAAAGTTACTATGCAGCTACTATATTTTTTTTTTTTCCCCAGTAAAGACATATGACTTCTTCCATCTGAATTACTTGAGCACGCTAGTGTAGATGATCAAAGCTGATGGCAGTATGATGACATGTGCAGATTTAAGATCCCAATCCAAGAGACTGAGATTCTTCTCTACACATGAACACCTGTATTTGCACACTATCTACCATAGAAGTAAACGAAAGAATAATGCTATGAAGTCAACTTTTCCATTTTTAGGCATTTGTGATCATGATTTATGAAAAATAAATAATATACTTAGTGTATTAAAAATGGACAAAGGAGGCAAACTCAAACAGCAGTTGTAGTGGAAAGCATTACTTGTGGCTTTTAAGTCATAAATGTGTTGGTTGGCCCACATTCTCTTTTAGTGCTATCAAACTCAATTACTTTAAGATCCAAAAGAAAATAATTTGGCTTTCAAATTCACATTTGAAATTACTGATGGCCTTGAAAATAAGGTAACTAAATTATTGAAGTTATCCATGTCTGAGTTAAACAAATACATTGTAGCAATGCAGAAAACATTTAAGAATTGCTATATCAAAGTACTAGAATAACATTACTATATCTTATCCTTATCATTCCTGTTAATAGTAAAGGTAGGCAAAGATATCATTAGCATTCATCTGAACAACTATGTCCATATTAATAGTGAAGATCACGCTAAAATAACTGCAGAAGATCAGAAGGCAACTTAAGATTTAATAGCTGTTGCACATAGTTTGAGGATATGAAGCTACATACCAAGAAGTAAAGGAAATATACAAATACAGAAGTAAAAGATATTTCGAGAGAACAACATTAGTTAATGTACCTTTTCTTTTTTAGAAACTACAGTTTAAGTTTGAATTATGCAATATACACTGATATTATGGGTGTTTATGGTTTTGATCTATTATGTTTTTTTTTCTTACTTTTGCCTTTTTCTTTTTTTCTTTTTCTTTTTTTTCCCTTTTTTTCAAATCATTACTTTGAAGAAGCTGCAACTATTGTTCTTGTTCAACTGAACAAGATCTGATTTTCAAGTTYCAAGAAAGTGATTGATTTTTTTATTTTCCTGTTTATACACTCAGAGCATAAAAAAAATGCAATGTTGCCCTTTTTCCTGACTGCCACTCTTTATAAATATGAAATATGCACCACACACACACCCATACATGCTTACCTTTTTGTACATAGATATCTTTCCATAAATTTTCTTTTTGATAATGTATTTTATATTTAAGAATAGCATCTGTTCTCTTAAAAGCTCATTATAAAACACATAACTGTTACTGTGAATGCCACAGCAGTTTTCTTATAGATACTGTTGCTCCATCATTTGGATCCCATAACTAAGGATAGACCAGAATATATTATTCAGAAATACTGCCTCATGATACTGACTCAGAATCATGGAATTGGAATACTCTATATTCCTTATTAGGTGACTAATTCCTTTATATATGTTTTTGTTAAATATATATAATGTTATCATACATAGTAGATTTTAAGTTTAGCCAAATCCTCTAAATTCARACCCCCAAGCCCCCATCTCCCTAGGTTCCCCTTGCCCAGACCCACAGGTCCTCTGGTACCCAGCTGTCAAACCCAGGATTGCTCCAYTAGCTGCACTAGCCCAGCCCCACGGTGCCCTCAGTATCTGGCCCCAGCACCGTGGTCCCTCTGGTCGCCAGCCACCCAGCCCCATCCCTCTGGCAGCTGTCTCTCCAACCTCTTGTTCTAGTCACCAGCTAGTCTGACCTGATGTTTGCTAACATCTCATGCTCATTACACACAGGCTGGGCAGCCTTGCAAAAGTGGTTAAATGAGAAATAGGGCAGACAGTGGTGATYAAGCATGGGACTCCATCAGACAAGCCTGCCGAGCAGTAGCTTGCTTATACTTGACTATTTTACCTTTCCATCCATTTTCCAAAACTTGTACTTGCCGCATTCACTTTCTTCAGTCTCCTCCACAATAAAGAGCGCATTTCTTATTGCTGAGTCCCTATCAGTCTCAGTTTCGCTTCTTCTGCACATAACTTTGGTACTTCTGATCAGGTTACCTAGGCAATCTCAGRCTTATATGGCACTATTGACAAGGTCACCCAGCCACTAGTGATCGTGCAATATTCTACTCCCCAAAACATCTTCAATACTCCTCTTCAACTGCCTGTGAAGTTTGGCCATTTCTCAYATAAATCACCCTTAACCATCTGTGAAATCCAGTCAACCATCCCTCAAGGCATTATCTGTAACCTTTGTCAGCTCCCCACTCTGTTATTTGTTACAGACAGCAATTTCTCATGTCATGTCCAGTAGTTTTTCATGCTCTGGTCAGTTAGTTAAACCTCAGTCCAGGGCCTAGTCATCTGCCTTAAAAAAATGCTAACTAGTATAATGTTGTGTATTTTATAAGAAGCAGATCTGTAATCACACATACATATACATATATAGCTTATAATCCATATCCTGAGGGAAAACTGAAAGCAGTTGTRTATTATTATGGCTCCACTGATATCAGTGGATATATGGCAATTTCATACTATTTGTGAATACATTTCCATAAATAAAACAAATATATATTTATTTTTTTTTCTTTTTTTCTGGTAGACTCAAAAAAGTATACCTCTGGTTTTCTAAGCAAACAGTGTTCTGTAGGTTTTACCTTACATTATCATTTACAGTATCTTGTTTTCCATGATTGGGCACATATAGTTTTCCCGAATCAGTGAGATAAGCTGGTATTTACCTGCTCCCACTCCCAACATTGAATAAATGATTATTGCATGATTGTTTCATGGCATCTATAGCAGAAGAGGTGATTGGTCTTTTATTTGGCTTACTTGTGCGTACTTCAAGCTGGCCTCCCAGCTAATTTCCCATTGATTTTCTTTTGCATTCCGTGGTATATTTTAAGATGACCGTACCACTGTACTTGTATCACAGGAAGTTATTTTTGTAACCTCTTTCGTTCTGTTCTATGTTTGTTTGTTTTTAATTTAAAGTGCCTTCGGTTTGTCTCTGTGGTTACAGCTGTGCTTTAATTACACTGAAACACATGATGCTAATTACTCCAATCTCGACTGCTTAGTGGATACATTTTGCCTTTTAACAGGAGCAGAGGCAGTGGCTGATCCTCTCATGAACCAGTCATTGCGAAGCCCTGGTATCCTTGTTGGTGATGCTCTTTTGAAAATGTCCTTGATGAAGCAGATAACATGGCAGAAAACTATCGTGATTTAGTGTAAAGCAGTCATAGACAGAARCAAATGCATCAAAAACTGAAATATTTGATGTCTGTTCTTCATGTTTATAAGTAGTGGAGATTGCAGGTTAGGAAAGTAATCTAAGTATGGTGTTGATTAGGCAATTTTATGTTGTTTGTACTTTGTGATATAGCAACTTTCTGGAATTCACTGTAGAAATTAACCTGATTACTCACAGTTTCATGGCTTTTTTTTTTTTTTTTTTTTTTGATTAGTATTATTTTGTAAAATGAATAGGTATTTTATACTACCACTGAGGCTTCTTACACTGTGGAAAAAAAATGACACTTACTGTGTATAGTGACTATAGAAGACTTAAAAAGCAGCAAAAGAAAATTCATCTCRTTTTTATTGACTTTATGTGTTGTGGTGGAGATTAAGAATATATTACCATACTACCTTTCTATCGGTAGCCCACAGTGAAAATGAAATCTGTACTGTGTGTCTATATGTTAAAGAGCCTTCAGAATGCTAGTTAAGTAAAGGGTCTCTTCTTTCCACTGACTTTCTTTTCCCTGGAGGACAAATTACTTTTTTTGTACATTTTTTATGATGAAAATTAAATAAAAAATCTAGATAATGCTGGAATTAAAATACTGGGTGGAGGGGAATGCCATACATGTGTATATACATAATTTCCTCCTGGCATTAGTTGTATTAACTCAGATTATTTGAGATTTGCTCTTGTGAAGACTGATATCTCTTAACAGGATATGAACTTTTAAGCTACAGTAAAGTGATCCCTAGGTCCTGAATAAATTGTCCCTTACTCCAGCTACTTACCCACCATAGCTTCCTTTTGTAATTCGTGGGGAGAGTTCAGCACCTGCTGAGATTTCACAGGTTTTAGATGAGTCCAGTTGGGTCTGTAAGTTTTTCTTATTATAAKTTCCTTTACATAAAAGTATATTATTTCATTAAAATATAAAATTATGCAGCAAAATGGTGCTCACATGCACAGAGGTAAATGCAGAAATCTGAATCTAAAATTATTGGGGAAATTTCACTCCATGTTGGAACACAGAATCACAGAATGGTTGAGGTTGGAAGGGACCTCTGGAGATCATCTAGCCCAACCTCCCTGCTCAAGCAAGGTCACCTAGAGCACACAGCACAGAATTGCATCCAGGCAGGTTTTGAATATCTCCAGAGAAGGAGACTCCACAGCCTTTCTGGACAACCTGTTCCAGTGCTCTGTCACCCTCCAATGTTCTTCCTCATGTTCACATGAAACTTTCTATGYTTCAGTTTGTGCCTGTTGCCTCTTGACTCCCAGGTCCTTCTTGGCAGAGCTACTCTCCAGAAGGTCAGCCCTCAGCCTGTATTGGGGCATGGAGTTATTCCTGCCTAGGTGCAGGACCCTGCACTTGCCCTTGTTGAACCACATGAGGTTCCTCTCCACCCAACTCTCCAGCCTGTCCAGGTCTCTCTGAATGGCAGCACAGCCCTCAGGTGTGTCAGCCACTCCTCCCAGCTTGGGATCATCAGCAAACTTGCTGAGGAGGCACTCTGTCCCCTCATCCAGGTCGTTGATGAAGAAGTTGAACAAGACCAAACCCAGGACTGACCCCTGGGGGATACTACCACTGGTCTGGCTAAACTTTGTACCTCTAAGCTCTGCCTTTCAGCTAATATTACTGATAATGTTACTCTATAGAGTAAATAATAGAGTAAGATAACGCTATCTTTGATTCTGGAGAAGGAAATCAGCAAAYTTAGTAAACTAACAAAAAACAAACATACAAAAAAAATTGAAATGGGAAATTTGAAGGATAGCTTTCAGCATCAGAAATTAGATAATAAAATATTTAGTAACCATAACAGTAACACTTGCTGACAATGTATTTTCTAAATTAATTTAAATAGATTTATACACGGTAAGGGTCTAATACAGACTACTTCAGTAACAAGTGGCAGGGAACAAACATGAGTGTTGGCAGGAATGAAAAGATATGGGCTGTCCTATTTTAGGATAGTAGAACTATGTAGTGCATATGGACCAGGTTACCTACAAATAGGTGAAACAATCTATAGGTGAAACTATACATCTTCAATAGCTCATTTCACCTTTTATTTGTATTAAGTAAATTATTTTTATGATGACAGTACTCGAATAGATTGTCCAGTAAGATGGTAAAATCTTCATCCTTGGAGGTAATCGCTACTTGATAGGAAAGAACTTTCCTGATGGAAGTTGACCATACTTTGAGTGCTTTGCAGGACCAACTAGCCAACATATAGCTTGGATGTTCCTTCCAATCTTGTCTGATACTCACCTGCTCACTTCTCTGCACTGTCTATCCAGAGTGAAAAAAATGATACTGAGCAATAAATAAATAACTTGTTCCACCAACTACTAACTAGTCCAAAGTCATATTGCCAATGAAAGAACAGCTATAGCCAGAGGACAGTAAAATCCAATGCAGTTGCCTAAATGCAGATATCTAGTATCTATATTAAGATTCCCTACGGTATCTGAAGAATTGACACAGGGTTGGTAGATGTGACACAGGACCTTTGGCACTGCTGTAGCAGTGGAAGCCAGAAGAGATACTCTAGGGCATATMAGATAGCATTACATGCTTATGGTTAGGGAAATGAATCATGCTCTGAGCTGAGTAAAACTCAAACAACTCGTGAGTTGAGGATAAAAACATCAAATTAGAATTCTAGAAGGCTAGATAAAAGAATATTTTGTAATATTTACTCCTAAGGTCTACTGCAGAAGAAACTAAATTTTCAGTACTGGAAATCAATATCAAATATGATTTCTGTGCCTTTGTATGTTGCATGTAGAAAAATAAATTTTGTCTAGTTGACCATTTTATAGTATGTATTTTTGGTTGACCGTTTCTATTCGGCTCCTTCTGTTTATATTTTTACGTCTCTTTTCTCCTTCCATAGCACTACTTTTTGCAACAAATTAGGATATTGTCTCCCAGAAACAGCACAGACCTACTCACAGATTGCTAGCAGAGAAGTTCTCAGGTATCAGACYCATAAAATAGTACATTGAAATGGGCCGAGAATTTTGCATTATTGCAGTAAGTTTTAAAGAATTAAAAGATATTGTTAGAACAGTTTGGCTTATGATAAAACTATAAAACTAAACAAACAAACAAAAAAGCTTAGAGTATTTATACTCTGATTATTTTTTTTTTCGCTATTTGCTTTTCTTTTGTTGTGAAAATGGAATTACTCAGCATTTGCCTCCTGTTGCGACTTCACTGGTATTTATACTGTGCTTTTAAAATGAATGCATCAAAAAACATTTTGGTTTAGCAGTGAGTTACATAGACACCGTCTGTCAAATGTTGATTTTATTGGACACTCAGCATCCTGTGTATATTTATGAATATTTGCTTTAGTGGTTGTTCTCTATTAATAGTTGGCTGCTGCTGATAACAGAAAGATTCTTTCCCTCTCCCCCCCCCCCAAAAAAAAAAAAAAAGATCTTCAGATTAGGTTATATTGGCACATACAAAATGACTGGTGAAGATTTTGAAATTATTCTTTTTGCCTACATTCATAAGGACTACTAATCATYGTTTCAAAAGTGACACTATGTTAATTATTTCATCTTGTAAATATCATTGTTCGAATATCACTTGTGAAATGTATTAATATATTATAGCTAAGTACTTTCAAGAATCTATCTATCTATATCTATCTATCTATCTATCTATCTATCTATCTATCTATCTATCTATCTATTTATCGTCTGCTAGCACTAAGGGAATAAATACATCCCACATACAAAAATCCCACAGGGTATCAGGACACCTCAAAGGTTTTCATCTGAGTTGTTAGTAGATATTACCTTGGAAAATTAATTAAGACTTAGTTGCCTTAGTTTCCCATCTGTAGGCTGATAAAAAGTATACATCTTTTATTTTGTTTTCAGAGCTACTGATTGCTACTGCTAATGCAGGCCTCTYTTAAAACAAACCATCAGAGAGTTTTGACTATTATATTCTCCATTATTTTTGGGTGCTTATCAGTTATGTTTTCTAAAGGAATTCTTGAAAAAGGTAGTTTCTAGTACTTGGTGTTATTTCTATGCAAGAAGATCCACTTTCCTTAGATAAATGGTATTGTATTTTTCACATTAAAAATTTCATAAATTTTTATCACAAACTTCTTATTGAACATTTCTCTTATCAATGATAATTAATTCTTATGTGCATATAGCTTATTTATTGGACCAAAGAAACTATCAGCTTGAAAATATTTTCTGATTCTTTTCAAGAACAGCTCTGAGATGAAAGTAACTTTATTATTTTTGCAGGTAAGTAAGATCCGTGAAACAAAGATGCTATAATCTCAGGGGTCTTTGGTAGTCAGGGATAAATATTTCCTCATATGAATAGATATCCATTTCAGTTGTCACTCTAATTTAGTATTTTCAGTAGTACAGTTATGAGTTGATAATAAGGAAAAATGAAGCTATAGTGGTAATAAACTGTTCTGGGATAATTCAGCAATCATAATTAGGTCATTACTCTATGCTTTTTTAACATTTCACAGCATTATTTAATGTTCTCCCCTCAAAAAATGGATTTCTAGGATGTCATTTTTCTTTCTCACCTTCAGATGATTTTATCTTTAGCATGTCTACTGGTAAATTGTTTGTACTGTTCATAATTTAACTTAGATCATGGAATTGGTAAGGTTGGAAGGGACCTCTGGAGATCATCTTCATGGTTGATAAACCAAGAAGTCTAATTCAAGGGGAAAATCCTGGCCCACTTCAGTGACTAGAAGTTTCAGGAATGAAGTTCTAAAGTTACATGGAGTTAACTAGAGAGAAAAGAATGGAGAAAAGAGAAGGTGGGACTCCTGAATTCCCAGCATTTCAACCCGATTGGAATTTTTCATGTATTTTAAGCAAAATTCCCTATGATCTGAAGACTTAAATCAAGGGCTCTAACAAATTTCTATTACTTATTTCTTCCAGAAATTTGTATTTGTGTTATAATTTCCTGCAACTATTTTCTTACTTAATGTTTAAAACTGTAAAAAGACTTGATGATTTTCTGTCTTTCAAATCTGATGTAAACCATGTGTTTAGTATGCTTCAATATAACTTCAATAAAAGTTGATTTTCCTTCCTGTTTCAGATCACGGCTTTCATTCAAATGAAAGTATAAAACCATAAGAAATTCTAATATTTATTATGTTTTTCATATTTAAAAAGAATTACTTTCAAAGCTAGATTCTGCAACTCTCAGTAAATCAGTTTGAAAAAAAAAGAAAACAAAAGAAACAGAAAAAGTATATGACATTTTGTTTTAATGCTGGATCATTTCTAAGCAGAACAGTGAAGAAAATAAACTGCTTGCTTCTTGATCAGAATAAACCAGAGAGTTCTGATAGCAAAGATCCTTCTTAACTAAACATTTGGAATTTGGAATATGGCTATGTCTTTTTTTTTTTTTTTTTTTTTTTTAMAAAGTATTTTTTTTTGAAGCAGGAAAAACAGAGATCTTAATAAAATTATATGATTGTATGTAAGAGAGATGCTAACAAGACAATATCTCTTTTTAAATATTGTCCTTCTTTTTAAGGCGGGGACAACAACAAAATAAAAGCAAACCTCCTTTTTTCCTGAGTTTGAAACTAATGGGAATTGTCATAATTTTTTTTGCCTTCAGGAACATAGATGACATAAGAAGATGGACAGGTCACTGAGCAGCTAGAAGGACAGATTAAATCATCCTGATACTAGGAATAAACAAGATAAACCAATCCAGTTTCCTCTGAGGCATGATGACCCCTAAAAAAAAAAAAAAAAAAAAGAGAGAGAGAAAATATCAGCAGAAGAAAAAATCTCTCTCTACTACTACAACACTGTCAGGGTTTGTTTGGTACCCATAAATGACAGGATATCTACTTTACAGGTCCTCCAGTGACAGCAGGAACAAATCACTATGTCCCATAACATTTCAGTTGAGAAATCAACTTGGAGGACTCTATTTATGGAGTCTATAATACAGCTTCTTACAGCACCTGACTTTTCCTTGGAGGCCTACTACCTAAGTGTTGACCAGATCCTAACTTGCTTTGATAATGAAATTTGACAAGGCCACAGCTATAAGTGGTGTATCTGCACTTGAGTATCTCTTTGCACGGTGAAAATTAAATGCACAAAAAACCCATGAGAGCTGGCAGATAAACTGTATGACTTCTTCTTTTTTTTTTCTTCCTATTGAATTGTTTCCATATATATTTGGAAGAAAAAAAAATCATAAAAGAGTAGATACAAGATGTTAAAAAAAGATACAGTGCTGTTCTGAGTTGTTTCAAAGGCAAAGTTTTTATGTAGCCTATTTTAATTATATGATTGCAATTTAATTATATTATAATTATGGCTGCAATTACTGTTTTGTATGTTTCATTAAAGCTGCATACATTAATTGCACTAAACTTCTGTTTATGAGCTTAACTAATATAAGCAGATGTTTACAGCAGAAGAGCCTAGTTAGCCTTCTATTGCAACATTTCTCTAACAAGGTGACTATCTCCAGAAATCAGGTAGCAACTGAAACTAATACTGGCAATTTTAAGTTCCTCATTTATTCTGTTCTCTAATTTTATACCATATATATATATATATATATCAGCAGCAAGAGGAGGACTCGGGAAAATGTGGGCCCACGGCTGAATGGAGTGGGGGCCCTGGTGACAAGGGATACCGAGAAGGCRGAATTGCTGAATGCCTTCTCTGCTTCAGTCTGCACTGCTAARGGCAGCCCTCAGGAATCCTGCAGCCTGGATGTGAGGGAGAAAGTMTGGAGTAAGGGAGACTTTCCTYTGGTTGAGGAGGAAAGACTTAAAGACCTTCTGGGCAGGCTAGACATCCACAAATCCATGGGCCCGGATGGRATGCACCCAMGGGTACTGAGGGAGCTGGCGGATGTTGTTGCCAGGCCGCTCTCCGTCATCTTTGAAAGGTCCTGGAGACCTGGAGAGGTRCSTGAGGACTGRAAGAAAGCCAATGTCACTCCAGCCTTCAAAAAGGGCAAGAAGGAGGACCCAGGCAACTCTAGGCCAGTCAGCCTCTCCTCCATCCCTGGAAAGGTGATGGAACAGCTCATTCTGGATGTCATCTCCAGRCATATGSAGGAWAAGAAGGTGATCAGGAGTAGCCAGCATGGATTCACCAAGGGGAAATCCTGCTTAACCAGTCTGATAGCCTTCTAGGCTATGAGTGGCTGGGTAGAKGAGGGSAGAGCAGTGGACGTTGCRTASCTTGACTTSAGCAAGGCTTTTGACACTGTCTCCCATAACATCCTCCTRSAGAAGCTCARGAAGTGTGGGTTAGATGAGTGGACAGTGGATTGAGAAGTGGYTGAAAGTCAGAGCTCAGAGGATCATCATCAGTGGTGTGGAGTCTAGCTGGAAGCCTGTGGCTAGTGGCRTCCCCCAGGGCTCAGTCCTGGGTCCCATCCTGTTCAGTTTCTTCATCAGTGACCTGGATGAGGGGACAGAGTGCCTCCTCAGCAAGTTTGCWGATGATCCCAAGCTGGGAGGAGKGGCTGACACACCAGAGGGCTGTGCTGCCATTCAGAGAGACCTGGACAGGCCAGAGAGTTGGGCGGAGAGGAACCTCCTGAGGTTGAACAAGGGCAAGTGCAGGGTCCTGCACYTAGGGARAAATAACCCCAGGCACCAGTACAAGCTGGGGGCTGACCCGATGGAGAGCCAGCAACGTGCCCCTGTGGCCACGAAGGTCAATGGTCTTGCATTGGGAAGAGTGTTGCTAGCAGGTGGAGGGAGGTGATGCTGCCCCTCTCCTCAGCCCTGGTGAAGCCTCATCTGGAGTACTGTGTCCAGTTCTGGGCTCCCCAGKMSAAGASAGACATGGAGCTACTGGAGAGAGTCCAGCGGAGGGCTACGAAGATGATCAGAGGGCTGGAGCACCTGCCCYAYGAGGAACGGCTGCGAGAGCTGGDCCTCTTCAGYCTGGRGAAGAGAAGACTGAGGGGGGATCTTATGAATACTTGAATGGAGGGTGTCAAGGGGATGGGGACAAACTCTTTTCAGTTGTCCCMTGTGACAGGACAAGAGGCAATGGGCAGAAATTGAAGCACAGGCAGTTCCGCCTGACCGTGAGGGGGAATTTCTTCCCTGTGAGAGTGACGGAGCACTGGCACAGGTTGCCCAGAGAGGTTGTGGAGTCTCCTTCTGTGGAGATCTTCAAAGTCTGCCTGGATGCAACCCTGTCTACCATGCTCTAGGTGACCCTGCTGAGCAGGGAAGTTGGACTAGGTGATCTCCAGAGGTCCCTTCCAACCTTACTGATTCTATGAGTCTATGATTCTGTATGTACGTACGTATGCATATAAACAGACATACACGTACATTTTAAGCCAAATTCTCAATCTGTGGAAATAAAATCATAWTAGTCCATTATTTTACATCTATATTTTTAAATGGGGACAACATTTGCAACATTTATTCAAATTAGGAAGGATAGACAAAAGAAATTTTAATACCAAGTAGTCCAACGGGGAAAACTTCAGTGAGACTTAACTTTGCCTGAGTATTTATATTTTCCTTGAGTGTTTATATTTGCCATAAATACTAATAGAAAGTGTATTTCCTAACCTGTAGCTATAATTCAGGGCAATGTTTTGCTCATCATTTATATACCTATATACATATGCGCATACATACATACACACATACATAAAATTTATATAGAGAGAGGTATATTTACTTTTATCTAGAAAATGAAAAGAGTATATGCTTTCACAAGACTAAAGAATTCTAAAATGCCATTTAGGGAATAGGGATATTTTAACAGAGTTGTGTTATCCATAGTAAAAATATCCCTGTGTGAATATTTAAAGAGAGTCAAACTCTTGAATCCAGTTTTATAGTGCTGTCATAAAATGCTTGAATGTGGCCTATTAAAAAAAAACAAACAAAAAAAAAAACAAAAATACAATTAAAACTGTGTATAATAATTTGTATAATCTTGTTATATGTTCTTGTTTATGCTTTGGTTTGGCAACACAGCATATTTTAACATGTATGTTTTCTTTGGACTTAAGAAATTGTTCTTGATCTGATCAGATCTCTATTTAGACTGTGTACCCCTACTCATTGTGGTATACATTTACTTGTCATAATGACTATGACTGAGAGATTTATATGAGGAAAGAATAGGCTTTTTATTTATTTTTATTTTTAGAGTGATTGTCATGAATTTTTCTGTGTATTGCAAACGGAGGATGTATTAATTCACTATGTTTACTCATGAGCTGTCATTCAGGACGATCAGGTGTACTTGATCGGAGAAAATACTCTTTTCATAATTTTGTATCTGAACCTCAACACCCAGTTTTAAATAGAACTTCGAAAGTTTCATTTTAGCTATAGTATGGAGAGATCTGGCAAGATCTATGATGGAAATGACATCATTAGATTACTCTGTAATAAGATATCCTATTCGTCTTGAGAGATCCTCACAGCCGTTTTCCAAAGTTTCTTCACAAGCTCCTCGGAGCTACGAAAAAGAGAGCTCACTGCGCCTCTCCTTCACTTTCGCCCTCCCTGAAGTCTCCCTGGCCACCCCATTCTTGCTTCCCGAGGTACTGCAGAAAATGTGGCCCTTTCTCTAAGAGTGTTTTGGAAACCCCTTGAAATTGTGGGGACCTTATGCTCTTTTGTTGGCATATAGTTCTGCTAAAGCAACTTTAAATACTTTGAAGCATCCCTCTTGATTTCCAGCCTGAAGGATTCTTGGTTTGCATCAGATCAACCTGACTGCTGTGGACATCTCAGAAATCAGATGCTGATGCTGATTGAATTCTTCTCTTCATTTCAGAAACTTCTATTCTTGTTTCCTCATGGTCTCTTTTGGATTTTTTTTTTTTTAATTTTAAATGAATAGTAGTGGAAGAAAAGCACTGATGACAGAACAGGAGATGAAAATGAGGCTGAGATAGTACTGGATTAATCCACAGAATTTGGGGTGGAAGAAGAAGGATTTCTAAGGCAGAAGATCTCTGAAGAATCTCAGTCAACTAAAAAAAAATACAGATGTGTAGATGTTTGTTTGTTTTGGGCAAGAGGAGACAAGTCATGGTAGGGAAGCTGAGAGATTGTATTTACATGTGTACCAGAGAGAGATACCATAAACAGTCAAAAGAGAGACTGAAAGAGAGGGATTTTAAATAGTGCAGGCGAAAGCTGGCTGCCAGGCACAGGGAACTATAATTTCCTGTAGTCAGCAGAGATTTGAGCCCATTATATAGAACAGCCTGAATGTAGGAGGAGAAGAGAACTGCCAAATACACTATCGTGTTGAAAACCGCCATATGTTTGTTTGAATGTGTTTGTATATATACTGCATATTTATACATATTAAACAAGCAACATTAAAACAACATGAGGAATTTTGGAGTTAACAATACTGACTGACAAAAATACTAAAAAATGAAAAACTGCTGTATAGTAGCAAGGTATGGACTGTCTCTCCTAAAAGTTTATTTTCCATTTCTTATTACTTTTGCAATAAACCTGTAGTGCATTTGGACAGATATCAGAGGGTCTTGCAATAGCAAGTGATTTTATCTCAAATTCAGTATTGTGTGTAATTTCTTAAAAAAMCAAACCAACCAAGCAAAAATCAAAAGATAGTCTTCAGCTTCAGGTTAATCCTAAAATTATACATAACCTTACAAATGCTTAATTCACATCAGCAAAATATTTTCTTTGTTGTGTGTTTCATTATCCACTGAAAATCTGGTAGATGAGCACATATACTGTTGGCTAGTATTCTCTTTTTACTGAACCTGAAAGGTTGTTTCCTTGTATTTTAAAGAGATGATTAGCTTAGAAAACATACAGAATAAAATTTTCCTATCATAGCRTAGCCTCTAAATAGCATCATGGTGGAACAATAAGAAAGAGAATGTTTGGAATGAATTGCTCTGGTCCCTGTTAAAATTTGATTGTAATTAAATAGTGCTTAGAACTGGAATTTATCTCATTTACTTTCAGTTCACACAGAAAGTAGACAAGTTTAACATATTCATCTAGGATTACTTTATTGCCAATGAAGAGTGAAAGACACCTCCATCCTACTACCTCTCTTTTGAACATAAATGTTTTAGACAGATTGGATTTTTTTTTTTTTTTGAGGTACCCATGTGTCTCTATTGACTAGTTTGTCAGCAAACTAGATGAGAAGCTTAAATTGTACGCCTAGCTTTTAAGTGATGCAAAACAACTCCATAATGTATAGGTATCAATAACACGGGACCAATTTTCTATGCCATTTAATTTAGTGATTAGGTTTGTTTCCAAGCCTATATTCTCATCCCATAGTGAGGCCGAAATGCTTGGGCTTTATTTTGGAGGGAATCATTCAGTTTCCTCTGAGGTGAAATTAAGGTCCAATTCCATGGATAATTTCCTCTAAGAACTGTTCCTCATAGGCGATGTGGGACCAGACTCTCTCCACACTATGTGTACCTTGCACGATCAAACACCTCTGTATTCTGTTATGCAGCTTCCCAAGCACACCATAAAACAACACTATGGTTTCAACACTATGCATCATTTCWAGTATTTTCAACAAAAAAGGAAGTAATTATGTATTAAAACTACATGGCAGAACAGGGAGTACAGAGGAAATTTGGGCCAATTTTTTGGTCTCAGTTTGTAGGCTATCTTTTGATTAAGTACACAGTAATGCTGCTAAGACCAACAGAGTTATGAGAGATTTACATGAATGAAGTTGAGCTCTGAGTATAGCTTGCTGAAAATGTTGGAATAATAATGATTCTAATGTTTGACCTTACCCAGGAGAAGGAGAAGAGGGAATTAGGGATTAAATATCTATTTCAAAAAAAAAAAAAAAAAAGCAGAAGACATTAGAAACTTCATAATCCTATTGCTTCCCAGATCCCTGGAGGTTTGCAGGTAGTCTACAAGCTGCTAGAAGAAATTTTTGCAGACATTTTGCCTGATAGCATTCCTGAGCTGTTAACATGGTATAAAGAAATGGATATACGATTCAACAAGCCAGCCTGGGTGCATATCCTCTGGAGGGTTTCCCATAGTGGCTCCTAATGTTAAACTTTTTTGTTTCACTGGCTGCAAATATGGTCTTGCRGAGAGTCTCAAGGCTCAAATTTTAGTCAAGCACACTTTTCATCTTCCATTATTAATAATACTAATATATAATCTTAATCACCATTTTTGCACAGGTAGATGAAAGATATTCATGGTGAATAATCTAAACAGAATGCATTTATTGGAAAATAAAAAGGTCTAATTCTTAGCTACTTACCTCAAGCTCCCTTTATATTCAAAGGAAAAAAAAAAAAAAACACTGTAAGGAGGTGATTTAAGTTTTCCCATTGTAGACATCTAAAATAAATCAGATTAACCTAGCTTAAAGTGTTTCCATGCACTGACAATGTTTGTGTCTGTCTTAGACATGACAATGTTTGTGGGAAGCAATATTTTCATAAGGTTTTAACTTACATCCTGACAACAGTGACTTGGATAATATTTGGTAAAAGCCAGAATTTTGACTCCTTTCTGAATGAAACTGCCAGCCCTTTTAAAGATAATCTCCTCACTAAAGAAGTGCATTGCCTTCACTCAATAAACATCACAAATAAATATAATAGACAATCAATTGTCTTTCCTTTGGCCATGCTTATATATTGCACACTACCTATAAATGTCAATTTGTTTGATTCTGGAGTGTGTGGAGTGTGAGCCTTGGAAACCAAACCGGCATTGGGCATGGGTGAAATATTTCCACAGTTTGAGCTAAGAATGGAGCTGTATATCTKAGGCAGGTTTATTATCCTGAACAAAAGTATGACATATATATATCATAATTTTCTATGTGCTTTCTCCTGCTTGTTCTATATATCTGTTGTTGTGATGAGCTTACATATTTCAATATTTTACCTGAAGTCTATTTTGAGTATTTTCAGAGGTAAGCGAAAATGTGGCTAAGTTTAGCCTTTTGATCACCCTCCAAAAGCTTGTAGATTTTATTCAGCAGACAGTGAGGTATATCTTAACATTATCCCCATAATGTCTATTGCAGTCACTGAATGATATTCAGAAAGCAATTTTTTGTCTTTGTTACCTTGAAGAAACCGACTCTTTATGTAAGGAATTATTTTGGCCAAAATCTGCTGCCTTTTCTTTTGTTGAATATTTCTGTACTCTATAAGAAATCATACTGAAAATTTTTCCTTATGTCAATTAAGTACAACATTATGTATAAACAGTTTGTTCCTGTTTTGCATTACAAAATTCTGTGAAAGTTCACCAAAAAGGTGTATAGTCAAAGGATRGCAATAATGCAAAATAAACCAGATCACAGTATTGTTGATAATAGACGGATGACACCCTAATGTCTTCTGCTAAGAATGAATAATATTAAGAAAATAAATTTTCTTGCCCTTTGTATTTCTATTATGATTTCGATATGGATAGGCATACTGTGCAGTAGCTTAAATCAAGCTACTTTTATGAAATAGCTGTGAAGACCCTGAAGTATGAATGAAATAGGTCAGCAGTCAGGGTCCCTGCCTCACATTGCTAGTCCATGTTCACAACCACTGTTTTATGGCTTTCTTTTCTCACTCAAAGATACTATGCAGATGCCTTCTTGTGCTGCAATGATACCCTTATTTGTCTGGATAGAGAAAATACATGAAAAATATTTTAGTGGAAAGTACAAATTTGAAGTCKCAAGCTTCCCCAATGTTTTGTGCCTGTATGTGCTGTGTTATCAGCAATAAGAAAGTTGGTAACAACGATATTCCTCTCTCCTACATCTACTTTACTTCAACCAAAAAAGGGAGATACTCTTTTTTTTTCTGACTTTGTTTCAAATGCAGATCAGGAAATCACACTGCTTTTCTTTCTCTCTGCTAGACGACTTTTCTTCTCTAGTAACAGTTGAACATTACGGTCAGTTATAAGAAAATAAGAACAAAGAAATATCACAATAGAAAATCATGGAGAACAAGTTTCTTGAAAACATATAAGAATAGAAACAGATTAAATTGACWTAAAGGYTGCAATACRCCTTCAGACRTGATATTAAATGCCAAAGAATCCTATAGGARAAAGATTTAGGTAATGAGCAGGAAAACATTCTATGAGTAACAAAACTATTTATTCATGTTTTCCCAMTCATATGGCAACTAGATATGCTTGGCTTTAGGGAGACACTTTCCACTTTCATGTAACAGTCCTTGAGTGGATACTGTATTTGGCAGCTTTTCCTCCGTTGGAAAGCCCCTATCCTTTCGAGCTCACTGATGTGCTCATCCACGTCGTTTATGCTGAGTTCCATCTCACTGCTCTCACCACAATAGCTGTTTAGAGTTGCTATTGTGATTCATATTACAGTATCTGATTAATTCGCTGTGGAGGTGTYCCTTCTTTACAAACAGATTTTAATTAAGCCATATGGATATCTGATAATGAGTACATTTTCTAAGTCAAGTATGTGTTGTGTTTTGGGGTGGATATTTCTGAATCATGATACGAAGACCTTCAGCTGTTATTTCATTTTAATGAGGTTATAATTCAGATTTTTTTTTCCCTTTCATCTCAATCTCTATGTACYGGCTAAGATAGACAGGGTATAAATCCAGCTGCAGATGAAGTATGGATATCAACTACACAAAATGTACAGTTTTCAGGCATCCCCAGCAAATCTGAGCAACCTTTTGTTTTTCTATGCTTCCCTTTATTTTTTAGTTATCTTTGTAGAGAGAGGATAAATGTAATTAAAAAAAAAAAGAACAAAGTCAGGGTTCTCAGCTTTGGAAATAATTATTGGCTAATAAATGAATGACAAACTCATTAAGTAGTAAGAACTTTAAACTTTACCCACAAATATTCAGGATTGAGATAAAAATATAAACAATCACTTTTATGCAGAAAAGCATTTTAACAAACTCACACACTTTAATTTTGAAATGTTAGGAACATAGATTGGAAAGACTTGTTGGCCATTAATTCAATTTTCCTGGATAATTGTGACTGTTTACATAATAGCTGGGCTGCCCTAAACATTGATGTCATATTTTTACATATCCTCAAGGTCCAAGATTAGCTCTGACTCCTTATATAAATAAAAAAATAAAAAATTAATTAAAAAGAAAGATTGATAAAAAAATGAAAATAAAATGTAAAAAATTGCAACATGCCACAATGAGGGAGCAGGAGAGATCCAGGGTATGTCGTTTAAGAACAGGGGATTTGTTAAATGAAAATTTCTGGATGATTGTGGGAACTAGGTCAAAACCCATAGGACAGARAAAAGTAAAATGCCTTCAATGCCTTTATAGATTTTTCATGGGSAAAAATCTTGACTCCCAGATTATGAGATTAAAAAGAACATGAATATGCAAATTTAATAGAACATTAATTAAAAATGTTGGCAACTTCTATTCTGTAAGAAACRAGTCTAAATAAAACAGAATGAAGGCAATTCGACAATTTGATGAAGGAGATATACTAAAAGTGTAATCACAAACTGTGCCAATACTGAAATATTAATATATCAGAATATACATATTAGCATATAAAATGTAGAAACAACCTAGCACTCATAAAGTACTGACTCTTAAGTAACCTTAATTACATGAAGAAAAATATAAAGAACACAGAAAGTGAGGTCAAATTATTAAGGACAAATGTGTGGACAAAATCATAAACACTGAGATATAAAATGAGACACAACTAGATAGAGTYATAAAGAGTAACAAGAGCATATTTAGTAAGTACATTAGTATGTTATCAAGAGCAAGATAAAGAGAAGAGCTGTTTTGTTACTCAGAGGGAAGGAAGAATTGATGATGATAGTGAGAATACCAAAGTGTTTAATGTTCTTTTTTGCTTCAGATTTTACTAAAGTTCATCTGAAATCAAATAGTTGACAGTCAGCAAGAAAGGGGTTAAGATTCTGTCTAGAAATGGGAAAAGTAGATTAAAGAGCTCTCACGTAAGTTAGATGTTTTACAYTGAAAATTTAAATTTGCTCTTAAAACCTTAAAGATATGCTGAAACCTTACAGAGCTCATGAAAGATGATGAAGTTTTGGGAAGGTGGGAAAAGAAAAAACATAGTTATCCTCAAAAAAATAGAAAAAGGAGGAATGGAGAATTACAAGTAAGTCAGCTTACCTTTACTTCCTTTTATAAAAATCTGGAACAAATAATCAATTTATAAGCACCTGCAGATGATAAAGAGGGAAGTAACCACCAGCACAAATTTCTTGGGAGCAAAGCCTGTCAGAATAATCCAATTTCCTTTCTGTGATAGGATAAYGGGCCTTACAGATAAAGGAGAAGGAATGTATGTGCTGTGTTAGATATTTTAAGTTTACAAAGTTTTTTGAAACTGCCTTGTGTGACACTCTCATAAGTAAGAGGTGAGATTAAGATGACTATTATTGCATATGTGCAAAATGATCAGATGTTCCCAGAGAGTAATTAACAATGACTATTTATCGAATTAGAAGGTTGTATTTGGAGAAGTTCTGCTGARGTCTTCCCTGTGTCTTCCATTAATGATTTAAATATTAAATATATTTTAATTTCAGAAATGACCAAAAGGGAAATGTTCAGAAAATTAGCAGATAACTTGACAGAATTCAGTAAAGACARTTTTGGAGTTCTACATTTTGACAGGAATAATGAACTGTATAAATATGGCACAGGAAAACAAAGACAGGAAGATGCTACAAGGAAAAGTATCTGATCAGTATGGTGGCTCCCAAGTTGAACTTGATTTGAACAAGTCATGCTGTTCTGCTATTTTGAAATATAGAAAAGAACTGTGCATGATATGTGAATTAATCAGTCTGCAATGCTTGGCACTAATAAGGCTGCAGATGGAGTATGGGTCCAGTTTTGCACACTGACTTAGYAGAGGTAAATCAGATGGAGGCGAAGTCTCAAGTCCAGTGAAATGTAATGAGAATAGGTTCTAATGCTATAAGAGACTATTGCATTTGTTGTTTTGTTTTTTTCCATACTTAAAGCAACAAAGAGAAACACTCTTCAAGGAGAAATAATCACAAAACAATTTTATTTGATTTCATTCTGATTCATAACTCTCAACAACAGCAAAATAAAAGTATAWTGGTGGAAAACTAAACCCATCTGTTGCACATACAAAACACAGATTGTAATTAAATGAACAATAAAAAAATCCTGATTATTTACTTCTCAAAAACTTGGTCTTGTGTTCAGAAAATGTCACTCCATAAATGTTACGTTGATGTCAGAATTTTTTTTCTGATGGACAAATTGACTCAGAACCTGATATTTGGCAATAAGTAGTAATGGTTTCATTCAGTGTTCTTATCACGTACAAAGAATGAACTGGGGAATGTTATTTAGAAAAATTAACACAATTCAYCTAAAGCTTCCAGATAGATATCTACTGAGTCTATAGACAGCTGATATTCTGTGCTGTCCTTGTTTTCCCATTTTATTTCTAGCTTGAACATCATTCCATATCCAACTTTTAGTTTACCAGTTCAGAGAAAATGCTCTACAGACATGGAGAAATTTTTACTCATATTATTTTGCATGTTCTGATCTAATCTTGAATATATAACAAAAGCTGATAATTTGGGGGATTTTCATAGGAATGTCTTTAATTATGAGTTTGTTCTGTTTGTGCAGGTCTCATTTCTTGGAGGCRCAGTTGTTCTCTGAGTAATGTGGTGGTGGTTTGCATCATCTTGATTAGCGGTAGAACTGTTGAAAAGAGATAAGAGAGCCCCATCGTTAGGGAAAAAAAATCCTGATTATTAGTCTTGAATAAGAATACTTACTCTAAAATATAAGATTATGTTTCATGCATATCTAGTAGCATAATTAATTCTATTTGTCCTATATATTATTGTCTGGCTGTACATGTGAAGAGAGCTAAAGTTCAAACAGAGACCTATACTCCATCACAAAGTATAAATAATATCCACTAAAGCTTGTATGTTTTTTAACAAAAAAATAGGGCAAATAAAGTAAGAACTTTACTGTTGTAAGAAATGATACAATCATTACATTGAGGATCAAGAAACAGAGATGATGATTTACTTGTGGTCTCATTAGCACCAGTGTTATAATGGTAAAAATACTATTAGTTTCTAGCGCCTTATTCCACAAGTATATTTGTGAACATGCATATACTTATTATGATGATACTCAAAACACCCTTGAATTAGGTTTATGCTAATAGAAAATAAATTCATATTTTTTGTACTCATTATATTTATGGAAATATCAGCATTAAAATACACTAGGAATAGCATTCATATAATCCAAAACAAGATAAAAATTGTCTGCCTGATGTCTTGCTAGCCAAACCTGGAAAATATCTGACTGTATTTTTCTCCTGTTACTGATTAGAAAACAGGGAAAAGCGGTTGGTAGAATATCTATTTGAATTCAAGCGATTTTTAAGTTTTTTTACAGATTTGCCATATCTTGAAAAAGATAATCAGGAAAACTCATCAGTTTTCTTAGAGTTAAAAAATTGCATTTAATAGAAAACTGAGAAGGGCTTAGAAYAGTGCAATGAAAAGCTTATGCAGATTGTTAGGCTGCAGACAGGCTTCTATCGCTGACATTCCTCATGTAAAAACTGAAGCATGTTATACTATGCCACTGCATCACAAATTTTTAAAGGAGAAGTTGTACTTTTGTGTGCTTCATTCTTCCATGGTGATCTTCAGCGAACTACCAAAAGAGCTTTAGTAGGGTTTAAAACAGAGTCTCATGTGCCTAAGCAGTAAGTTAACTGCAAGTATGTTAATGATAGCTAACCAAACCAATATATTCTGTGACATGAGAAGAAAACAGTACAWGAAGAATCAGAATTACAGGAGCTAACATGAGTTAACTGTGTATAACATGAGCAGAATGGGTCAAGTGGTCACCCATCAACTCACTGCCAGATCCTATCTGAAGAGACTCGGGTATAGCCTGATTTATTTTTTTTGATCCAATGTCTCTCTTTAGAAAGTTAAAAAAACAGTGATTTGAAAACTGCTTTTCAGAGGCAGAATCTCTTGGAGAGGGCAGCAGACATATTGGTTTCTGCCTTCTCCAGGTCAGCTCCTAAATCAGCCTGCAAGCCTAGCTATGTTTGCAGAAAATAATTTTGTTCTTTACCCCTTGAGGATCAACTGACAAAATGCCAACATAAAATGCACGTAAAAATATCTTCAAAATTAGCTTTTTGTACTCACTGTGGTTTCAAGTGATGCAAGTTTATGCTATGATGTGCAGCTCAGATCTGTTTTGGGTAGGTCATYGTGTTCTTGTTAAATTTCCTGAAGGTGCAAAAGCTGTGGTTTTTAAATGGACAAATACCAGCATACGGGTAAATACTTCCTCACAGATTAAGTTTTATACTTCAGACATGGAGAACTATTTGTCATGAAAGCTGTAGTACTTTCCAGATTTTTTTAAAGGGAGTAATCAGATGTGAAAATTTTTTCACGTGAAAAATCAAAGAATGTTTGATGATATTTCTAGAGATTTTGTTTGGGACATTTGTGCTGGAAAGACTATAAAAATATCAATATTGAACTRGCAGTGTGGTACCTTTTAAGGAAAAGGCCAATGTCTTTTTCAGTTTTGTTCATGTAGAAAAATAATTGTCACTTTTATCCCACAAACTCACTTCTTCCTTGTAGTTCATAACCTTCTCCTGTGGACTTGTCTGAACTGTGTTTCAGCTAGGAATATAATTGAAGGGGAACAAGATCCTTTAGTATATGCTTCATCTCACTTAGAGTCAGGTGTGAAGTGGAGTCAGAAGCTTTTTCTGTGAAGATAATTCTCCTGGGACAGCCTCTCTGAGATCCCCCAAAACACAATCCAAAGGTTTTAAAGCGGGCTGAACAAGAACAGAGAAAGAAAATTGTGCTAAAACAAAAGGCATGGCTTACATGACACTGCTAGTTTGAGACAAAATGATAGTCTGCCAAGGAGGCAGATCTTAGCTTTAAGTGTAGACAGCTTTGGAGAGCATTTTTACTCCCTGTATCCCAAGATGTTCTATCTACTTTCAGTCCATGCTCAGTTATACTTTGTGATTTATTTAATCAAAAAGGTGTTAAAGTTCACTATCACATCCAAATGTTTTATAACAGCATTTCACCAGGGCAATATACGACCAGGTGTACCATTCAAGGGAAATGAAACACAGTCCTGTCCCTAAACAATGAGTTGCATGTCCATACATCTGTTCCACTTTTTTTTTCTTTTTTTTTCTTGACATAAATTTGAATTTGACATCCTCTTCCAATTTCACTGCTCTATACTTAACATTTCGATATCTCACAGGAACTGCCTTTGATTGTCAAAAAAGRCCAACAGATTGCACTCTTTTCTGGCAGGAAATAGTTCAGTCTYTCTGTACTGTGTATGTATATGTGTGTGTTTATGGATGTTTGTACATGTCTGTGCTTGGGTACTAGGCTTACAAAGAGACAGAAATGATCATTCTTCTTGCTATTTTAAATGAAATGAGAATTATTGCTAGAGACCAAGTAATCTGTCACATTGATCTCACACAGCAGGCAGACAATAATTTCTTTCTGTGTGACCCCAGTGTGATCACACCTGTAAGAATAAGTTCAGTTCTGGGAATCTCAATATCACACATATATTAACAAATCAAAGGGMGTTCAGGGAAGTACAACAAAAATGATTAAGTGTTCAAAGAGAATGAAATGTAAAGAAATAATGACAACATAGCCAAGCAATGGCTAATATGATAATGGAGTACAGTATTCAAAGGGACAAAATCTCAACAGGAGTTACTTAAAACAGTGTCAACTCAGGAATTTAGGAAAAAAAAAAGAATAGGAAATTCTGAAAGAGGAAGCAAAACAATAAATACGTAAAAAAGTTAGATTTCTTATAATTTTGAAAAATTCCTAAGGTGAGAAATGAAACCACATTGCTTAAACTAGCGTAGAATAATTTTACAGGCTGCTTACAGATTTTTGGTGATATCAGTCAGATCTCTCTGTGTTAATTCCTTTAGCCCCATTCTAACCATGTATGAAACACAACAGYTGATCAGATATCATATACTTAAATRATTACATTGACCACATACAACTTTGCAGGAACTCTCAGATCTCTAGCTATTGTCGAGTTTGTTACTTCTTAGGTTCTGGTTCCACTAAAATAATAATATGAAAAAATGTACATCTATAATCATTTATTGGATTGAATGCAACTCTAGACCCATCCGAATCAAAGAATAACACAATAGTTAGAATTGAGGGGACTTTTATACGTCATCTTACCTATCCTCAGGCCCCAAAGTTAGCAGGGCTTACTTTGAAGTTAAATTGCTCAAGCCCTTGTGAAATCAAGCTGAGAATATCTCCAAGGATGAATATTCCACAAACTTATTTAGCCAGTGCTTGACCASTATCACTGTGGAGACTTTTTTGTTTTCATATACATAATAAGAATTTTCCTTCCAGTAACTTTTGWCAGTCTGTAGTATCTCTATCTTTCACAGTGCATCTCTGAGGAGAATCAGGCTCTGTCTTCTCTAGACCCTCTTGTTAGAGAGCAGCAGACACCAATAGGGTTGCTTCGCTTTCTCCAGTCTAAGCAGATCCAGTTCCCTCAGCCTCCTCTGACACATTATGTACTCCAGTCCCCCGTCCGTGTTAGTGGCCTGCTGCTGAATTCATTTAAATTTGTCAGCATCTTTGTTAYAGTAGGGAGTCCAAAACTGGAGATAGCACTCCAGAGGCAATCTCTTAAGCTGCAAATAGAAGAGAGGAGTTGGATTCCTTGACCTGTGGGATATGCTTTGCCAAGGCAGTGCAATATGCAACCAGCATGGGTGTACTGTTGTATCCTGTTTAACTTGTTTTTTGTCAAGGCACTTCCTCTGCACAGCAGGTTTCAATCTGTACTGCTGCATGGAYTGATTGTATTCCAGGTGCAGAGCTTGCATGAATTTCTTTAGGTTTATCTAGCTTGACCATTTTGACCATATTCCATTTCTCCAAGCTTGATACCATCTATGAACTAGGTGAGGGTCCATCCCATCATCCAGGTTATTAAAGAAGTAACTTCAAAGGCTCAGTCCCTACTGAATGCCACTAATAACTGGACACTAAACGGACTTTGAGGTGATGGCTCTTAGTCTTTTTATTTGGCAAGTTGTCAGTCTAGCCAGATTTCTACCCACATTATTGTCCATTTATCTATCACTCTCCAATTAAGCTACATAGATACTGGAGAAAGATTGTGTCAAAACCATTGCTAAAATCAAGATAAATGACATCCACCACTTCCCTTTTGCTCACTGAGTCAATCAGTTAATCATGGAAGCTAAGTGGGTTAGGCATGAACCACAGTCACACCATAGTGACTATTCCTAATGACAATTCTGTCCTTCATGCATCTGGAAATGACTTCCAGTAGGATTTGTTCTATCATCTTCTCAGAGACTGAAGTGAAACAGACTGGCCTGACAGATTCCTCCATCTTGACAACAGTTATCACACTGGCCTTTTTCCTGTCATCAGGAATCTCCTCTATTCTCTAAAAATTTCCAAAGAAGATAGAGAGTGGCCTAACAATGGCATCAGACAGCTCCCTCAGTTCTTTTGGATGTATCTAGTCTGGTCTCATGAACTTGTATATAAACATTTATGTTTGAGGTTGCTAATCTTTCCTTAAATCTAATTAGTCTTCTCGTACCTTTGGTAACACTTCTTTACCTCAGACTCTGCTACTAGGGACAGAGACTTGGGAGGTTTGTCAACAAACCTTTCAAGGCAGAGAAGGTACTGAGTAACTCCAGCTGAATTTTGACTTCTCTAATTGTATTCCTACAGACTCAGGCACTGTTTCTATATTTGTCCTAGGTAGACAGCCCCTAGCTCCACTCTGTCTATTTTCTTTTTATGTTTGAAGTTCAGTCAGGATTTCTAACTTCATTTAGCTAACCTTCTGCCTCATCTACTTGATTTCCTGCACATTGAGATGGACCTTCTTATGTCTTAAGGCTATTGCCCTTGAACATCAGTGGGATCCTATGATCCCCTCTGTCATTCAGGTCAGCCTCCCATTGTCTATTAGTCCCCCGAAAAAGCTGAAACCTGTTCTCCTGAAGCCTACTGAAGAATAGGTTCACTGTTTGCCATACTGAACACAAACGGATAGAAGTCATTTCACCCACCATAGCAGCGGCCAGAGCAGGCACATCCTTAATCCTTGGAGATTAATCCTGTTTCTTGGATCCATTTCTTCATTAAAAAAAAAAAAAAAAAAAGAGAGAGAGAGACTTTTATATCTCTGGATCTGAATGATCCTACCAGGAAATAAAATATATGGTTATGAAATTATAAGAAAATTTAGTGACCTTGAATCTTTTCTTTGTATATTGATTCACAAATTAAATCTTATAAAATAGACAGCACATTTACTCAGTAATATTCATTCAAATATTCAAATCCAACCCATAATTTAAATTACAAGTAGAAAAGAAAAAAAAAGGTAAGTGTCATTATCAATATTCATTAGATAATATTAACCATTTTAGTATTAATATAAAAAATTAACTATGGTACTACAACATTTTAAATAATGTATTCACGYTTAGATATCTATATAATAGAATCTAGGAAAAAACAGGGCTAAGGAGTCATTGARAGGTCATCCAGTTCTTTTCCATGGCCTAAGGCAGAATTAGCTCTCTCTCTATGATTCTATGTAGATATTTTTCTATTTTAATTTAAGATTTCTATGTAGAGTCTCTTCAGAAGTCGATTCACTACCTTRCCTTTGTGTGTTTCCTCAGTGCCTACTCTGAATTTTCTGTGCTACTCTCGAAGTTCATTATTTCTTGTCTGCTACATCATGATTATGGAGGACACTTTATTTTCTTCTCTGTCTGTATGAATATCCAATCATTTTTATATTCACCCCAATGTCATTTGACTGCGCTTACGCCATTTGCTTAAGAAAATGTCATGTGAAACAACAGAAATGTTACAAACGTGAAACTGTATGGCACAGTAYTCCTTTCCTATTCATTGTTTTGAAGGAATATTAGTTTGTTTAAGTTAATTTGACCGTACTTGTTCTTTGCAGAACTCCTTACTATTTGCTATGTATTTCATTCCTATCTTTCATGTGCTTGCAAAGAAGTTGTTTGATTCTTTCTTGTGGARGTTTTCAGAGAGTTCATGGTAGTGTGATTTATCTATAGTTCTCTACTGCAGTTCTTGATCTCCCTCTTTYTTAATAGATATTAAGTTTTCACTTTTCCTGTTATCCATAATTCATCAGGATAATTATTRCAATCTGTTTATTTATACTGAGTTAATTACACCGAAGTTATCCAGTTAATTTATGATTATCTTTACCAATACTATCAATTTGTACATTTCTGCTGCATGTCAAAACGATTATCTCCTGACCTACTTTTTGGTCATATTACTAATATATCCATCAAAAGTGAAAGGATTTTTCTGGTTATCACTTTAGCAACAAATGAGAAAGTGTTGCTCTGTCGATAAATTATTATCACTAACTGATGCTGATTGCACTCCTCTGAGTCATGTAGAAAATGAGATGTAAATAAAAAATGCATTAAACTGAACAGAAACAAAATAAAACCAAACCCACAAATCCAAACAAATATAATATTACAAGAAATATTGAGTTCAACTTTGTTATCAAACTTCTGCACTCATCAAATAAGTGGAAAAACAGTGGGATACCTCTTAGTTTTACACAATTCGATTATTTCATGAACTCAGACCTAAAGTTCAATGTGTACCATGTTCATCTTGAAGAACCACTTAATAATAATAATAATAATAATAATAAAATATGATCACCATGGCATGCCTGTGCTCAGGCAGAATACTTGTTCCAGTTCCCAGGAGAAAGTTGGTGACATCCCATTGACCACTATCAGTCACAGCTGTTGGATTTATATTATTTAACTTTAGGTACTTAACTGAGGCATCTGGGTTAGGATCATACATTTTCTAGATGCTGGCCCAGAAAGGTCCATCTCTTCCTGTTGGCTATAGGGTTGCTGCTACTTGCTGATGCAGTAAACAGTTAATATTAGRTTATATGAATATAGTTCTTAAAGACGTGTGAGTGTCATGCATAGCAGAAAAGAGCATGACTAGTTTTAATGTATCTGGACACATATTCAGTATAAGAGACAAATTTGGAAAGTTGTAGTGTTTAAAGAGACCTAGAGCTGGTAGTAATGTTAGAGCCACAATGCAGACAGTACAGACAGGAAATAGTAAGGCTTGTTTGGCTGCAGCTGAGTTCAGCTGTGGGTACTAAGTATTACAAAAAATAAAATAAAGGAAAATTTTGGAAAAAAAAAMCAATCTGATAACAGTATAATAGCAAACATGTCAGTTGAAGGAAGAACTTCATTAGCTGGTAGCAGAAAAATACTTTGTTATCTTTTATGTATGTGTGTGTTAACCCTTAGGAAGAGACTTGTTATAGTCAGTAAATCATGTATTCTTCTACTCAAGCATCTGAAATACAAAAAAGTTCAAGGCCTAATATGAAATCATTTTTTTTTTTTGCAGCTGCCACAGTCTACAGTAAACTCCACCACTAACAGAATTTGAACTCGAGATTGTCAGCTCTAAAGGAGTGATTTCTTTTTTTACTTTAATCAAAAGAATGGTTCTAGTTCTCCAGTGAGAATTAATCACTGGAGAGGGAACTTTGTTGATATAGAAACTCCATTTATATTATATTTCAGGAAAAGGTTTAGATTGGTTCTTTTATTTTCCATCTCTGCATAGTCTTGAGGAACATCCATATATAAAGCAATTAGCTTTTGTACTTTCATATATTCATCAGAATACTGCTTCTGTGTATAAAACAGGCTTGTATATGAACCTGTTCAAAACCATAAAAGAATTGTGCTTTCTGAACAGGAAATAAAAAAACTGAGTAATAGACTGTTCTTTGTGCATGCTTATTTTAGACAATTCTCCTAGAGAAAAGGTCAGAGGATATTGGTGTGGACAATTCCATATTTGTATATTTTTTTTAATATGTAAATAGAAGAATCTACAGTTTCCTAGGAAGTCATTCTGGTGTCTTTTGGAAGCACTACATTCATTTAAACTCTAATAACCATGGAAGAAATGAAATAGTACTGAACAATAGCTGCACTCTATAATGTTTACAAATGCATTTACAGAAGGTCATTCTTGCTGTGAACCCATTGCACTTGCCGATTTGTTGCACTCTTCATTATACATAATAGAAAATGTATGGGCAACAATGAACTACAAATCTTATTTGGAAAACACGTAACTTACAAGCATCAAAAGGCAAGTGGGGCTGTCTCTAAAACAGGTTTCCTAGTTGGTAATGGATATTTYACTTTTTTCATTGAATGGACTTTAAAAGGACTTTAACTGTATTTCTTATTTTGAYTAAAATCTAGTTGCTGAGAATAGTGCATCTGCAGCCGTTAAACTCTACAGAAYATTATTTAGGCAAAGGAAAAAAAAAATGCCTTCCCACAACACTGAAGTCTAGGACTTACAAACTATTCAAAATTGTATAAGATTACTTTCAACCACTTGTTTGCTAAAATCTGCTCACTTCTGTTTACAATTACCTTGGGTCCTCTGCTATAATGGTGTCTATGAATGCACCCAAAGTGGTATTTTCTGTCTCTCAGAGTCTGCAATTYGTATGCTATAGAAGAGATGCAATATGGGGAAAAAGCATAGATCAGGCAGGAAATGCAGATCAATGTGAATGCAATTTGGGTTTATTATGCACACATTTCTGCATGTACTGAATAATTTACCCATTGTCCAAATTTAGGGAAAGATAATTCCCTGTTCTGAGTAATGAGATCCAACAATAACTAATTATGTTAGAAATGGTTAATCTTCAATTCACTAATGTATGCATATAAACTTTCACAGATTGCACTGGATTTAGGTGCAGAATCAACTTTCTGAAAATAGCTATGGGCAATCTGACTTTATGTAGATAGTGGTTTTCTATATTCTTTTTATTTGATAATGAAAACTACATAAATAACATTACAAAATGTTAATCTCAGCAATATTGCTAATTCATTTAAAAGTTCCCAGAATGATAGAATCAGTAAGGTTGGAAGGGATCTCTGGAGATCATCTAGTCCAACCCCCCTGCTCAAGCAGAGTCACCTAGAGSATGKTAGACAGGGTTGCATCCAGGCRGGCCTTGAAGATCTCCAGAGAAGGAGACTCCACAACCTCTCTGGGCAACCTGTGCCAGTGCCCCGTCACTCTCACAGGGAAGAAATTCCCCCTCACRCTCAGGCAGAACTTCCTGTGCTTCAGTTTCTGCCCATTGCCTCTTGTCCTGTCACACGGGACAACTGAAAAGAGTTTGTCCCCATCCCCTTGACACCCTCCCTTCAGGTACTTGCACACATTGATCAGATCCCCCCCTCAGGCTTCTCTTCCCCAGGCTGAAGAGGCCCAGCTCTCGCAGCCGTTCCTCACAGGGCAGGTGCTCCAGCCCTCTGATCATCTTTGTAGCCCTMCRCTGGACTCTCTCCAGTAGCTCCATGTCTCTGTTGTCCTGGGAAGCCCAGAACTGGACACAGGACTTGAGAAGAGGCTTCACCAGTGCTGAGTAGAGGGGCAGCATCACCTCCCTCCATCTGATGGCAACATTCTTCCTAATGCACCCCAGGACACCATTGGCCTTCCTGGCCACAAGGGCACATTGCTGGCTCGTGGTCAGCCTTTCATCCACCAGCACTCCCAGGTCCTTCTCTGCAGAGTTGCTCTCCATCGGGTCAGCCCCCAGCTTGTACTGGTGCCTAGGGTTATTTCTCCCTAGGTGCAGGACCCTGCACTTGCGCTTGTTGAACCTCAGGAGGTTCCTCTCTGCCCAGCTCTCCAGCCTCTCCAGGTCTCTCTGAATGGCAGCACAGCCCTCAGGTGTATCAGCCACTCCTCCCAGCTTGGGATCATCAGCAAACTTGCTGAGGAGGCACTCTGAAGGAGTTGAACAGGATGGGACCCAGGACTGAGCCCTGGGGGACATCACTAGCCACAGACCTCCAACTAAACTCCATGCCGCTGATGATGACCCTCTGAGCTCTGACTTTCAGCCACTTCTCAATCCACCTCACTCTCCACTCATGTAATGCACACTTCCAGAGCTTCTCTAGGAGGATGTCATGGGAGGCAGTGTCAAAAGCCTTCCTGAAGTCAAGGTACACAACGTCCACTGCTCTGCCCTCATCTACCCCACCAGTCACTCCATCCTAGAAGGCTATCAGACTGGTTAAGCAGGATTTCCCCTTGGTGAATCCATGCTGGCTACTCCTGATCACCTTCTTATCCTGCATATGCCTGGAGATGACATCCAGAATGAGCTGTTCCATCACCTTTYCAGGGAYGGAGGWGAGGGTGACGGTCCTATAGTTGCCTGGGTCTTCCTTCTTGCCCTTTTTGAAGACTGGAGTTAAGTATGTTTTAAGTTGATGTGTTTATAAAAGAGAGGAGGAAGAACGGTTTGTCATCTGATAAGATGATGAAATATGATAGGCTACACTCTCTGCTCAGTTTTTATCTGGGTTGATTAAGTCCTGATACTTTATRTTATCACATGTGCAATGTGTGACGTAAGGGTCACACAAAAGTCAGTGGTAATATATTGATGAGMGATGTGATTGGTACAGAAAATATCTTTTCTAGTGTACATCTACAGTGAGAGATGCTATGTTAAAACTTCTGATTTTCTGCTTTTCCTCTGGGCTTTATTTTGGTCAGTGTGGTTGTATAGCAGGTGTAAAAGAGCTACAATAGTTGGTATGAATCTTTATTTGCTGAGAATAAAAAGAGATCCATAATATATAATGCACAGTATCTTTAGCAATCAYTTGAAACATAAAATGAAAAAAAAATGCCTAAAAATGTTTTCTACCATCCTGATTTTTTAACTACATAATTTTTATATAACTACTTGAAGAGAACTTTTTAAGAAAGTTTTAAGGATTCTTTATAAATTAGTCAGTATATCTTTGAAGACATAAGCATTTGAATAAAACTTATATTTTGCTGAAAGATTCTTAAAAAAACCCTTTATATTTGAAAAAGAAGCCTTTATATCCTATTTTTATTCACTGTCAAATGAGATAAATATTAATTAAATGCTACTGATTTTGAAAGTTTGCTGCAGTTTGTCATAGATGAGTGCATAGATAGATGAGTATTTATTAGTCTTTCACTGAGAACTTGACTCAAATTGACATAAGAATCTTTTGAAAATAATTGATAATAAAGAACAACTTTGCTTATTAGACACTATTCAATTTAGCTTATGATACATCAGCCAGTTAGTACACTGAATTGTAGATTTGAAGATGAATTTGTACCARATTTTGTCCAAGACACGAGTATTSTTTTTAACAATAGTTAGAAAAAAATGAATAGGTATCATTTTTGCCTTTCTTTCTGAGAAGGTCTTTAGCATACCCACACTATATTCCCTGACAGAATATAGATTCTCTCAACCATATATCATTGGTTTTCTATCTCTGGTCTTTCAGACAATATTTAAGGTATGCTTTATCTGTCAGAAACAGTTTTGCTCTGTATGCATAGTGGTTAATTTCCTCTTACTGGAATGATAAAAAGCAAAAATAGAGCCCTTTGTGTTCAATTCCTTTTTGAGAGAAAATCAATAAGAAGTCAAAGTTACCTATATAAACCACCACAGTATAGACTTGAGACAATTTGATATTTTACAAATCATATAATCAAAAGAAATCAATAGAAAAGCCAAAACACTTTGTTGAGATATGCTATGTTTTAGATAAAAAAAAATCAAAAAACCTGAAAGAACTGTTTTAATAACTGAGGCTTGAGAAGATGCATAACATATAATGCTGMACTTGGCTTTTTATATTAATTCTTGGGCATTTTATATTCAATCCTTTCTTAAACATTCCAGCCAAGTCAGTAAAAAATTATTGATCAGCTTTAGCTGATGACATGCCTATAAAGTCATCAACAAATATTGGTGTCTAATACAGAAGCACATAAGGATGTCTAAGATAATGGATTATAGTGCAGTGGCATTGATAGATAAGGTTAATGTGTTTATTTAGATGTTAGATGCTTTCTGAGAGATTAATAAAACTAATTTCTTTCTAACTCTTTTTGGTGCAAATTTAAGTGCTTAGACAGCATTGATCTCATCTTGCCTATGAGAACTTTTGGTCATAAAAGTTGTACCAAGTTTGGTAAATGAATTTTTTCTGGAGGTCTGTATGTTCTTAAATCTTATATATTCCACATATATAAAAAATCTTATGTATTCCACATGCTTCTGGAACTCTGAAATAGCCTAACTCAGCACAATTATTTTTGCTTTCAGCACACACAGAAACATTGTGATTTGTGATAATACTAAGTCAAAAAACAAAACAACAGCATCTTSCTCTAAAAAGCATTTTTTTTCACTCTTTGGATGTGAATTTGCCCATCTATAGTTTACTCTCCAAATCACATGATCTCTAATCAAATTTTAAGCCAGCTACATTGACATTTTTACCCCTGCTGTTTACCCCTGAGTTTGTCAAGAAGGTTAAAGAACTGACATTACAGGAAAATGAAGTTATGTATTTATTAGTACTCTGTGTTGGAAATAGCAATGCTAATGCTCAGCCCAGCATGTTTCCGGCAAAATTTCAGTGGCTCACAGCTCTCATTTGCACTCTTACAAGGATTATGGGAAAATTATAAAAAGGGTATTTTTGAGCCTCCTGGCAAGCAGACTAGTAGAAAACAAAAGTAGTAAAATCACTATCTTTACCAAGGGACTCCTTCGGAATACATCATAAAAATAATTTGGTCTGACTGACTTAGCAGGGAATTCACACCAAATCTCCATGCTCAACAACATCTCCAGTGGTCCCTTCGGACTCATGTTCGTTCTTCTGGAAGAATATAGTGTTGCATAGGCCAATCAGACAGTCACTCTGCCTTGTCTGTGTCGGTGATGATCTGACTGATGGTTGGTGACATATTGTGCATCCATGGGGAGAGAAAAATGCTCACACAAGGGTTGCTGATAACCTTTCTTTTGAGTGTCTCTATAAATAAGAAGTAAATGTAATGGGATCATATTGATTAGACTAATGACAGAGCTGATGATGAGTTGTAATCTCCTTTAAGAGATCATTAGGAGGGAGAGTCTGCTGGCTGGGTAAAATTATTCGGCAATCTAGAATTAACATAAGCCTTTTTTTTGCTATTTTTTTCTTTTTTTCATTACAGCATATGCACAAATCTGTGATGGAGCTGATGACTGATGATGATGATAGTAATGATAATGGCTGCTTGATTTTTTTTTTTATGCTGCTATGCACTAGCCTCATGTGCTGACGATATACAGTATGCACTAGGACTTCATTAGGAATTTCTGAGACAAGTATGATTCCTTCTTTCACCTGCTTAAAATACCTTTCATCCGTGTTTCTGATCTCGGGGTCATCCTACAGAGAAATTAATAATGAAAATCAAAAAAGGAAATTTCATGGCTGGCATTATTTTTGAAACAAATCTTTAAAATAATTGACATTTGAGAAACAAGGAAAGGCTCTTCTATACATTGCACATCCATTTATTACATTACCATTATTGAAGAATCAAAGAAACTTTATCAAGAGARTAATTGTGTTCTGCATATTACAGTAGGATCTGCAAGATGGATTTTGTAATAGGATAACATAAAATAAAGCAGTATGCCAGAAAACAAATAAAAAAAAATGCACAGCAGATTTTTCTTTACTCACTGAGACTGTATTCTACATAAGTCTGGGAATTCTCAAGTTTAGACTTTAAGGGCTAGGATCATTGATACAACTCTTGTCTCCTGTAAACCTGATTTATGAACACAGGAGACCGGAAATATATTGCTTTTTTAAAGCATCTGTCAGGCTGACCAGACAGTCAACCAGACTGAAGTCATTGGTCACCATTACAGAGCTTTTTTTTTTTTTTTACTTATAAAACACATATGACAGTATAGATATAATTTACGATTTCAATGACTAATCACAACAAATGAAGGCAGAAAAATACAAGTATCTGGCACATAATCAGGTATCACAGTTAAAGTGTTGAGCAGAACAGAGACAGGGGCAGTCTCTTTTCGCATGAAGAAGGAAATGAACTTCAGGTCACTCCTACTTTCTTGGCCACTGGCTGTTATCCCGGAGGTGCTGTGCTTGAAAGATTTCATCAACAATATTTCAAGACTACTACTGGGCAATCCAGAGAACCGCATTAACATTGGCCTCAGAGGAGYTTTTCCACATGTCATTCCTGCCAGAGGCTAAAGAGCTGTAGGAGAAGCCGTGGAAGAAAGCTAATTAGGAAAGGGAAAGGGGGATGGAATTGAGTATAAAGATCAAACAAAAAACATTATTCTCAAAGTCATAATGGTGTGTGTCCTTGTGTGTATTTCTAGCTTCTTTACTACGATGCCCCATGACATTCTCACATTTTGAGATACACTACATATTTAATAAGACAGCAAGCTTGGAGGAATATTTTGCCATCAAAAATATTTTCAGGAATGAAATACTATAGTATAACTTTTTAATGAAAATCTTCACTGTAAGCTAAAAAAACTGGAAGCATACGTGGCATATGCATTTCTTAAGAATGCACAGGTGTCCTAAAGCAGGGAATTATATTACATTATATTACAATTAAACATCTCTGTCTAGAATCTGTCAYATTTAGGTTTCAGATGGGGAAAATTAACAGTACCATCTGAAAGTCTACGTCTTCCTCATATCTCCTTTCCAGGACATTGAAGCTGTGACAAAAAGTACAGTTAATTTGTTACGCTATAGATTGTAGCAGCTTTCTAGTATTTTCTAGAAGATATCTTTTCCACAGAGACTACGAAGTAGTCTATAATCCTCTTGACACAGCTTATGGGTTGTTTTGATATTCATATGTATTTTGGTCATTTTGAAGGAAATTATAGACATTGCAATGYAGGAAAGCACAACTGAACTAATTATCCAAGTTATCCTCTCTTATAGTCAGGGACAAAATAGGTACTCTTAGAACATAGTTCATTTGACTTGTTTTGCATGTTTGCCTTAGGTTGAGATTATTTCTTTCCTAAGAGCGAGTGTTTCTCTTCATTGACTAGCTATCTTGAGTCAGCTTGTTCATAGAAAACACTGATGATGTCAGTGCTGAAGATGTTTATATTTGATCAGGTGGATCCAGTCCCTTCAGACTAGATAATTTCAGCATCTTCTGATCTCAGAGGGGAACAAGGTTAGCAGAAATAAATCTGAGGTTAATTCCTGTCATGTTTAAGAAGGGGACCAGAACAAAGTCACATCCTCCATCTTTGCCCAAGTTTTTGAAGTGCTTATTTTCCTTTGTATGCCTTTCAAATTGGCTGTAATTTCTAAAGCTGTCTAGCTTGGAACTTGTCACGTATGAAATGGGCTTAATACAGCTGCTGAGATACTGCCAGGCTGCACTGAACATCGGCTTTGAAGGATGAGCTCTGTGGGGATCCCACTGCCTGGGGAATTTATCCCCTGATGAGCTGTTGGAGACACCTAGCTGGTTTCAGGGCTGGACAATTTCATTTACCTTTTGATGGATGTTTCTTGGTTTGCTAGACTGTGTTCAGATAATTACTATTTATTTATTTACTGCTCCTCTAAACGATGCTTCTAGAAGGAATGCTGGACTTATTTATGCTAGCTAATGAGAGCAACATATGTAGTTTATATGTTTTTAATTTTTTAAAAACCAGAGTGTTTAGCTGCTGTGAGGATCTGTGGTATAAAAGTGAATAAAATGAACGTTTTGAAAAATTCTCTTATTCATGTGCTGTCTACTGTGATAAAACTCAAGGTGGTAGGTGTTTAATAAAATGACTGACAGGCACTATAATGCAAGTTGCTAGTAGCAGTGCTAGTTCTGTAGCACACACTTCAGTACAGCCTAAATCCCATATCTGAGAAGAATGATAATTAAAGCAGAATAAATACAAGATATTTTAAAATGCTGGTTCACTGCTATTGCTGTACATTTTTTATTTTTAATTCTTCTCTTTTCCCACTAGTAATTTTTCAGTGTCTGCACTGAAATATATTCTGTTACCCATAAGCTTGAGTACCCTGTGCTATTATTATTCATTTTCTAAAGTTTAGATTGTTGCAAAGTTTGCATTCCTTTCTTGGTTGACTATAGAGTAGCATGTAAATGAGACATGGGAACTATACTTTTAAAATCATAAATAAATCTTTCTACTGCTGTAAATATATATATATATATATATATATATACACACACACGTGTGCGCACACATATAATCTTTAAAGAACAGAAAAGCTGTTTGGGACATGAAAACTCTTTTTTTTCAATTAAATATTAAAAAGTTTACAGCACAGTTTTCCCCTTTCAAACTTAAGCAAAACTCTGAGAGATTTTATAAGAGTTATATCAGTGAAGTAGAAAGTGTCATGTGTGCTAATTTAAARCATGTTTGTGTGTCTGTATATAGGGTAAAAAAACATATTTCCCTATCCATTTGGTGACAATTTACATATAGAATACCAAACAATGAAAATATCTAGTTTATGGATTTTCTTTGACATTTTTCACACATTATCATGAGAAAAATCAGTTTTACTTTGTCTAATAAAGACGATTCTCCCACAAAAATAGAGTGACTGAGCGCTGGAAGCTGGCACAGGTTGCCGAGAGAGGTTGTGGAGTCTCCTTCTCTGGAGATCTTCAAGGCCCGCCTGGATGCAACCCTGTCTAMCATGCTCTAGGTGACCCTGCTTGAGCAGGGAGGTTGGACTAGATGATCTCCAGAGGTCYCTTCCAACCTCACTGATTCTATGATTCTATGAAAAATACTATGAAAACATTCACAAGTTTACAAAAGCTTGTATAATATTTTTCAAATGAGGCCTAAACATATTATTTTGGAAGAAAATTATATCTACACTGAAGGAACTGATCTCAGACAAAGACCAGATGACTCCCATATCTTAGGTAAAGCTGAAGATGCCCAAGAGATCTTTTCTATTTACGCAGTACTGTCATCTCAGTGCTGAGGGGAGAATATGTATATATATATATWTTTTAATTTTTCCTGCTATGTCAGTGGTCTGCCTCCCCTTGGTTGACCTTGCTTTGAACCTGTCAGAAAGGCTAACTGGGAGAGGAGATKTATACTGCTTTAAACAAGAATGGTAGTTGTTGCTGTATGCATTTGGACTATTTCTTTCAAGTAGTTCATATTTGCATCCCGCATCAGAAAAAATGCAGTAAGATAAGTTTTCTCTATGGTATTTCATATAAAGTACACTGAGACAACACTGGATAGAGGAATTATAAAAATACATTGTTCTCTTTTGCTAATGGATCAGTATATAATTTTCAAAAACAGATAATTTAATAGAACATTTGTAGTCTATATATGTAAATTTAAGCATATAAAACTGCATTTTTTTTTCTCTTCAAGAAAAGCCATTTTGAAAACTACTTTTTCCAATGAGGATATTTTGAACTATGTTAAAACAGTCATGTTTAGGAAATAAGCCAATCCATTTAATGTCCATAATATTTTTCAGAATATAAATGTTGAATCATAGTGGAGCAAACATTCAGCTGTATTTGTGAAGCCCATAGCAAGTGACATCTTCAAGCAACTCATACCAATCAAATATTATTTAAAGAGTAATAAATCAGAACAAAATTACATGTCAGGTATTCAAAGGTCATGAGCAATAGAATTGCAGTACAAAGTCATTGGCAGAAGGAGAAAATCACTACTGCAATCACACTGCAATTATCCAGTTCTAGACTTCTTTATATGAAAAGTGGAATTGTAACAGTTTAATGAAACAGTGATAATAATTGCAAGCTAATATTTTTATCTTCTTCAGATTTGACTTTGTTAGGATGCTGTTAAGAGGYCAAAGGAACAAAATTAACAAGTGACTAAAAGCCACCTTATATTACTGTATCAGAAAACATCTATCATGATGTCTAAATCCATATCATTTAGTCAGAATGAAATCATCAGTCTACAAGATATAGTAAAAAAAAAAAAAGAAAAAAGAAAAAAGAAAATCACTCCATTATTTCCTTTCTTCATGGCATTTTGAGTATTATTAATAGTGCTTAATTTCAGGCAACTGACATCGGAATTTCCAGTCAGAATTAGATTACTTCAGAAAGGTTTCTGCTCTGAATTACTTTCTCAAAGAGTTTCTTTCTCCCTCTCACTTCCTCTCTYTCCCTCTCTTCTCTCTTTCCCTCTTTCTCGCTCCCCCTCCCTCCCTGGATAATGTAGGGCCCCAAGGAGACTTTTAAGTGACTTTTACAGTTGGATATTGTGAACATTCCCCTCTTCATGCAAATTCAGAATATATATGCTTAGATTATTAGCATTAACTGAAGTGGAATAAGACACAAACGTATTCTTCATGCAAATATATGAGATAAGTACCTCTGATTGCCATGACATAAGCAAGGAAAATTTGGCTCTCCAGCAGAAAGTACCTTCTTGATGAAGTATGAGACTGTTTGGTTATGTGGATAGTTGGACCAAAACCAAAGAAAATGCTGATAGTTCATTTTTATTCCAAATCCCTGAAGTTTAAGACAGGGCAAAATTCATTACTGTAAGAGAATCTAATTTGTACCTTTCTCTCAAGAGTGTAAACTAATATCCATGAAGAAGAATTTGGAAATGAGTTCATCAGAAGTCAAGAGACCTATTATGTGAGAAACCACAGAATGATTTTTGAAGCCATAAAAGCCCTTAAATGTATTGTAAATGTATTGTAAACGCTGTCTGCTTGATCTTGCAGTGTTTTGGCAGGCAAAATTCTCCTTGATGCCAATGGGAGTTTTGCCATTATCAGAGTCTGAAAGAAAAGATCTTCTATAAACACTCTAGTAGTTTAAAACATTACATTTATTATCTCCATGAGAACTATATCCTTAATAAAGCTAATAATAGTGAATACATTTGTTCCTGATGTACAGCTCTGAGAAGAGGGAGGCGAATATAAGACCATATCTAAGTCCTACTTAAGTTCATAAATAAGCGAGTGGGTACATTCTTTGTACCTTGGTAATTCGTTATTTGTCCCGTGCTCACCTACCTGTCTGTGAGTATAGGTGTATTTCATTCTGCACGGACTATGGTTGTATACATACTCATTTGGACTGGGAATGGTAAAAATCATGAATCTACCTTAGATAATTTGACTTGTTAATGTAGTGACTTTTTTCCTTCATTTTCCATTAAAATAATTCAACTTCTCTGAAGTTTGTAGCAAGCCCAATCCAATGCACAAAAGACTTTTCACAAGGATTTCTTTTTTCATGCAAAGATTTGTCTTGTGTCAAACATCTTAAAACCCATGGGACCGTGCTTGTAAATGTATCTTAACACGTCCCTCCTTGTACCATACCTCTAAGTGAAAATAATTTGTTTCCATGCTTACTATGAATTTTTATGCATGAAAAGGAATGTGTTTCTCTTATTTGGCTTTTAACTATAACTATTAGTTGAATTAGAAAAAAAACAAAAACCAAAAAACCAACCAGACCCCACCCCAGAAATAGAAGCTTAATATTAAGGACTAAACCTACAAAGGATCTTAAAAACACAGGAGCCCACATGTTCTATAGTTCTGGTCGGGATTTTGTTTTTAAGTCAACTTATATGTATTGATAATGATTTTATTATTCAGCATTAACACAGATATGCTCGTTAAGTGTACTGAATTAGCAGACATCAAACTGGGTAAACATTTTGCTAATCGCACAGCAATCTCCCCCTGCCTCATTTCCTAATCAGTTCAGATACTGTCATACAGAATCCTTCTCCACAAAACCTCATTTCCCAGTTGTGTAGCTGCTGTGAAATGAGCCACTTCTCCTCAAAAATAGCTGTTGAAGGTTGTCAAAAGAYCGTTTGATCAGCCACCAATGTTCTATGCGCTGCAATAAGGTGGCAAAGTTGTCATTCCAGTTCAGCCTTTACAAGACATAGACGTGTAGCTTTTTGAACTGTGTTCTGGTCAGTCCTACAACTCACTGAGAACGACTGGACCAGATCAGCTCTTGTAAAGTAAATTCCAAAAGAAAATCAAATGTGCTAGAAACCATTCTGGTCTTTCAGAAGGCGTTCCTACTATGCCAGCATCAAACAAATTTTCTACTGTGGTTCTGAAAGATTTCTGATGTAGCGGTTATTTTTAAGCAAAACACATGGGAGAAAAGACAAAAACTAAACCAAAATAACTCCTTGTAATGATTATGGATATCTATCATATCACATTTCTGAATCTCTTAGCACCCTGACCAAAYGCTATTTTTGATGATCACGCTATTATCAATAAGAGTTTAATTATATTATATAGAATCAATTTCTAYTTCTATTTACAATTGGAAAATGTGTGATTTTGTCCACATTCAATTATTGCAATAAGGGGATTCTGCACAATTAAAAAGTTTTTACATTTATTTTCCTGTGTTATGAATGAATATTTTATTACATTACATATACCTATTTGCACATACATAAGATATTCCTACATTCTCTGTGCAAAATTTGCATTAATTCACCTGTGATTGTGAATATGTGCTAAAAWATCAGCAGTGAAAGGACAATCCAAGTTTGCTGAATCTCCAGAAAACCCTTTTGTTGATTGCTTCTCCTGGTCCAAATCTTCAGCTGTTCAACWCAGATGTTGAGAACAAAACATCGACCAAAATCTTTTCACATAAATTTCWTAGTGGAACTGTAAATGAGGTTGTTAGTTTCTTGGAATTAAGAACTCATCTAAGACAGCTATTTGCTGTARAGGAAATAAAAGGCGATCTGACATCAATGGCAATGTGATCCAACAAGGTGGTTTTGTACTGCCTTAAAAAGTAAATGGTGGTCTGGTAAAGAGCCTTTCAGAACTACTAACAGACTTTTACGATGACTGTATTCACTAGGATTTTCCATGAAGGTCCAATATCTGTAGATAGCTGCACTATAATCAAAATAAAATATTCAGTATGTTTTGTAAGCCACTACTTGCCCACGGAATTCAGGAAAAATGAATCGGCTCAGCTCTTTCCAGGAGGACATAAAACTACTTCCTGTAGTTGTGTTAATGTTTCTACAAAATCTCAAATCTGTTGTTTCTACCTGATACTCTTATCTAAGAGGCTGTCCTTGGGTTGTTACTACTCCCAGAAGCATGTAAAGTTATGAAACGTTCTAATTTTCTGACTCAGGGTGATGGCTCTGGACTTTGTTTACTCTGTAGTCCAGAGCACGGATCCTGGAACTCTGCAATTAATTCCATTACTTATAAAATATATTTATGTATTTATCTCCATTCTAGCAAACAGGATTTTCTGCTGCATTTATACATATTACTGGAGTTCTAGAAGGAATCACTTTATTGAATTTTTACTTTATTTTAATGATTGTTCAGAAGAAACCTGAAACTAGAACACAAGAAAACAAAACTAGCATACTTCAGCAGCAATTCAGTCCTTAGTCACAGGAAAGAGATTTCTATCCATATGAAACACATGAAGCAGGACTAATGCTAAAGCAATCTGATAGGATTCAAATTCTGTTTGTCTAAATTATATCACTGTAGTACCTGATCTTTTAACATTCATTAAGCCCTTCTATATACATACATGTATACTCAGATATCTCTATAAAATCTATATTTACATTTATGTGTGTATGTATGTGTTGAAGGCTATGTGTGTTTGTGTATCTTTATGTATATTGTTMGTTTTATTTATATATCTATCTCTATACACCCACACATACACAAATAGATAAATAGTTTTACAGCTTGTTGAAAACTGGTAACCTATCGTTAGTAAAGGCATAGTCAGACATTGATTTACCACAGATGCGTATTAYAACTAATTTCTTGAGGTCATCATTAAAAACTAGAAATACTGTCAAACTAACTTGAAAGACAGTCTCATCAAAATAATTTTCTGACAGCTATTTATTCAAAAATACATTAAATAATTAAGAACACAGTGTAATATAAGTTGTTAGCAGTAAAGTATGGTACTTATTGTTAATAAAAACAATGCTTTTGTTTGAAATTTGAGTAGTCAAGTAACACTATAAAATAAACTTATCGTCTGAGAATAAACTTATCTTGTTGTGATCGGAAACCCTGAGCAGACCTTAGGTCATGAGATCTCATCCTTGGGCTAAAATAGTTCTACAAAGCATGCACATAAGAATAAGAGCTACTGCATGGCAGAAGATGAATTACAGATCAGATTTGTTAACAGTTAGACTTGCCCCTCTATGCTTGTGATTAAATCTATGAAGGTATTTTGTGCAGAAACTGACTTTAAGCACTCTACTATCTAGCGGAATCCTCCTTTTTTAATATATCACCTAAATTTCCTACAAGACGTTGTGGAATTTTTGAGCACCTAAAAGCAGATTTACAAAATTAAATAAAAAGTTGGCCAATAAGATAGGCCAATGAAACAGGTTCTAGCACCCCTTTCTCCCTCAGACTTAGATTTCTAATTCAGAGATGAAAAGTACTCATATCTTCAGGCAAAACTGCCATCTGGGAAGTCTCTTTTGCAGCCAATTTTTGCTTGGACATGAGAAAAAAACACAAAGCAAGTTTTCACTCTTGTATTATCATTACCATGTAACATTCCTCTCTGAGGAACCCAGTTACCAAATCTCTACTCTGGTTGGACTGACATAAAGATGTGAATGTAGGTATMTTGCATCACAGAATATCCTAAAATTAAAATGTAATGGATCAGGTTCAGAAAGCTGGATCTGATCATAACCTTATACTAGGTGAGAATTGTATCCATCTAACTGCAAAGTAGATCTTTAACTATTAGCTCTCCAGTTTGATGAAGGTTAATTGTGTAAGTAGACTGCAAAAAGTTTTGGTCARGGAATGGCTGAAATACACTTCATTCTGAATATTTAACAATCTAGTATTTAGCACATCTGAGTTCAAATTATGTTTTAAAAAAAGCAGACATATTTCTAATTCTCAAATTAATGGCCCTAGAATTAAAAAAAAAAAAAAAAAAAAAAAAAGACAAAGAATAGAAATAGAATTAATAAAAACCCACACAAACAAGACCTAAAAAGTCTCATCCTTCAGCTACTACTTGACTAAGACCAACAAGCATGTTCTCAGACTGTTTTATTCACTGAGCTTAAAGTGGAGGCAGGCAAAGAACCACCCTGACAATCCCAGCCATAGTTCTTAAACAGCAAATGGACCTCAGATATTAGATACGAATATGCTTACAAGCAGCAAAAAATTCAGTGCTGATGATTAAGTAACACTTGGACGAAAACTGCAAAGATAATAAGGATGCAGGTATGGTGGATTTAAGAACAGATCCAATTGGCTGTATGTATGTTTACTTTCTGATGAGCAGAGTGAGTTAGGGACTCAATTTGTCTCTCAACCAGACTGACTTTTTAGACTATGCATTTGGTTTCGCTTTGTGAAAAAAAATAGGCTGTGGAGAGAGAATTATGGATTAATATGTGCATGTGTGTCCTGACCTGAGTATGGACAGGAAGGAGATTGGAGGTTATTTATTTATTTATTTATTTATTTTGTTTTCTCTTTTGGTTATATGAATGCTATATATATTTGAGATAAAGAGAAGCAATTACTCTTGCATTTACTTACCAAAATACATACACGCATGACTAATTCCTTTTCTCAAGTAGGTGTTCAGACACTGTCAGATTTTTCACATGAAGAGAGCTCCTGTGAACTCTCTTCCATTGGTCAAGAGTTTCGAAGCCTCACTCAAATGTAATGCCATGGGAGGTCAAGATCATGCAGGGAAAGACAATTTTTCAGTCAGTTAGTGCGAATCCTGTAGAGAGTCTAAATACTAGAGAAGAATCTTTGATTTGGTCTCTGAATTTCATGAGGAGATAATGGACCACTGGGGTGATGTGCTTATCATGACCTCTGCTGCTAAGCAGACGAGCTAACATGGTCTGGAATACCTGAAGGTTTTTCAGACCGTGCTGTGCCTGGCTCAGGGCAGCAACTTGAAGCCGTGTCTCTACACCTCATTGCAAGTGTCCTAGCGCAATCATTTTCTTTCCTTAAAGAGCTTTTGCAGTTTGTGTAAATAATGAARTACTTAAATATTTTACTGTATGCCAAATATGTGAAAGGTCTAGAATAAAGCTTCTGATTCATATTAGCCACAATATCAATTTGAAAAGATTTCAATACATCTTAAATGAGTATCCTAATTGTCAAGTCAAAATACCACTCGTTGGCTGGCTCCAACAAGGATAGGGAAATTACATTGTCTACTTTTTTGTCATCTTTACAGTAGATAATAATCTGTAACTCTCCTAATATGACAAACAAAKGTTAGATATGTCAGAAGAGAGCAATCCAATAACTCATGCCTAGAAATCAGAAAAGGGAAAGATTAAGCAGAAGAATGTTCACAAGTATTTTCCTGTGCTTAGTTGTCCGAGTTAAGTTTTCAGGCAGACATCTTCTTCCACTCAGTGTAYTGGAAAGTTTGGCTAGCAGTAGGAGTAGTATCCATCTGACCAGACTGAATTTAACCCRTTAGAGTCTTTTTATAATCAGTGAAAAAAATTAAGCATTTTAGGACACAGTTCATTTCATCCCAAARTAGATGTCTACAACATGATAAATTAATTGAAGTCTTTTCCTCTCCATTGACTGCAAAGATAAACACACAAAGATACCTTAGAAAATCTTTAAAGTTACATAATATTGTTTACAGAAAGGAAATAAGCAAATAGGATATCAAACAGCAATGTATGCCTTGGATATCATTTTGTCTCYAYCTATGCTTGTTATTTGACAAACTGATGCAAATCTTACCTTTTCTCTCTCACTAGTAAAGCAAGTAAGAGACTCTAAAAAGGTTAGAGTTRAGTAGAGCATTTTGGGATACGAATTTGGTCTTCCTGATTGTCACAGGGCAAAACTACTCAGCTCAAATAGTTTAACCAAAATCAAGACTGAAGCAGTTTATAACTTTAATAATGACATGTAACTAACTAGCAATCAGTGAGCTATACATTCAGGGTCAATATTGGTAATACAACAGATATAACCACCTTACTTGATGTTTACAAAAGAAACCTAAAAATTTCAATATTCAACCAGGTGCTCCCAGAGACCTGTGACGATGCTATGCTGGTGTTGAAATACCTTGGGAGCTACCACTGGCAGGGACAGAGCCACCACAACAGCACCATATCCTCACCAAGCTCTTTCCCTCTTGTTATGAATTTGCACTCTTCTTTTATTCTTCCTTGTAGATTGACTCCTTCTTTTTGTTTCAAAAGTCCCTGAGATTCCCCCAGTGCTGTTTAACCAACTGATTGTCACCTTCCTCCTTGACATCATCAATTGGGAGCTGAYGGTCATTTCCTCTTTAACATGACTAGTTTTTGGCACACACCCTAGAGATAGTTTTGCCTATTCAATCCCCCCACACGTTGTGTGCACTCACACCCTTATCTTAACAGGTAGTGTTATCCAGGCCTTTTGCCAAGGGTGAGTGTGCAGGCATTGTCACGCTGATTTAATGAACTAATCATTGCAGTACTAGAGTTTATAGGAAAGTCAGCATCTGTTATATTTTCTAAATAAGTCAAATAGATTTTTCAGGAAACCTGAGATGGTCGATGGACATTAGGATGTTTATAAGGTACATGRGATCAGTCTCAGTAAGAATGAGTACCGAAGTAGCATTAATTTTTGGATCTTAGGGAGCTGGATAAGAAGTTTCTTCAACTTGATTTCTGGTCTAGGCAAGTTTTCTGATGACACCAAGCTAGGAGGAGTGGCTGACACATCAGAGGGCTATGCTGCCATTCAGAGAGACCTGGACAGGCTGGAGAGATGGGCAGAGAGGAACCTCCTGAGGTTCAACAAGGGCAAGTGCAGGGTCCTGAACCTAGGGAGGAATAATCCTCAGCATGAGTACAAGCTGGGGACTGACCTTCTGGAGAGCAGCTCTGCCGAGAAGGACCTGGGAGTGCTGGTGGATGACAAGTTGACCATGAGCCTGCAATGTGCCCTTGTGGCCACGAAGGCCAATGGTCTCCTGGGGTGCATTAGGAAGAGTGTTGGCAGCAGGTGGAGGGAGGTGATCCTGCCCCCCCCCCCCTCAGACCTGGGGAGGCCTCATCTATAGTGCTGTGTCCAGTTCTGGGCTCCCCAGGACAAGAGAGACATGGAGCTACTGGAGRGAGTCCAGYGYRGGGCTACGARGATGRTCRKAGGGCTGGAGCACCTGCCCTGTGAGGAACGGCTGCGAGAGCTGGGCCTCTTCAGCCTGGGGAAGAGAAGACTGAGGGGGGATCTTATCAGTGTGTGCAAGTACCTGAAGGGAGGGTGTCAAGGGGACAGGGACAAACTCTTTCCAGTTGTCCCGTGTGACAGGACAAGAGGCGATGGGCAGAAATTGAAGCACAGGAAGTTCCGCCTGAGYGTGAGGGGGAATTTCTTCCCTGTGCGAGTGACGGAGCACTGGCACAGGTTGCCCAGAGAGGTTGTGGAGTCTCCTTCTCTGGAGATCTTCAAGGCCCGCCTGGATGCAACCCTGTCTACCATGCTCTAGGTGACCCTGCTGAGCGGGGAAGTTGGACTAGATGATCTCCAGAGGTCCCTTSCAACCTTACTGATTCTGTGATTCTATGATTTCATGACCCTAAGATGAATCAAAGATTTTCCTAATCAGTTTTGATATCTCCAGGGTTAGTGGCAATTGAGGATCTTTTCTTGTAATCAGAATTTTGGAATTAGGAATTTAGGCCTAGACTGARAACTTTACCTGAGACCTTCATTCACAGTGATTACTCAACCTGCCTTTTGAATTCAGATTTTAAAATTAGCTGATGTTCTTTTATAATGGTGAACTCTGACCCTTTTTCTCTAAAAGTCTTAAATATGCAGGTCTGAACTCCCCTAAGAGAGTAGTWTGGGGTAGATACCTTAGACTACTGCATTTTCCAGCCCTCTCTTGGGCTGTGGAAGAAGCCTGGTCAATTTTACCTCTGGCTAAGCCATATACTATTTGGCTCTCCCATTCAGTACGTATGCTTATCTCTGAGAAATTAGCTCTTTCCAGTCACAACTGAATCAGAGTCAAGGCCATCAAGACCACGTGTGGTTACAGCAAGGACATTCATTTTCACTGTGGAAATAATAATGCATACAAATATAGAAAATTATTATATAGAAAACATTTCTGGAACAAATTTTTTTATTCAAGTTTCAATATATACGTTTCAAGAGGCAAATAGTCAATTTTAATGACCTCTGTTGTGAAAACTAAAGATGAAAAAAACATACTTTTTTTTCTTTCTTTCTTTNTTCCAAACTGAATTTGGTGTGATTGATAGTAGCAGCAAAAACTTAACAGGCTTTTTTTCGAGTGGCATGCATGCATATGCACAGATTGACACACAAACATACTTTTTTTTCTTTCTTTCTTTTTTTTCCTTTTTTTTTTTTTTTTTTTTTTTTTTTTGAGCACATCGCTTTAGGAAGTCATTCCAGAAAGTAGTAATGAATGAATTTAAAGAGGAACCAGAGGTTGTAGGTTGTATCTAGGCTGAGCAAGAGGATAGATGTTGCAGTGTGTCTGGGAATACTGACCTTTGGATTTTCTAAATCCAGGACCATTGTATTTTCTTCCATCTCTGAGAAACTAAATCTGAGGGAAAATGAAATGCTGCTGTCAGTCTAAAATAGAGCTATGATGTGGATTGGACAGGTACTTAGACTGGAGAATATAGAAGTTTTCCCACACTCACCATTTTAAAACTGAACATTTAAAGTGAATTATGCTGATGAATAAGAAGGATTTTTTCTTCTCACTTTGGTAACTAGAGASCATAAGACACTTGAACTGGACTGGCAGATGTGATTTAAGATGAATGTAAGAAAGACTGGTGAAGTTCTGGAGCAGCAGTTGGAKGTCAGGTAGTATACCTGAGAAAACTTTTCCATAGGTGTTTAAATCATGACATTATCTGGAAATGGTTGCTCCAGTTGCTCAGTAATTATTCCAAAATACTCTACCTAGGAAATCTCTAAACTAAAATATATTTCAATTCCACTAAATGAAAAATTAACAACACATCACAATGATAAAGAGATTTTTACATACATTCTGAAAATCYTGCTATTCTGTGTCCTGAAGGAATTATGAAAATAACTTAGAAATATTATTTGCGATTATCTAAACTTCAGGTAGATACTAGCAATTATAAAGAGAACTCATGGGGCTGTTCTAGCATTCCTAATTATTGTCATTAAAGCTCTTTTAGCTTGATTTCATACCCCACTAATGACCTCCATAGATTCTAAACAAACTATTTRCGAATTTCTTTTTGGTCGTGTTCATTATGCTCTTTGTACAACTTATCAGCCATAATATCTTAACCTCTACAGAGGACTGCCTACCTGAAATTTATAGTATTATTCAAAAGTTTGAAGAAATTTATGAAAAAGTCCTATTACTGCAAAGTATTTTTTTTGATAAGATTTGAGTAATTTTTTACTTTTTTTTATCTGAAAGATAAAGCTACTTCTATTTCCAGATTTAATTTCCAAAGATAAAGCTTTTATTACTAAAAATATAAAATATACCTGCTACTTTGTACCACTAAATATTTTATCATTATTTCTAAATGGAAATACTGAAAGTTAGCTTTGAATCATCTGTATTGTACGTACTGGGTACCTATATACTAGGAAATGAAATACATCTGAGAATTTTTTCTGTGGCTGAGGCCAAATAGCACTAAACAGACTGTAGCTACACAATTTAAGTCACTAATCCCTTAAAAATGAGTTGCTGTCTGCTATAAATGGTCTCTGGTTCAGGCTAACTTATGAATTATGCTGGGGAATTACTTGTCAGTGTGCTAATTGATCCAGACTAAGAAGATGCCAGGGACTATTCTAGCAATTTAACAGTACATTATATGCATRTATATATATATGCACACACATACACACAGATATAATATACTTTACATTTAACTACTTTAACTACCAAATCAGGGAATACTGTGGAGCATTATTGGGACCTGAAACAATTTTTTATAATATGTGTGTGTGTAGGTATGTATGTACAARTGTATGTGTGTGTATGCACACWTACATACACACAATTTTTTTATATATTTTTATTCTCTTAAATAAAAATAAAAATAATAATAAAAATAAATACAAATATAAACAGCTTCTGGAATGCAGAGAAAACTCTTGTCTACTAGCTGTGATAGACTGATAAAAGAGGAAATGTAAATCTACATCTAGACAAGTTTGTCTTTGTAGAACAAGTTCTGTCCTTCAGTCTTAGTTTCAATTCAACTTTAAGTGACTTCTTGCACTATCAGTGTCTCTATAGGGTCCCTTTGTTCCATTGAGATGTTCTGTTATGCTTTATTGTATATCTCCTCCCCACTTTTCAAGGGTTTGAGGTTTGACATTTATCAAACATACCATTAGATGTCTATATTGTGGATATCTAAGTTCATTAAAATGAACTATTCATTAAAATGAACCCTAAAGGATTCTACTAGAGTCAACAATAAGAAATGGTCATTCTTAGGCATTATATCTTTGACCTAATTCAGATGTCCGCTTTATGATAAAATGACTAGAAAGTGTTTACTTCTCTCTGATAGCTGCAGAGTAAATCCAGGATAATTTAATCTGACGTAGGCAGCTGAAGTTCAATTCAGTTACCCACAAATAACTGTAGAGTGTTGTCTGAGGTGTCCTAATGTAGCCAGTCTGTTCTCCAGCTGGCAGTCCAGGGGGTAGATGGTTCCCTCATTTATCCCATGTTAGGTCTGCCAGCTTGGTGTCAGTGTATTATATATCCAGGGGGTTCTCAGGTGGCCCAAGATAATTTTGTCAATGTAGCCTCATCCTTTATTATGTATCTCTCTGTCTCTTGGGTTATAGTATTCCCTTAGAATCAGTGGGAATTGGGTCAGCATTTGGAAGCTGTTTGAGTTGCTATAGGTATCTAAGACATCTACAAAATGTTGCCATTTGTGACATAGGAACTGTGAGAAATGAGTGATCTCCTGGATAGTCATCTTGAAGCTATCTGGGCTGTGCTAGGTTGTGTCAAAGAGCATCAGATATTTAGACATGTACAGCTGAATCAAGCCCTTAGTTAACACTGTGAACGAATCAATGCAGTTCATGCTATAGCAAACGCATATTTGTAATCAGATGAAATACACTTTGATCTCTGCAGATCGCTTTGGCTAGGGGCTTGTTTGTGTTGCGTGGACCCACTGGGACATTTCCCATGATCATTTTAGCAGGCTGACAGTAGCTCCTGTACATCCTGTGCCATATCTACATGCATCGTCTAGGTATTTCAGATTAGATATGTGTTTCTGAATCAAGCCCTAGATCTCTGAATCAGCAACTGAACCGAGTCTGAGATGTCTGCTCGTTCGAACGGAAACCTAGACAAAAGCTTAGACGTAAACCTGCGGCTGACTCCCAGAGCAGGCAAGTTGAATTCCTTACGAAGTTTACAGAGCTAAGTTCCAAGATAAAAGCAAAACTTTTAGACCAATACAAAATAYATATCCCTCAAAATTTACCTTCACAGAAAATTGAGATATTCTGGAAGGCATTATCAATTTAAATTTATCCCTAACACAGTATTAAAAAGTGAATCAACTTTGATCTTTATATGAGACTATTTCACATTTTACTCTTGAAAGAATTTCCTGTAAGGTATGTCCTTGTGGCTCTGCTACTTAGGCTACTGTAAAGTCTAATTTTCACTGTTGAACTATATGCTGTTCCTTAAGTAAAGGGAAATAAAGCATTTAAAAAAAGAAACGTGAATCGAAAGTTTTAGCAGCTCAGAAAGAACATCTCCTGCTTATTCTTTTAGTCTTTAGCAAAATATATGCAGATAATTTCATTTTGTAAAAAAAAAAAAAAAAAAAAAAAAAGTAATTCAATAAAGTACTTTACATTGTTAACTATTCTTTTTTTATTATTTATATGGTTATTACCTACTTAGAAATTCACTAATAGATCATGAAAAAGAGAATGATGAAATAACATGAAAAAAAGTGTTTTATTATACAAGTTAAGTACCTTTCTTTCCCTCACTAGTTTCTAGTCCTTTAAGAATGATGTGAGGAAGCCTTACAGAATATATATCACAAAGCTCACAACTCATCAARTTAGTCACGATTTGAATTGTTAGATTGAGGCCACACAGGTCAATGCCTGGGAGAAAGATGGAATCAGGTAACTTCATAGACTGTTACTGGGCTAAATACTTTTTCAGTGGGGCCAGAATCTTCCTTTTTCTTACATTATGTCTTCCTTCACTACAATTTCTCTCTAAGTCCCAAGAGAAAGAAAAACTCATCTTCTCTTGCTAACTAATAAGATTATATCAATGCAATCAGACCCTGCTCCCCATAAATAGTGTTTTTTTTTTTTTTTTAATCCTTCCAGTACGTAGTCCTATACCTGTGTTTTGCTGTGTGCTGTCCCACGTTAAACTAGTCTTGGGAGTGATGAGATCAAATTGATTTTATATATTTGCTAATTTTCTATAGTGTAAGGTCAATATTTTACCACAATAAAWTGACCAAACATAGGCTTGAATAGAACATGAAATGTACTCCTGGGAGGATAAAAGCTTATTCCTCTTCAGCTTCTGGGGCATGTAAATTTTTCATGGCATTTATATGACTATGTATGAGTTCATGTCAGGCTGTATACAACCCCAAAATAGATTTTTTTTTTCCTTCCAAGATGTGACGATACAGCTAGAAATTACACAAGAGACAGTAAAGCTGAAGTAAGAAGACACTTCTYGAGAAAACAACTTAATTATACATCAAAACTAATTAAGACACACCTGTCTACATTTTTTTTATTTTGTTTTGTTTTGTTTTCTAAGAAATTTGGTGGAATGGACCTATTGCACTGTAGCAGTTGTCTGAAATGATATTGCATTTCCCAACTGAAAAATAAGGAACTCTTATGCCCAAGAGATTATTTTTAACTGAAAACCTGTAGTTCATTTACATAGACTTTGAGTTATAAATGATTTTTTTGAAACTTTCCTGTGCAAAAATTATTTGTATTTTGATAAAGTTCTACTTGATTCATTTTTGCAGTTGTTCAGGATCATGAATTGAGATTGTTCTTTGTTGCAGCTTCCTTTGAAGTATTTCTGCCACAGAGCAAAAACTCCTGCACACTGCGCAGGGATAGGTGAGTCTGAATACAGGTCCTTTTCAAACAATTAAATATTCAGTTGGAATCCCCCTTTATACTCATGAGTAGTATAAATAAATAAATAAATAAAATGTGGGCTCTAATTCACAATTTATTCTTTTTTTTTTTTTTTTTTTTTTTGTTGTTGTTGTTAGTATCGTGCTTGGACTTTTCAGTAGGCCCTTGTGAAATTGCACCGTATCTTCGCTTGGTAGCCACATTGATTTAAATGCTATATCAAAGGGAGACTGTTGCCATGACACAACATACTTCCAAATTGTATAAGGGAATGGAAAAAGTCGCAGAGCTCTTCACCTTTGCAGTGTACTGACTGTCMAAGTCTGCTATTCATTCATGGGAAATTGGGGGGAGCTGTTGACTGACAAAGATATGTGTGACGAATTCAGTGCTTGCTGCTTTCAGATACAACTTCCTGATCCTGGCTGCTGCTTCTGGAGGTAGAAGGACCCCCGAAGGACAATTTCTTAACATGGTAGTCAGGTATATCTAGTAAATAAGCAAAATATTGGAATATTCTTTTATCCCTTCAAAGTTTCAAATCTTTCTCCAACATGGATAAAGCTGCAGAATGTGATAATAAGTGAATATTTAGACCTCAGTTCAGTTGCCTAAAAGTAATTCCCTAGGATAACCTGCCCGGTCTACAGTTACTGCTCCAGAATGATATCCTCTAGATCCTGCAGTCATATCCKCTAGCCCATACTGATTATTTTTATTTTACAAGGTATGACAGTAGGTGTCTGGACTTAAGAAGTTCCATTCAGCTGCTAGTCAAAGTCCTGAATGGAGTTTAGAGAACTGGGTAGAGCTATTTAGTTTACTCATTTGAGAAGCACATTTCAGATTGTGCAACCTCTTTCTAAACTCCATATAGAACGATAACAGAAGCTAACACTGAAAAGGTGGCAGATGAATGACTGAAGTAAGCAAAAAGGCAGAAGTGTAAGCAAGCCACTTCTTTTCTCTTATTTTACAGCAATGTAAAAGATACTTTAACATGATGATGAATGTATAAAGCCTCATGTAGAATAAAGTGCAGAATCAGTTCTTTTTTCTTGATTTACTCTGCACAGATATTCTATAGAAAATAAGCTRTTTCTCCTCCTAAAACTGCCTTTGACAATACTACTTGCCCTTGTGCATTATAATGCATAGGCCTAAATCTGTGATTCTTAATTGAGTGGAACTACCATTGAAAACAATAGGATTTCATTTGWTTAAGGACTGCAAAATATGTCCCCATGTGTGCTCTTCTTTGTTCATGGTTAGTCAGACAGTAAGTCATGCAAAAGCTCTTTTTAATTATATTTTCAGATGGTGACATAATTGGTTGCAACAATCAATATCTTGTTGGATTCCTGAAGGTGAGACTTTCCAGATAACAACATGGTCACACTTATTTTGAAACCTAAGTCCTTAAGAATATTTTTTCAGTAGATTATTAGTATTTATTAGTACTTCCTTCWAATGAATAGAAAATAAGATAGAAGTATATACATTATGTCAGTTTTGAGTTTGTCAGAATTCTCYGGACATTTGAAATTTATTATAGCTGCTACTTTACTTTTTGTACAGCTAAGAAATAGTTATGGTCCTTAAGAAAGCGTGATACTGTAACAATAGTTGCCACCACAGCTATCCTGGTACCGTACAAAATACAGGTGCACGCTAATCAAGTGGGCAGGAGATGTTCATGAATGGATGTTTTGTAGAGGTCTGTTTACCAGAGGAARAKAGAGAAAATCTGAAGAAAAYGGCTAAGAAGGACCAGATATCCACAGAGATATTGGCATCCTAACCGAGAAAAAGATATGTGAGAAAAAGCTTATTTTTACTTTTTTAAACTGTTGCAAAGAAGCACTTGACTTGATAATCAATTTCTCCTCCTATCAGAAACAATCCTAGCACCCTGCAGTTAGCTAATCATTTGGGTAAAAAGAGCCARTAAAATACATTAAAATTTAATAAGTTTGATAGATAGCAAGTTAAGAAAAATAAGCAAAAGGTATTGATATTATTCATTCTTTTGCTCCAAGCTACTATAYAAACTAAAAAATGATCCATTAAATTAATCCAGCCCATACTATGGCACAATATCTTTTCATTTAAGCTGTTTGCTGTATCCAGAATAAAGTCTGTCTTTAAGCAAATTAATAGTTTTAAAACACTGAGATTTTAAGCTAGAAAATGAAATTGGAGGCGGGGGAAAGATTTTTATTCATTTTAACCCTTATTTCTCTCACGTCTCTTACAAGCAAAATTCCTATTGAAATGAAAATGAAAAGTACTACCTCACATCCCTGAAGAGACTGTCTGTGTTATTAGTCTACRTAGCACATTACATAAATGCAATGCACAAAGGCTGACATTAATGCTTTTAAGTATCTTCAACTTCTTTCTTAAATACATTCAAGATTTTTCAAAGTGAGCATATTTGGCTGGGAGTTTCTAGTGGGAAAACATTTGAAAATCCAATAATCAGGAGTTGCAATCATTTCTGAGTAACAATCAATTTTCTGATGTGTAAATTATTTACAGTACTTAATGGCTTGTGGATTGTGTTAACAATAACCACATGCTCCAATAGAATGTGTCTTTTTTAATGCATATTTATAGACACAGAGTAATAAAATATGTTTCCAAAGGTATATTTTAGCTTMTTTCCCATGTGGCTACTTAAGGAAAGCTTCATTTGAGTAGGATGGTACAGAAAATTATACAAATGCCTTTGAAAATKGTGTATTCATTATTGATGCCACTTATATCTCAGCATATAGCACAACTTACRCAGTGTTGTGGTTTGAAAGCAATAAATGCATACTTGAAGAATAAACTTCTCTACTCCTACCCCCTGTCCTAAATGTTGTTGGTAAATCGTTGTAAAATGTGCATGTCTTAAATCTTAGCCTTGCCATACTCAGTAAAGTTACTCTCTCTGACTTCTACAGATATCAATTTTTCTCTTGAAATGGTCATTAATATCTACTTTCTTAGACTGCTAAGCAGTGACTGTGGCTACAGGGCAAAAGTTCCACCAAAGATTTTCGTCAGGATTGTGCYACTGCTTCTTATTTTGATGTTAATATATAAAACAGGGAATAATGTCACTTAATTATATCTGACGCTAAACATAATTAAGAGAGGCAGAAGTAGATTCATGATATACATTGCACCTTTTAGTAGTTATGTTCATAAACCAAACTCCTTTCTACAGTCTGACATGTGCAACCCCCAGTAGGCTGTAGTTTACTTCTTTCTCAAAAGGGGAAGGTTTAAAGGCACTGTCTTTGAGCTGCAAGTTATTTGATTCTGCAGCCAAAAGGGTGGATTTGCATGGGAAAATGAGCAGCATGGGCATAAGTTAAATTAAAGTATATCTAGAAAGGAGTGGGAAGGAATTTCAATTACAGCAATTAGTAGCCTTAAAGAAGGAACACAGAAGCATTCAATAGCTATACAGGTCACCACCATCATCTTTACACATAGCATAYATATTAAAAATACAGTCAGAAATGTTGGAACCTTACTGTTTCATGATAAATGAACAGTTAATATGTAGCAAATATACAGATCAGATATGAATGTGTTCACATATTATTATATAGGACATGGGTAAGTGTAATTTTCTGGAAAGGAAGTCCAAATTAATCAAAAAACACAGGTATGGATAAGGATAGAGAACAGATATGTCCAACCAGCTAATTGAGCTTACTCTGCCTAATATCGGACAAAGAATGGGGCTGAAAAACTAGCTGACAAGCATGTCATCTGCTTGGCTAAATCAGCACATGTTGGCTCAGGCTCCGCGCAGCGCTGCCTGAAATCACGGGGCAGATCCCCCAGAGTCCTGGCATAGCAAAGTGAGGTCTGCCCACGACGCAATGTCTGGTGCTACCACGTAATGAAGAGTGGCYGACTGGAAGTGCGGAGCAGGTCTTCAGCCTTCACTAGAAAGCCTTAAATCAGTGCTACAGTTCCTGGCACCTCCTCCTTATTCTGTAAATTTACAGAGTATTCTGCACATAGCCAGAGAGGAAGAAGCTTTCTGGGCTGAGGGAAGGCAATATTGTAATCAAACGGCATGCTAATCTTAAGCAGCATGAAACAGTCACCAAGAGCTAGATTTGTCTCACCTGAATCATCCAAAAGTTAGGCCTTCTCTAAAGTTACCTCCTGCAGTAGCCAAGGGAGAGAAGCAACCTACAAAGCGCAATTCAGTCCAGGTACCTTAAAACATTTTYTTGGAATGAATAGTTGGAACAACTTAACTGTATCCATTGATTACAGATGTACTTTARTTTAACGCTACCCCCAGACAACCTTAAAAGGGATTTTACTCACAAACTCTACATTTTTTTGAGAGATCTGTTCAACTTCTGGCTGTCTTCAAGACTAGGAAAAAGGTAAAGGTTTCTAAGCACCATATTTGTCTTCTTTCTTCCCAGATACACATCTGCATATCTGGAAATTATGCTCTATGTGTTTTATTTTGGTATGCCATCCTTCACATATACTGTAAAATCTCTGTGACTGTCATGTTAGGATGCCTCAGATGGAATTGTGAGACTAATTCTTTGTTTTGTGATCTTTTTTAACTTCAAAATCTTGAAAGAGAAGAAGCTGGAGGTCTCAGTGAGAGAAAATATTTCATGAAACAAAATGTTTCACTTTCCAAACAGAGGCTACATTTTTAACACTATATTTATAACACTTTAACACTATGGTACAAAGTATACTAGTGCAAGCAAGAAATTTCTGTAAGATCCCCTTATATGAAGCTAATGCAGCTGAATTTGAACATACCTCAGAAACTTAGGGCCTAATTGAATTTCTACTTATATAAATGATGCACTGTGCCAATGAGTTCCGTGGAATTATTCTGATATAATATTCATAAGTAGAAATGGCAACAAAATCAGTCTCTAAGTACCTCAACTGCAATTTGTATRACAATACATAGGTAAAATTATGTCTCAGACAAGATTTAAATCTCTTTATTGGTCTTCCTGTCTTCTTCTGTATCCTACTAATCAATGTCATGTAGGATTTTTATAAAAGTGGAAACAGTATGGAACAGCTGCTGCAGAATAGTTATTTCATGTTGACTGTAATATTGAATACCTTTATTTTATTCCAAAAACTTGTCTACATGACAAAGATATTGAGAAACTAATATTATGATTGCAGAAAGATGATAACAAATGATAACTGCTACACTTTCAATCCACATCCTACTTGCAGGAAAGCTTTTTGGCATCCCTAGCATATTTGCTTACAGTGAAATTCTATAATATTTCATCTACTAATAAAATATAACAGAAAACTCCTCAAACTTTCTCAAGAGATTTCTTGCTTCCTTAACTGTCAGGTATTTGAATCTCTCAGCATGTTTGATAGTTACTGGACTGGATGAATCTCTGGCAAGAAGCTATCCACTATCCATCATAAATCATAAATCTTCATTTTATTGTCACTTGAAAGAACACTGTTTAGTGGTAAACACATTTTATTTTTCTTTCTTCTAGATATCTTTAACAAGTATAAAGTAGGCATTGATTGAACTAGCGCTGGTCTTATTCTTGACCAAGGTCTCTCACACAGCCCAGCAAACACTTGTTAAGAAATGAGATTGATAAAACTTTGGTATCAGTGGGATCTAAGGAGGCAAATGAGATAAATCCATATACACCTTTATGAAGGACCAGGGCCCAGGTTGCAGTTTAGTAAGTTCTGCTGCTGCACAATGCTCTCTTTTTTTCAGGCTTTCACAGAGGTTAAGCTGCCGGTGAGTGTGCTTAAAGATTTTGGCTTGTTCCAGGAGACCATGCTTATCCTGAAAAGAAAAAAAAAAAAAAAAAAAAGGAGCCAGTCTAGGCCTGCCAGCAGAGCACTTGATCTTTCTTCTCTGTTTTCTTGCTTGTCTTTCCGAAATACTTATTTCAGTAGAATGCTATATCAAAACTTTTTCCCTCAAAGTATTAACTTTTACAAGAAAAAGGCTTTTTTTAAACAAAAAATCCTCATGTCTAATATAAACCATAAATAATTTAACATAAATTGATGGGAAAGCAGTAGTCTGTATGCAACACATTTTCTTCTTCCTTGAAAACAGTAAAACAAAATAAAAAAAAAGAAATTAAGGAAGAATGCCATAACCACTTATCTATGTCCAGTTTTCAGTACAGTACCTATGCTCAGTTGTCTAAGTTGCTTAAGTCTGGTGCTAATTATATACAGCATGGTGTTAAATGGTTCATCAATCTAGTATCTTTGGAGCTCAGTCCTTTCAGGAGTTATGTCTGATGAAAAAAAATGATTTTTTTTTCACTGCTTCTTAAAACAGTATATGACTGAACAATCCAAACAGTGTTTTCCCCCATGTGAGTTATTTTCACCTTTATTTACATTCAAACAGCATATTCCATTCATGGCAAAATTTACTAATAGACCCTTTCACCTTAAATTTTCTTCCAGGTGTTTTTTTGACAGTTCATGTTGAGAAGAAATATAAACAGCTATCTGATATTTATGAAGTATAAGTGGAGCATAAAACTGAGGAGGAATGTTAGATCATTCAGTCTAAACACTTAGTAAGTGATCCATTAGTATAAGTATTAATAGGCAGCTTAAAGCTTATTGCTATACTTACTTCTCATTAGTTCTCTTRGAAGGATGACCCAGTACCATATTCCACTCTATGAACTTTCTATTTCCAGACTCATTTTATTCACATCCAATTTACACTTGTTTTGTGTCAATGGTATCTTTAGTCTAGCTGCTTCTTGTAAGTCGTTTGATACTTTACTCCACTTATGTTTCGTAAGCGATTATGTCACTGCTTAGMCTTCATATTTCTAGAAAAATTTTCTTCTGCATGATTGAGTATCCATTCCACTATCATTTTTTTTCTCTCTGCATCCATTCTAGTTTGAGCTCCTTGAATATGGATGAACAGAACTGTATCCAGAATTTCAGATAAGGTCATATCAGAGTACCGAACAATAGTTTCTTACCCTTAACTGAAAACACCTCTCCTGATTATTGCTTTTTTTTGACAATAACATTGAGAAATATAATCATAGAATCATAGAATCAGTAAGGTTGGAAGGGACCTCTGGAGATCATCTAGTCCAATCTCCCTGCTCAAGCAGGGTCACCTAGAGCATGTTAGACAGGGTTGCATCCAGGCGGGCCTTGAAGATCTCCAGAGAAGGAGACTCCACAAVCTCTCTGGGCAACCTGTGCCAGGGCTCCGTCACTCTCACAGGGAAGAAATTCCCCCTCACGCTTAGGCGGAACTTCCTGTGCTTCHATTTCTGCCCATTGCCTCTTGTCCTGTCACACAGGACAGCTGAAAACAGTTTGTCCCCGTCCCCTTGACACCCTCCCTTCAGGTACTTGTACACATTGATCAGATCCCCCCTCAGTCTTCTCTTCCCCAGGCTGAAGAGGCCCAGCTCTCGCAACCGTGCCTCATAGGGCAGGTGCTCCAGCCCTCTGATCATCCTTGTAGCCCTACGCTGGACTCTCTCCAGTAGCTCCATGTCTCTCTTGTGCTGGGGAGCCCAGAACTGGACACAGCACTACAGATGAGGCTTCAGCAGGGCTGAGGAGAGGGGCAGCATCACCTCCCTCCACCTGCTGCCAACACTCTTCCTAATGCACCCCAGGAGACCATTGGCCTTCGTGGCCACAAGGGCACATTGCTGGCTCATGGTCAACTTGTCATCCACCAGCACTCCCAGGTCCTTCTCGGCAGAGCTGCTCTCCAGAAGGTCAGCTTCTAACCTGTACTGATGCATGGGATTATTCCTCCCTAGGTTCAGGACTCTGCACTTGCCCTTTTTGAACCTCAGGAGGTTCCTCTCTGCCCAGCTCTCCAGCCTGTCGACACCTCTCTGAAGAGGACTCTGCACAGCCCTCTGGTGTGTCAGCCACTCCTCCCAGCTTGGGATCATCAGCAAACTTGCTGAGGAGGCACTCTGTCCCCTCATCCAGGTCATTGATGAAAAAGTTGAACAGGATGGGACCCAGGACTGAGCCCTGGGGGACACCACTAGCCACAGGCYTCCARCTRGWCTCCACACCACTGATGACGACCCTCTGAGCTCTGMCTTTCAGCCAGTTCTCAATCCTCCTCACTGACCACTCATCTATCCCACACYTCYWGAGCTTCTCTAGGAGGATGTYATSRGAGRCAGTGTCAAAAGCCTTGCTGAAGTCAAGGTACACAACGTCCACTGCTCTCCCCTCATCTACCCAGCCAGTCACTCCATCACAGAAGACTGTTGGATTGGTTAAGCAGGACTTCCCCTTGGTGAATCCATGCTGGCTACTCCTGATCACCTTCTTATCCTCCATGTTCTTGGAGATGACATCCAGAATGAGCTGTTCCATCACCTTTCCASRGATRGAGGTSAGGCTGACTGRCCTGTAGTTGCCTGGGTCCTCCTTCTCGCCCTTTTKGAAGGCTGGAGTGACACTGGCTTTCTTACAGTCCTCAGGCACCTCTCAAGTTCTCCAGGACCTTTCAAAGATGATGGAGAATGGCCTGGCAACAACATCTGCCAGCTCCCTCAGTACCCKTGGRTGCATCCCATCTGGGCCCATGGATATGTGGATGTCCAGCCTGCCCAGAAGGTCTCTAATCCTATCCTCCTCAACCAAAGSAAAGTCTCCCWTACTCCATACTTTCTCCCTCACATCCAGGTTGCAGGATTCYTGAGGGCTGCCCTTAGCAGTGCAGACTGAAGCAAAGAAGGCATTCAGTAATTCTGCCTTCTCTGTATCCCTTGTCACCAGGGTCCCTACCCTATTCAGAAGCGGGCCCACATTTTCCCTAGTCCTCCTCTTGCTACTGATGTATTTGAGGAAGCCCYTCCTGTTGTCCTTGACATCTCTAGCAAGACTCAATTCCAACAGGCCTTAACCTTCCTCGTTGCATCTCTACATACTCTGACTGCATTCCTATAGTCCTCCCAGGTAGCCTGTCCCCTCTTCCACAGTCTGTGTATTTTCTTCTTCTGTCTGAGTTTGGCCAGGAGCTCCTTGCTCATCCATGCAGGTCTCCTGCCACTTTTGCTGCACTTCTTACTCACAGGGATGCGCCGCTCTTGAGCTTGGAGGAAGTGATGTTTGAATAGCAGCCAGCTCTCCTGGACCCCCTCTTCCTTCTAGGGCCTTAACCCACGAGATTCCACCAAGTAGGTCTCTGAAGAGCCTAAAGTCCACTCTCCTGAAGTTCAGGGTTGCAATCCTGTTTGTTGCCTTACTTCTCTCCTGCAGGATCCTGAACTCTGYCATCTCAAAGTGGAGTTAATAATCATCTCAGAGTGGATGCAAGGTGATTACCTTGCAGCCAGTTAATATACACTACTTATTCTCTTCCACTGTTTTTAACAATAGATAAAGTTTATGTTTGTGCTTAAATGCTTGTTTGTTGTTATTATCTATTATTATATTTCATCTTTTTTTTTGTCTTCACGTGTAGTAGTCATATAATTTTCAGGTCAAATAARAATATATTTTATCTCCAAACAGTTCTTGTAGTATTATTTATAGTATTATTTATGCATTTCTTCTTTCYGTTTACATTTTTTATTTCATGGGTAGAGAACCTTTACAATTATTTTCTTTGAAAGATCTGGTATTGTGAGGTGACCTTAAATGAGATATCTACTTGCCATCTGAAATATACTGAAGTGTCTGGACAATGCACAGGTACTTTTGATGGTGCAACATAGAATCTGAGAAACTGTTTATAAGGAACTGGTAAAAGAGTATGTTTAAGTGTGTATTATTAGTATGACCTTTACACTGCAATCAAAATAATAGTAAGATTGAGAAGGTTTGAATATGTAAGCACCAATAAAATAAATGTATACCATTTAGTTAAAAAAAAAAAAGAGAGAGAGAGAGAGAGAATCTCATAATCTCGTATGTTTAAAATGCCAGATGTGGAGGCATAACTGGTTACACATGTATTGAGTGACTCTTAAAACCCCCTACTATTCTTAAAAAAAAAAAAAAAAAAAAAAAAAAAAAAAAAAAAAAAAAAAAAAAAAAAAAAAACTTTTCACTCAAACAAACAGAGACTATTATATCACAGTCTCTGTATCTCTCCGCATGCTTGGGTCTATCTGCTTCCTGATTGTGTGTCATTGTCCAAAGTCAGTTTTGACAAAAGGACAGAGATCTCAGAAGTAAGAAGTTCCTACAATAGCTCAATATAATATGACTTACAGGCTACACATACAATTTGTAATTTGATTGCTCCATCAACAGCTTGTTCTGTTGATATTTCTGCAAGCAGAAGGCAGAGGTTCACACATATTGTTCATTCAGTATAACTGTAATTTAGATCTAGTTATAGATTTTGATGCCTGTTCCTTAACCATCCAAGCGAGGGGGRAAAAAAAAGGAAAGGTATTACAAGAACAGAATGGAAAGGACTTGGAAGGRACTTATTTTTGTAACATATATGTGAAACACAGAGCCAGAGGAAATTAAGCTTCCTCAGTCCTACTTTTCACATAACTAGTTTTTCAAAACTGGCAATTTTCAATTCTTGAAAAGACACTGATATGACTTTTTTTTTTAGTAGGAAAGAAATAAGTTGGATGTGAGGAGCTACTGCTAGGACAATATAACAACCTTCTAACATCTTATATGAGCACACACATAATTTTATTATAGAACCAATAATAAGGGAGACATCTTCCTGGTAGAGGAATACAATTGGAAGATACTGTTAAACTAGACGAATTTTTAGACATATACTGTCTTATTTTCTGATAAAAGAGAAAATGACTCAATAGTTTTGAATATTATATTTAACYTGTTAATAATAACAGAAATATGTCCAAAAATGAAATACCGAGAGGTCTATTGGCAAGGTGATCATTTACAAGACATACAGCATTTAAAATTGCAGTCTTTTTACTCAAGGATAAGAAAAATCTAATTTGATAAAGGGAAATCATAATGTATAAATAGAAATAAAACTTAACAGTCTCCATCACATACCGAGTACATAAATGTGGGAGGGATCCCATGACAAGAGTAACATGTGGGGATACCCAGGTAATACAATACTAAACCTTTGTTGCAAAATTGTACTAAATTAACTGTTGCASTCAGAAAGCTGATGAGAAGGCAATACCAGGAATAAGAGGAAAACCAAACAGAAAAGATGATGATGACGATGATGATAAAACCATTCAATAAACCAAGGGAAATGAGCATTTTCTGGCTAATATTCATGAGTGTACGTATGTGTGTATGTTCACAATTTATATAATGTTCACAATGAATTTATATAATTCATTTAGCATTAGCAAATATTTGTTTGCTCTCAGCCTTGACTTTGCTTGTGGAAGAAGTGTGAGTGCTCTACTGTTAAAATTCTCAGCTTCCTCAGTTTTAAAGTTAATAGGATCTATTAATTAATCTCTTCTGACTGCGTGTAAGCAAACACAGAATTGTACCTCATTACTCTGATTTTACTTGCAGCAAGAAGGATAAAGACTGCGTTAAAAGAGTAAGGACACGGCCTTTGCATATATAAACCCAGACTATGTCCAGATGCAATTAGTCAGTCCTTGTGTCTCACTGTGGGTGTCTTTTAGCTGCCCACTCTTGATCCTCTCTACAGTTGTTTATGATTCTGCATCAGGGACATGATGGGTTCAGAACCAGGAAGCAAATGTGTGCATGAAAATGAAAACTCTAATGACAATGTCACTCTCTGCCTCACAGCTGCTCGTTTTAACCACAGCAACCTTGTGCTGCTCCATTAAGAGAGTAAGTGAGGAAAAAGTGTATAAAGATGAAAAGCAGGAAAGAAAAGAGTTCTTCAGCAACTTGTCTGAGTACAATGAACAGATCTAATAATCAGGAAGGAGATCTTTCAGATAAACTTGCCTTATTGTCGACTGGCCCAGTATTGGTACCATAGGGAGCGACAAAGCAAATCAGAGACTGTAACTGCAGATAAATGTGGTGCACTAGAAAGACAAATATTATTTATCATGATACTGAGAGACAAATGCACTTTCAGGTAGAGCGTCCCGTTATGAGAGCTTATTTCTCCATAGGGGGCACTGTAAACTATTCAGTAGAGTCTAGGACAAAACAAGTTTCAGTGAGAGAATGATGAACTGAACAGGTTGTGTGGAGGAAGGAAGATGTTTTGGAGGTTTCACTGCCTTGGAACTTATTTTTTCATTCTTGAAGACTGAACAGATTGAAAAAAATCCCACGCTGTAATTTTACACACTTACTGATCACTTTAAGGAATGAAAAGAAAGTGAATGAGGATTCTGGTTAGATCTTTTACTGAGGTGAATGGACCTTCACTGAGGTAAGCCAAATGCAAAGGGTGAGCTGTACCTTGTTTCTCTGTCATTCACTTGTYAGGCTTCTTTTTTAAAATTAGTCCTGAAGTTTTCCTCTGTAGCTAAAGAGATACAGACAACCTATGGAGAGCAATGCCTGTATCCTAGTATAGGTGCTTAAGRCAGGTGAGATAGATAGCTCTCTGGAAGTACTTGTCTCTCTTCAGTAAATGTAAAAGGTGATATGGAACTTGTTTGGATTAGATACCTGGGTTTTTTAGGAGACTTGAATACTTCTCTGAGTTTCTTGTTATTTTTTTTTCCAAATGAAGTATAATTCTTATACATATTTTCTGCAAATAAATCCCAACTATATATTCATTAATGCAAAGGCACTAAGCACAGAAAAACATACAAAATTTTATTATGTGGATGYCTGTGCTGACAGAACAAGAATTTTTGAATACTTTAAAGTCACAGAAGTCTTACTTTATGCCTGAAGCCACTGCATAATGTGTGTGAAGATCTACAGTCTGTCTCTTTTATATTTTCCAGATGGCTCTAGCCTTTATCATGTACCTGTAAAATAATAAGGTTTAAAACAAGGGCAATACTTGAATGGGAACACTTTCATGTCTCATGTTCTCCTGTATTTCCACAGTTTTGTGGCTGAGCCTGGAGACAGAAAGAAGGTAGTCACATACATAGAGTGACTCACATATTTCTGAAACTGCAAGAAAAAGAAGGCAACAGTTCAGGAGCATCCTTCATTGTCGGCTTTGCTTGGGCACATTAGTGGCCCATAACATGCCGTTTAACAGTGTGAAGATGGGTCAGAATCATGTAGTTCATTGTAGGGCTGAGGGTCAGTGGCAAAGAAGATGAGCTAGTTCTGAGTTGATCAGTGTCACTCTAAGGCAGGGGTCCGTTGGATCTAGGCTCCAAATTTTAATTTGAAAAAGTCCCAAAAGCCATTAACCAGGGCAGTTTGCAGGTTTTCTTGTACTTTTACAAAAGTTGGCATCCAGAAAGGTGACTTCTCTCACGTGCAACTTGTTGACACATTTTATTTACCATGCAGGTGTGGGGCAAGTCTAATAAGGTTACTATAACCCCAAATTTATTCACTGTACACATAAAAATGAGACACATAATTCATGTTCAGTTTTCCTGGCTGGATCTGGAAAGGCTGCAACTCAGGACCACCAGGACCCTCACATCCTTCAGACAATACTCGTATGTTCATATGTACTCACGTATGTAGAGTTTCAGTGTACATACAAACTTATAAATGAAAAAATGGTCTACCCTGCCCACATAACATTACTTGTTTTCCTCCTGTTTGCTGAACATTCTCACTCTGTTGATGCAAAGGGGCGGGAAGATGGTGAAATCAGCCTGCTCCTGTTTCTAGCCAGAAGGAATCCTTTCTTATTGCTACAAAATTAACAGCTACTGAAATCTTGGGCTGCTACTCGTTTTTTTTTTTTTTTTTCCTTTCCAGTGAACTGAGCTTTTCTTTCTTTATTTTTTTTTTCCTGTGTTTTCTTATTCTTAATGCTAACGCAGAGCACTGCTACCAGGCTAACTTTCACCTTGTTTAGTTTTTGAGAGAATTATTTCTTCTTGCATTTGCTATGGATGTTAACCCCATTTCTCTTTACAACCCTTCTGGGGCACATAYCAGTTTTGTTTTGCTCTCTTACCCAGCAGATGTTTTATACTCTCTTTTGCCTTTCAGTAATGTCACCATCACCATCAACTTCTAAATGTATAAGTCCRCCAGGGACACAATTCAGGCTGTTGGTAGAGCATATTAGTCCTGAGACCAGTCCTGCTACTTCTACCCAGTCAAATCCTGATTTCAYACGAAGGATTGCCTGGATTTTCAGAGGCTTTGAGTGGATGAACCTGTCTGCCCATCTAGAAGAATCTGAATCTTTCTCACACATGTGAGGGAAACAAGAGAGTGCATTTAAAAGCACAGAAATTATATACCATTCTAGTGTAGTTTTTTCTTTCCATAGCTTTATTAATTTTTTGCCCTGCTCTGCAAACTGCCATAATAACATGACTTTTTGAAAACTGAACAAGCTGAGGTAAAGATCTTCTGTGATTAAGACGTTGTTGCTTCTTGTGATTCTTTTWATGTTTAAGATGTAAAGTGGAGATAGAGATTTGTGATCAAATTTAAATTAAAGTGTTTCTAATAGAGATTAAATTTAGATTTCATTAGGCAATTTTTGTATACACCCTAAACATCAAATGGTTGCTACAAACATATTAATTGAGTTTTAATTATAAGATGGATGTTTACATGATATGACTGCTAAGCCTTCTTGAAACTGTTTCTAATAATGARCTGATATTCTAAAACATATTTATAAATATTTTAACCAAATAATCARATATATAAGATGAAGCAAGATATAACAAAAACAATCTAAAAACCAMAATTAGATACAAATTAAGCAGTCAGACATTTCATATAACCTTTATTGTAATAATTAATTTCTCACTTGAGTCCATCTTCTGATGTATAATGAAATCAACATATATTAACTATAGCAGCTACAGTCCATGCATCATCTAAAGCTGAGTAATTATTAGCATCAGATAGTTAAATAATACTCGCTCRTAAAAAGATTTTTACTTTCTATAATTATTCAATAAAATGTGGTTCTGTCGCACMGTCATTAACCCTCCTTAAACAGCTTCTTTGCCATCATGTATTCTGTATTCATTTCATGAAATCATCTTATTCTAGTCATTTTTCTCGTATTCGGACAGTTTTGCATGCATGACTAGCCCTAGCAGTGTTGCCCTCTCACGGAGCTCTGCTTTAGTTTGTGCCTGGGGCAGCTGCGGTGAGCAAAGACTCGACGGAGAGCAGAGGTGATGTTCTCCACTTCCTRAACGAGGGCAGCAACACAAAATCCGTGGGTTCAAAGTCATGGATGCTTCGCACGTGGCACGAGGCGATGTTAGGTGACATCCCAGTGAGGTGCACGGTGCGTACGAGGGAGTGTTGACTCCTCGTGCAGCACTGACCCGATCCCTCCGCTGCTCCCCTGGCCGAGTTCAAGTTTCTGCTAAAATCGTAAACGCTGAGTGAGACTGCTTAATTGGATGGCACTCAAATGCACTTACACCCTCGTCTTGCTTTGTTTTTTAAATGATCTTTTGTTGTTTGTGAATAATAACGGATCACTACCTCACAGCACTGTTATGACATTTGATTAATGTTTGTGAAGTGTTTTGAGACCCTTATTTGAAAGGCACTAAAAACTACAAAGTATTATTATTATCCTTTCTCAGAATTCCCCCAAGCTCCCGGTGGCTCATAACGTTTTAGGGAAAGGCTGTCAGAGTAACCCCATAGACTCCATTAAAGCAATATATTTCATCTGTTTACTGATAATTTCCATTTTATGTTTTCAGATTTTCCTAGGTGCCGATCTCTTTACTTCACCTGAGTAATGCGTGAGACAGAGTGATATGTTTGACATGATGAAAACGGGGCTGTTCCCAAGACAAGAACTTTTAATCTTGGCAGCCTGTTGATAAACTGCTTTGCAATAAGGGCTCTAAATTGAAGAGAAACAAAAAAAAAAAAAAGAATAAAATAAATAGGAGGTAAAAAGTATAGACGATTCTAGCCATCTCTCAGAGATTTAGTGTGCACCACATGGTTTTACTGAGAAATTCCCAGGCGTACAAGGAAATCTTAATATTTTCCAGTTTGTGTGCTTCATCTTTTCTGTAATGGGCAGGCAGCCAAGTTAGTTTTGCATTTTTGATGTTGGACTCAGATATATAGAAGTCAATGCAAGGCTATAAGAAGTGAAGAGTGAGGTAATACAAAACGATTGTGCTCTGTGTATATGTACCCAGATTCGTCACAGTTTGATTCGCACTATTTAACACAATTTGAATGTTATCTTTGCAAATATTTGTAAGCGAACTCAGTTGTCTTTCTAACTGCTCAGCACTTCAGGGTGAAAATATATCAGAACTCAGATATTTTAAAACAGAAATACTAACCAAGTTTTCTTGATGTTCCTGTCACAGGACTGGATAGGATACAGCAACAGAAGGAAAACACTCAGAAGCAGCCTGCCATGGTCTACTGACCTGAATACTAACAAATCAGGAACCATGACAGTACTCTAGTACTCTATCTCTATGCACTTCCTCCCCCATCACTCAGGAAAAAAAAAAAAAAAAAAAAAAAAAAAAAAGCAAAACCCAGAAAGTTTTGCCTCCTCTTGCAGTATGTTTGAGCTTTAGACTAGCAGACAGCTGTACAGCAGTAGAGTTTTAACACACAAAATGTCTCTATCAGTTAAAGCAAACCATATGATAGGAACAACATAGTGCACCGGAAATCCTTACAGTCAAATGGTACCGMCCCCCCCCCCAAAATAAATAAATAAATAAATAAAAGGAAAAAAACAAGCTGTGGGTAATGGAAGCTCTTTTATCTTGCTTAGTTTACCAAAGTCAGGAGAAAAAAAAATCCACGTGTTTGAAAATCACACCTTAAATTATTTCCAAAACTGAGWTAATCTTCAATTTGTTTCCATATTTTTCTGCTGACTGTACCATTCAGGTGGTGGATTTTAATTTCTTTCCATTCAGATGATGGAAACATGTTCTGGTATACTTTTCTTTTTAGCTAAACTGTTGTCACTATTGGATATCCTTTGCAATTTGTGCTCCAGAATCTAAGCTTTCATTAAAAAGCAATGTTTCTAGCACTGATAGTAATGAAAGCTATGAAAACCTCGGCTGAGTATAAACCAGGACAGCGATGACCTGTATGTCGCAGACAGCTTGGAACGATAGCTGCGAAGAAGCTAACTCGGTAGGTGAACTGGCCCATTTCTGTCAATGCCTAGTTACCTCCTGTGATGTCTAAATTGAGAGATCTAAGGGCATCTGAGGATGCCTAAGGACATCCAAGCTCCCAGGTCTGAGTGGACATGCCAAACATGTTTTCAGTCTGTTGCAAGGTGAGTTTCAGGCATGCCCAAGTCTCCCTCTGCTTCCCTTCCCCTGCCTTGYTCTCAACAAAGGGCAGCACAGGAGAAGAGGTCAGAGGAGATCAGCCAYGGTCTCCAACAAGGTCCTTGACCTCCATGATCCTGTGACAAGGTTGCAGGCAATGTACCTACAAGACTTTTTGTAGACTGACACTTTACTCCTGGTCTGATGACCCTCATTCTCAAACAAGAAGGGAGCTTTCACTTTGAAATTTAATACAAGTTTTCTGTGTTCATAACAACTTTGCCCTACATGGGACAATATTTTTAGTATAGCTTCTGTGGTTTTAAATGAACACATCTTATAGCTCTTTCCCACATGAGAAAGTTTTTAGTACACAATAGCACAGACATAATGGTTTAGTACCAAAATCCCTCTGTGAATATTTGTTTTGGCAGAATAATATCTTTCGTTGTTTAGTGTACATTATTTTACTAAAGTTCTAGGAGCAACCAGTTTCTCTGTGACAATCCTTCTCCTTTACTCCTGCTCTCCGTAAGCCCTGTGAGTCTCAGGAAAATAATTATAGGGATAAGCCAGGCAGAAACTTAAACCTAGACAGYTGGTTTAGAAGAAAAAAATTGCAGAGTCGACTGAAGAAAAAAATTAAGGGCCAAAGAACAGCTGAACTCTCAAAAGACACCATTTTGTTTTCATTTTATTTATTTATTTTTTTATTCTTGAAGGTAATATGGAGAATACTTTCTATCCTGAAGTAATTGGCTGTGTAGTTTATTTCTTGTAACCCACTGTCTTCAGACCCTGGCCCCAATTCTCTAACCCCCCTCTATCATTTATTCTTTTTCCATTTAGAAATCTGCCTCCTGAGATTTTCCCTTCTGAGAAAACTAAAATAATATATCAAGAAAGAAAAACTCCAATCATAAAACAAAATAAAGCAAAAACACTCACAAAAAAAATACAGTGGGATTTTTTTTTCCAGACATGGAGTTGATTTTCCTGCTTGTACGCTTGTCTCTTTCTCTTATTTTTAGCTGCCTTGTCAAAATTGTAAATGCATTAGATCTTTCATTCTGTTTGCAGAAGTCCCAGAACAACAGACTTTATTTGATTTCTAAGGACTAGCTAGTGTGATAAAATAAAAACTGTTTCATTGTTAATCCTCTGATAAAGAACATTCACCCATTTTTATAATCTCAGCAATTTAACCTTTTGTTATTCATTTCTAGGTAAAAAGCAAACAAATAAACAACAACAACAACAAAAAAACACGGTCAAAATTGCAGCTCTGCATTTACAATTACAGCAGGAGAATGCTTGTAAYGCGGGGCTAAATCCCTCCCTCCAAAAACTTTGTAACCGAGAAGGCAAAAGTGCCAYCCTCTTCCTCACAGCTTTACAACGTAGTAATGTGATAACTGCACAAAAATCTAATGCACAGCCATTTGGGAATGGTATAAATTAAATTTAAATTCATATCAAGATAATAGCATGTGGAATCCTGCACTGACTTTATGTACTTACTCCCACATACATGTGCATGTATATACATGTGTATATGTACATCTGTATACATACACAAAAACATATGGGAGAAAGTTCTAATGAAGCTAAAACATATATATATACATATGTATAGATATGTGCATGCTGTACATACATACATTGTGTTGTTTTCTATCTAACTACAAACTTTATCGTAAAGTTCAGTTTACTAAGGAAAACATAACTACTGTTTAAATAGATTGTTATAATTTTTGAGGCTTTCATACTAGCTGTAGTGTTCACTTTGGAAATATTCTATCCACTAGCTAAATTAAAACAAAACAAAACAAAACAAACAAAAAATCCCCCACCATACCTTGTAATAAAAAAAATTAACTGTCAGTTATCTAGRAATGAATTGTGAACATCTCGTCTCTTTGATTTTAGAGCTAAATAAGAAAATAAATAAATAAATAAAAYCATATTGATTTTTAAACTAAATTACAGCTTAGAAACATTGATGTTTACCTTTTTTCTACGGTAAATTTTGCTCCCACAAGTAGCGGTGACCTGCTTGGTGTATTTACTTTGTGTAMCTTCGCACAAGATGAATGTTTATCTTAAGAAAAATAAAGAAATTATTTCCTCCAATAGCAGCTTATTTTTATATAGCCTCTATGATAAGCCAAATCTGACCTGACAGTGTCTTTGCAAAGCCTCTTTGAAGTGCTGAAATACAGATTATAGCTAGAGTCTGTGGGGTTTTTTTTTAGGAAGAAGGTATTAGGATTTTCACTTTTCATTTTTGTTTTAGAATTACTCTCCTGACAAAGTCTGTGTGAACTCTCTTCAKATGCTTCAGCATATTTGTCAGACCACTGCACAGCAATGCAAAGCATATTAATTCTTGGCACATGCATTTTGTCTCCAAGGAACATCAGGACGCCTTCTGTCCTGTAATTAAACTGAACCTGCTCTTGGATCTGTTTATCCAAGCCGGTGCCATCTTCTGACTGACAGTCCTGTGATGATGTATTGGTGCAGTGTATCATCAAAGTGAGATGCTGTGATGATGCATTACCAGACGGATGGAGGAGCAGGTTCGGCTCAAGCCTGACACGCAAGACGGAGTACGCGGCTCGCTCAGGGCCACGTAGCTGCGCTGATCCTACAGGTGTTTTAGCACTGCTGTCAGCGCAGCGCGCCGCGGGGTGAGGAAGCGTGTGATATAATCACTCAGAATGTGAAGGTATTCACCTTTTTATAGGTGCAGACAGGCCTTTTTTTATGAGCCGTACAAACAGGTTGGGCAGTTTCAATTTGTCTAGAAGACCTCTATCAGTATGAGGTTGGGAATAGTAATGTGGGGCAAGGCGGGAAGGGTTGCAGATCATAGTTAGAGATGAACGATTTGGGGGAAATAGTGGTTATAACCACCACCCAAAACCAACCAAACTAATTAAATTCAGAAACAAACTAATCAGAGATTTTCTCTAGTTTCCACCCCTCCCCCCCACAGCTTCCCTTCTTTCCATGTGAATCCACCACTGGGTCCCAAGAACTTCTTTCCATTTCAGGAACACAATGTCTTTCACTTTTCATTTCTCTGGTAGGAAATAACAGTATTAATTGCCTATGATCTATTCAACACAATACGTGGCAGAATTAAATCAGCGTTCAGGAAACCAGATCTATTTAAGGAGCAGCTTTTAAGCACATGATTGATTTTAAGCATGTGCTTAAGTCAATAAACTTTAATGAGGCAATGCTTAATGACTTTCTTCAATCAGGGCAAAGGTAGTCTGTGTTGACAGCTTACAGCTTTAAGCTTAGACACTAACATTATTTTAAGATTTAAATATCCACTTTAAATACAGCACTATTTAAATCGAATTTCAGAACCAAAGTGTCCTATAATTTGTGAATGTTAATGTTTTAAATTATGCAACAAAAAATCATACGATTAAAAATGTTAAAATAACTTACATGTTAATAAACTTTTTGTCTTGTTTAAAGAAAAAGGTGTACTTCTGTTTTGCTGAATTGTACCTTATGATAACTGATTTTAAACTYATTCAGTTACATATTTTTCACTTGTTCTCTCTTTCTTATGTGTTGACTACACATTTTTGGCAGAGTTAACATTCTTTGAGCCCAAGACTGCATTTTCATGCTGTAATGAATTGCTTTCTTTAGATTGGCTAATGTTAAAGAAAGGATTTGTAGTTATGCAGAAAATAAAATGGAGGGAAAAGTATTAATCTTATATGACATAATAAAATGAGTAATTCATAAGATTGCCGTTCTTTATTATTAAGAGAAACTAAAATGAATGCCTTATGTTAACATCTAGCAGGACAAACACACTCTGATAATAGACTATATTTTTAAGGTCATATTTTTAAACCTCATTTTGCCTGCACTTTTTACAATTCACCGTTAAAAACATCTCCCTATACAAAAAGTAGGAAGTGTGGTGATTTTGTATGGGATCTCTGTAAGTTACAAAAAAGTGGAAATTCTCCCTTTAGTGCAAAATTTAACCTTGCCTATGGCTTTGTGGGTGGCATATTGATAATAAAATTCGACACATTGTTTGTTTGTTGCTAGTATCCATTCTATTTGATTGCATTCCAGCTTCTTTACAGATATCCACACTTCTTCAAACATCTCCTCTTCCTCCAAAAATAAAATAAAATAAAAGGTGTACCTGATGAGGCACAGACTTTCATGCACAACTGCTGCCTCACTCTTCCCAGACCCTGCGGAAATTTCAGCACAGTTTTGGGCTCCTGGAAAGCACCGTCCTGGGCATGCAGTGACTCCTCTTTCTGTTTTTTCTCTCTAGTGTCTAACGATGCCGTGTTTTGGGACTGTATCCAAAACATATGACCCTACTCCACTGGATAACTACCTTTCCCCATTTCTTTCCCTTGTTAGATGATATGGGGCATGACATTCAGGGAGGTGGAAAGTTCTGCTGCTTGCTTCATTCTCAAACCTCTAAAGATTTACAAAAACAGTCATATTTTGTTTATACTCATAAAGCGAGTATTATTTTTCTGAAGAATACCGAAATAAAATCTCCAATTGAGTTGCAATTTTAGTAAAGTGTCAAGCCTGCTCTAATATCCCTTTKACACCAAAGCTCAAGCATCTTGATGAACTTAATATTAATCTAAACATTTTTTAAAAAAACATTGCAGGCAGGAAAGCCAAAACCAGTACATCTATTTTGTTTTCTCCTAYAAACACTATCTGTATAGCGTGCAAGCAAATTACAGGTATATATAGGCTACAAGTAAATGGGCCCTTTCAACATGCTATATATCTACAAAAGCAATTGCTCACCTAGGAAAAACTCATTACTGGTAAACAATCCCATTTTAAGATCTCTGAGGAGGTAAACTATCCAGAAACTACACCTAGGTAATAGCTACCTATTTATCTGCTATACTGGAAACATGCTTTTTTTTTTTTTTTTTTTTTTTTTACAATTCACTTTCTAGCTGAGCTTCATAGTTAGGTTAATTAGGAGTTAGACGTGCTGCAAATTAAAATCTGACATCTGAAGCTGTTTTGAACTCTCAGATTCCCATGGACCAGGCACACTTGTTTATATAGACTCTCTCTTTTCATTCTTTAAATGTCCTTTAGAAAAGGTTAAGATTTTCCAGCTGGAAATACAGCATGTGAGTTTAGCAGTTTCACTATTCTATATACTAAGATAGAATATTTTATGTAGAAGGCGCTTGAAAACTTCCTATATTTTAATAATTATTTGTTGATTATATGATGTGAACAAGTATGAGTGGGAAAAAAAATTATCTATCTTTGTTTCATAATAATTTTCTGGACTAAAATGAAGTCAGTTTAGGAGATATAAAGTATACTATTTCTCTTTTAATGGTCAAGTGTTTTAATTATTAAATCAGTGAAATGATGTGTGTGTCCATGTGGAAGGATGGAAGGATACTCTTTTTTTTTTTTTTTTTTTTCTCTGATTATTCTTTGGGAAGATAGCAAGCAAGGACCATTTCTATGACTATGAAACAAGCAAAATTTATCCACTCGGGAAGGGTTTGCAGAGCCTATCCATATCTGTTTGCCTCACTTTAATATTAAGTGACATGGGGGGAGGAGGGAAAGAGAGAGAAACTGAAAAAAGAAATATATTTCACGTGTAATTTAAAGTGCAAAAAAATTTGAAACTTTCTTTGCAAGGCAATACATCTTCAAACAGCTTGTGAAGAAGAGAAATTAGACTATAAATAGGATCTCTTCAAACGATTCAATATATGACAACRTTGATATCAGTATAACAGATTATCTCTAAAGATATAATCTAAGATTATTTACTATCATCATATCCAATGTTATGTGCGTATATATATTTATATATATGAGAAATACATATACACATTTATATAAGAAATATAATGCTTGATCCCTATCCATGGAACCTATGCTTAACTACAGGAGAAGTGGAAAAAAAAAAGAAAAAGGAAAAATAAGTAATTGCAAACTAACATCCTTTCTTTTTTTTTAGTGTTTTGAAGTCTGACAGTTTTTATGTTCATAATATGCTTAGTTTCTGAGTTAAAGGTGTTTTCTAAAAGGCTAGAGATCACCATTATTTTATTTAAACCCACACTGTGGCTGTAGCTTGAGAAGAGTCTTTTTTCTTTAAATATGCATACACATTTTAAAAATAAAGTTGAAGCACATGCTGTAAACAGCCTTAACATAATTACAAAATGCAGCACAGCTGATACCTAGCCCTGGCAAGTATATTCATACAGTTCAGCCTAGACATTACTTCCAGTCCAAGACTTCTCAAAAATATAAATTAACTTCTTTCTCCTTTACGGTCTCATTCTTTTCCCCTTCCATCTTAAAATGCCTATGGGAAAAATAAAAATATAAGCTTATTAATGGTGTGATGGTCTGCTAAATAAATTAAAAAGAATTAACATATATTGGCAYGCACACACACACGTAACAGAGATGATCAGAAATGCATCAGGAAAGAAAGCGAATCTTCATCTTATTAAATTTAAAGCATTAAAGGAAGATCTTGCAGTCCTTGCCTTAGGAATTATATTGCAAGTTGTCAGAAGATTCAGCCAGTTTTACTTTGGTGTTTGAGAYAGGCTAGATGGCTGTGAAGAATGAGAGCCTGTTTGATTTTTAAAATGTATTTTCCAGGTAACCCAGTGATGTGAATGGAGCAAGCTTCCTGCAGAACGGCGGAGACAACAGGAAAGCGGATCATTCCGTCTCCTTCTGCACGGGGTGCCTCTCGCAAGTAAGATAAAGCTAATCAAAGCCTCAAGCAGTTGTGGCAGGAGAGAGTGAATTAAGCATACAGAAGCCACCAGGTGGTCTTGTCTTTCTAAGCAGGAATGATTTGATGTGTGGCTTTATATTTTAATTGAAATGAAGCGCACAGATACTGCATGCAGCAAAGGGAAAGTTCACTCTAATGAATGAGTCAAATCTTGTGTGGTCTTAGATGTCTGTCTCAAATTGATAAATATTGCATAAAGGATTTCAAACTTTTGTTTTTCTCTGTTTTTGCCATTTTCAATGAAACTATTTCAGTATCAAGAAATAAATGTGTTCCCCAAGGCGTAAGCAATTCTCATTCACCTCCACTACAGAGTCTGCTTTCACAACGGATTGGCTAACCATACAATTCTTATTTTCAGATCTGAGCTTCAAGAGGTGATACTGAGCTGCTTTGAGTTGTCATAGCAATTGCATTTCTAAAACAGATAAGTAGGTTTCAGATTCCTAAATAGTACTGCACGAGGAGCATTTTAGAAACTGTAATGGAGCTATAGGGTTCAGTATTCAGAATTGTTGTATTGGAATGATCACGTCATTTATGGAAACACATACCTAGATGTCCTTGACCATTTTTGACAACAGTAACGAGAGCGAACACAGCCAACCTCAATTTAAACATGAATAAATATGAGCCTTTCTGACATCAGCTGTCCTTCTTTTGACAGTTTCACTATACACAGATGGAAGAGAACATAGCCACTATTCAAGACCAAATTTTATCTTAAAAAAAACAAAACAACCTAACTCTTTACTATTAACACAGAAGAGCTAAAGAAGAGCCATAAAATAATAAAGTACTTATTTTTTTCCTGTTTTTCAGCAACTATAAATACATCTGGGTGGTGTGACAGGACTGGTGACTACACCATTGATGAATATTGTAAAAATGCCAATATCATATCCTAATTACAGTAGCCATATATTTAACACAGACTAGGATGCTTTCATGAATTATTTGTGAATTTCTTGGGCATAATCAGTCAAATTCATTTTTTTAATATGGACAATGTAAAGGAAGAAGAGCCACTAGAGTTCAGTTCAGCACATCTGAAGTCTGAATCATTCTCTAGAGGAGTCTGTCTTTCTCCACTGACATTAGAAGGGCAGTGAGGTGACTAGACTCTTTAGTTGGACACCTGGAGCTAGATGGTTTGAATTGTCTTTCCGCTAACTAAACCTACATTTAAAGAATTGTTTCTACATACCTATTCTATCTGTGTTTCTGGGTCATTAACTCATGTTTGATAAATGTGTTGATTTGCTATTATTTTACTTTCTACAGAAATTGGACAAATGTCATTTTGGTTCCACAGGGACATATTTTTTCTGGTTCTAGTTCAGGTCTTAATCAATGCATGATTTGATATATGTCCTAGCTAGTTCTAGTCCTTATTCAACGATCTCAGCTGTAGTATACATGGCATGTTGCATTGATCCATGTTAATTAGAGGTCAGCCTCTGGGCCTGTTTAAGTATTCATCGAAAAGAAATTTTAGAGAAAAAATACGCCACTTCAAGTTACCTACCACAACTGCTTTAAGTCCTCCCTTGCAGCAATGATTTCAGCATTACCTTAGCAGCATGTTGTCTGTGTCAGCATCAAACACTAAGCCTGGTGGTGGAGAGATGTGCTCATTCCCCCACTCTCAGGTCCCTAAAGTCTTTAGGGTTTGTGGTACTGCAGGCTATCTGGATGCACAGTCCTTTGGAAACTGCCTTCTTATTTTCACATGTTCACTCGCCTTCTTCTTTACTCTTCCCTGACTTGTGCTTGGCTTTCCATTCGCCACATTCCAGTGTCTTCACAAGATCCTAATTTGAAAGAGGGTGAGTTATAGCCCCAGCTGTCTTTCCCCTTACTGAATATTTAGATCTTCCTGAATCAGTAGGTTGAGGCTGCCATTTCTGATGTCTTTCTTCTTCGTGATCGTGTTCATGTTGTTTTTTTTTTTTTNCCTGCCTTCTCCTCACGGGGAATCTTTACAACCCCAGTTTCTTCAATACATAATTTCCAGTGTAAACGTTGTACCGATTCAAACCATACCGATTCAAACCAATAACAGACATGTACTTTCAGTATCGGTATTACACTCTCTAAAGCAGAATTTCTACCTCCCACAGGTTCAGCGAGCTGCCACTCCTCCCCACTAAGCCCATAAATTCAAAGTAATTATGAATTATAGCACTAGAAACACAAACAAGTGTGTGGTATAGTGTTTTAGGTCTACTCTATTACATGCTCCGCACTATTAAGTGTTAAGTGGTTGTGTTACRTGACACTTGTTCAGTTCTCTCATTGCCTAACTACTCTTTGTCCTGCTTCTCAGTATTAGGAGTTCAAACTGTTGGGTTCTGAAGGTAGCTGACTTATTAAAATTGAGACTGGACTAATTTCCACATTTTTCAATGGGTATTGTCCTTGTAGGTTTTTGATGATTTCTTAAAGAGACACACAATTTTAAAACTCTGATTTCCGCCCGCCCCCTCTTCTTTTTTGTCTTCTGGCAAGGTAAGCAATACTTTGCAATCAGCTTAACATAAAATATATTTGCTGCTGAAAATTGATGTGTATCAACTTCATACATAAAACATTACAAAAGCCCATCAGCTACACTTTGCAGTCAGGAGATTAAAAATAAAAATTGTTGTTAAAAAGTTGATTGACAAAAATGTCCTAGTTATTCAACCAGTTTGCATCAGTGTCATTTGATGACAGCTAAGCTCTTTAAAAACTCTTGCTTTTAGTGATAAAAAATCTGTTTAAAGAAAAGTTTGAAAATATGCATATGTATATTTTATTCTAGAAGATTTTAAAAATGTTTTCTCAAACATTTCATCTAACCCAGTCATAACACATAAGCTAATTAAAAAACTTAAAAAATCATATATGCACTCCAAACAATCTATATATATATATATATATAAAAACTTTTTAAAACTATATTAATACTTACCAGAATCATAAAATTAAGTGTGTAGAATGAAGACTAATGTTTGTGTGGAGGTGTGTATTTCATCCCAATGTGACCTTCAAATGCTGAGCAGTACTACACAAATTATCCTATCAGAATTACTGAAAGAATACATAAAGCAAGGTCCTAATCAGTAAGAATAAGAGCASTATAATCAGCGACTTAGTTATGGTATTAGCATCAATATGGCAACATTTATAGCAACTGAAAGGATCCTGTTCTGTGGAGCTGTAAATTCTTACACTCAAATGCTAAGTTGCATCGTTTTGCTTGTACTAGAATCTAGCCGATATATTTCAGAAACATATGACAYTTGTGATAGGCAAGCAGTTACAAAAATGCCTTCTACCCTGCATCATGAAGAGCTCATTGTTCTTAAGTGTTTCTAGAGGTCAAGAAAAAGTGAATATAAAAATTATTGTCTTAAGGAATTTTTAGAAAATGCACATACATTCCAGCAATGGTACACTAGAGCTGTGATAATTGAATAAGCACTAGAACTAGCCAGAATATAGATTAAATTATGCTTTCTTTAAGAACCAAAATAATTTATCCCTATGGAACTAAAATGACACTTGATGAATTTCTACAGAGAGTAAAATCATGGCAAATCAATACATTTACCAAACACACATTTCAGTTTAGATACTTGAATATGGAAAATAATGTGACAGGACAGATTAAAAAAAAAATAAATAACCTAGGATTTTGGAGTGATCGTCTCTGAGTAGCATGAATATTTCAGAGGAGGTGATGAATTTATCTTGATCATGATTTGAGGCAACAGGTTACCTAAGGAAAAGAAAAGCCATCTCAGAAGAAACTTTTCCAGAACTGTAATGAGTGATACAACAACCTTATATCATGGCAGCTTGACAAACTAATAGAATAGAGCATAAATAGAATTAGTTTGTTGATCTATAGTAAAAAATAGATTTGATTGGAAGTAGGAGTTTCAGCATGAATTCTCTGTTCACTCTTTACCCTTAGATTTGTTTGTTCTTTTGTTTTAGGATACTTGAATCATTAAGTCTACTTAACTGGACTCTATGAAAGAGTTTATAATAATAAATACTMTTACTTACTGTTATTTTTATACCACATAATATATATGTAAAATATAATTGTTATATATTATGTTATATAATAGTATATGTTATTATACTATACAATATACCATATACCATATATATATGCATACTTTTATTAAATATAAAATAAATACCATTATTATTACTATAAATACTTATCTGAGTATTTCAGCAGACTTATCTGAGACACCTATCCTAGGATACATTGAAAGGTACCTTCACACCAATTGTTTCTTTACAAAAGTTATTAAAAAATGTTTAACCATGCAGTTATATATAGTTCAGATATAGAGTCTGTATTGCAAATCTCTATAAATTAGTTGTGATAAAGTCTTTGTTTTTAGTTTCTGTTCAGATACTCAGGGTAAATTAGGAACTATCATAAAAGGTTCTGCAAATAATTATTACAGCTATTATGAGATAACGGCAGAATAAAAACACAGAAAAGGAAGGGATTTCTTTTTATAATTGAAATTAACTTTTTACTTTTACAGTCCTTAAACTTTGCTCCACTGCTTTATGTGATTGATCTGAAAACAGGGGGAAATGTCACGATTGCAGGATCTATGAAATGTCCTGTAGATTTTTGTAGCTTCCAGCCCTCACACATTCACTGCAGACACCAAATCCTCTAATTAGCCAGAAGTCAGATATGTGCTGGGAACTCTTCATTTCTTTTAATCTATATTTTGTATGAGGGTTTTATTATTATTATTATAGCAACCATTGAGTCATGCAATTCAATTGTATATAATTCCAGCAGTAAAAGAAAACTCAAAAGGGGAGGAGGGAAAAATGAGTTTTCAAGTAAAATTTTTATCCTTCTCTAGTCTCTTTTTCAGCCTTCTAAATTAATTGATATTAACCCCTGGGGAGGGGAGTGTTAAGATCTGTCAATTCAACATGCTGCTAGATAACTAATTAATACTAATGGTGGAGCTGTGAACTCATCAGAATAAACTATTAAAATTAAAACATTACAAGCTATCACCATCTTACAAAAGGAATAAAACACATTTGTTACCAGTGGGAAAGCCAAAGCAGATCCTCCCTTCCTAATTCCTAAGGAAGAGGGCAGTGTTGGATTTCACTTATCTCAAGGAATGGGTTTGCTCATTTACCCTCATCTCAGTCTCCATTTCAGTGAGTGCGTGCTTCTTATATGAGCCACCAAAGCCACAGGTATGGATACTACTCTTTTGTTGAGCTAGATAATAAAATGCTCCTTAAAACTAACCCTATTACCTGAAATAGGAGCGGAAGATAAACAAACGGATTGGCAATAAGAAGAAAGGAAGACAGAAGCTGGAGACTATAAACCTCTCAGCTRTCACAGATGTATCTGGAAGAGCAAGCAGGTCATCAGACCGATATTTTTCACAGAGGAAGCCCAGTGTTGATGTGACTTAAGGTATTAGCTTGACCCTGTTACTTAGAAGAGCAAATTTGTATTGCAGGAGCAATTGCAATACCCCCCGCCCCCTTCATTTCCTGAGGAGAGAAAAAAAAAGACAAAAACACACAGAAGACAGCAATCCATATTACGCTTTTATTTTTTGGATTTGTTTTTAAAGAATGTGGCTGAGTTTTGYCATGTAGCAGCAAAAGCAGTGAGTTAGGGAGGAAGTAGTACTAATCRTTTAACTGCTGTTCTTCATCTGAGAAAAACAAACTAGCCAGCTGAACCTCCTTGCAAGTCCAATCTAAATAAGCGACATATTCCTGTTCATGACTTGTTCCTTTGTCTAACTTATCTTAAATTCAAAAACAATGGATATAAGTGGAAGTCTTTCTACTAGCTTCAAGAAATTTCATATTTCACTCCTTCCATACTTAGAAGTACTACTTCATCCAAAAGTGGGGAAAATCTGGAGGTTGTACATGCTCTAAAAACCCTTAAACTACCACAGTGGCAGATACAAAGTGTGGACAGGGATCTGAGTGGGAAGACCTTGGGGCCAGAACATGTTTATGCCTTGAGATTTCTGTCTTATGAAAATTTTCAGGTTATTAATTCAGGTCATGGAGCATGATGCCACATAAAGCCTGGTATATTCACACTGCTGTATTCTGAGAATTGCCATTTATTTGATAAATGTCCACAAGACCTAGAGAAGTCAAATGACTTTCATAAAACTAAACATGAAGTAATAAAAACACAAAGTTCCATTTTTAATAAGCAGAGATTTCCATCTGGTAGTTCTTCTGGTGATATTGCCGGTGTGAGCAGCAGAGGCATTTATGGATGCACAATATTACTATCCTCAGGATTTCTTCCCAACATGTATGTCTACYGATTCAGAATTGAGTAAACTATCAGAAACTAGTGCCAATTAATTTACTGAAAGGACAACACTTTGACAGCATTGAAAATGCACCAGCAAAATGAGCTGCAAGAAAAATACACAAATAGACTGTGACAGGACATTCTCTAAGAGGTGTGGCTTTGCTTAGGATGCTGCAATCATAGAATCAGTAAGGTTGGAAGGGACCTCTGGAGATCATCTAGTCCAACTTCCCCGCTCAGCAGGGTCACCTAGAGCATGTTAGACAGGGTTGCWTCCAGGCGGGCCTTGAAGATCTCCAGAGAAGGACACTCCACAACCTCTCTGGGCAACCTGTGCCAGCGCTCCGTCACTCTCACAGGGAAGATATTCCCCCTCACGGTCAGGCRGAACTTCCTGTGCTTCAATTTCTGCCCATTGCCTCTTGTCCTGTGACACGGGACAGCTGAAAAGAGTTTGTCCCCATCCCCTTGACACCCTCCCTTCAGGTACTTGTACACATTGATCAGATCCCCCCTCAGTCTTCTCTTCCCCAGGCTGAASAGGCCCAGCTCTCGCAGCCGTTCCTCATAGGGCAGGTGCTCCAGCCCTCTGATCATCCTTGTAGCCCTACGCTGGACTCTCTCCAGTAGCTCCATGTCTCTGTTGTCCTGGGGAGCCCAGAACTGGACACAGCACTACAGATGAGGCCTCCCCAGGGCTGAGGAGAGGGGCAGGATCACCTCCCTCCACCTGCTGSMAACASTCTTCCTAAKGCACCCCAGGAGACCATTGGCCTTCCTGGCCACAAGGGCACATTGCTKGCTCATGGTCAACTTGTCATCCACCAGCACTCCCAGGTCCTTCTCGGCAGAGCTGCTCTCCAGAAGGTCAGCCYYYAGCCTGTACTGATGCATGGGATTATTCCTCCCTAGGTTCAGGACTCTGCACTTGCCCTTGTTGAACCTCAGGAGGTTCCTCTCTGCCCAGCTCTCCAGCCTGTCGACACCTCTCTGAAGAGGACTCTGCACAGCCCTCAGGTGTGTCAGCCACTCCTCCCAGCTTGGGATCATCTGCAAACTTGCTGAGGAGGCACTCTGTCCCCTCATCCAGGTCATTGATGAAGAAGTTGAACAGGATGGGAMCCAGGACTGAGCCCTGGGGGAGGGGGATGCCACTAGCCACAGGCCTCCAACTGGTCTCCACACCACTGATGATGACCCTCTGAGCTCTGACTTTCAGCCAGTTCTCAATCCACCTCACTGTACACTTGTCTAACCCACACTTCCTGAGCTTCTGCAGCAGGATGTTAGGGGAGGCAGTGTCAAAAGCCTTGCTGAAGTCAAGGTACACAACATCCACTGCTCTCCCCTCGTCTACCCAGCCAGTCATGCCATCACAGAAGGCTATCAGGTTGGTTAAGCAGGATTTCCCCTTGGTGAATCCATGSTGGCTACTCCTGATCACCACCTTCTTWTCCTYCATRTGYCTGGAGAWGACATCCAGAATGAGCTGTTCCATCACCTTTCCACAGATRGAGGTSAGGCTGAYKGWCCTRKAGTTGCCTGGGTMCTCCTTCTYGCCCTTTTTGAAGGCTGGAGTGACATTGGCTTTCTYMCAGTCCTCAGGCACCTCTCCAGCTCTCCAGGACCTTTCAGAGATGATGGAGAGCAGCTTGGCAACAACACCCGCCAGCTCCCTCCGTACCCGTGGGTGTATCCCATCCGGACCCATAGGTTTGTGGATGTCCAGCCTGCCCAGAAGGTCTCTAACCCTATCCTCCTCAACCAAAGGAAAGTCTTCCTTTTTCCAGACTTTCTCCCTCACATCCAGGTTGCAGGATTCCTGAGGGCTGACCTTAGCAGTGCAGACTGAAGCAAAGAAGGCATTCAGCAATTCTGCCTTCTCCGTATCCCTTGTCACCAGGGCCCCTGCCCCTGCCCCATTCAGGAGCAGGCCCACATTTTCCCTAGTCCTCCTCTTGCTGCTGATGTATTTGCAGAAGCCCTTCCTGTTGTCCTTGACATCCCTTGCTAGAATAGTTTCTAGTATGGACCCTTTTCATCAAAATGTAGGCCACACGTTCAAATTACACGGCCAGAGGGATTTGTAGASGGCTTGATTTATAAAATTCTTGGTTGCTGCTTAAAACTGTAGCTATATTTTGTTGCAGCAGCAGCTGTGTTAAAACTGATCAGAGGAAAAAAAGGGTAAGAAAAAGATTCTTGGGGTGAAGATATCTTTTTCATTGTGTCTTTGCAAAAACCCCAGATGACTTTGATTAGAAGAACTGAAGCCTAAATATGAAAAATTTAAGCATAATTTTTAAAGTAATTTTAAAAAATCGGTTTCRTCATAGTTTTATTTTGTGATACAAAATTTAACTGATTATAACTTTTCTTAAAAATATTACTTCTTATGTCAAAGTGGGAATGAGTCTTAATGACATTTTTTGGAACAAATCTGATGATTGTAATAATAGAAATTAAGAATTTTTTAAAGTGAGTCATTTAAGACTTTTCCTTAAAAAGGACTATTCTGAATAATAAAAATGTTTTTTTTAATGATACTGAAATGATTCACTGAAACTGAAATGAAAAGAGGAAGCCTAGAATATTGACTTTTTTAAAATTTGTTGAAAATCTTTCAAATGACACAACTGGTAAATTAGATTATTTTTACTTACAGACATCAAAGAACACAGTGTCTTGGAAAACTCTTAAAAAATGGCATTACATGCACTAGCTATTCTGTACAATGCACATAGAAAACCTGAATGTAAAATTATATCACTGCATTGTGAAAGACCTAAGCAACCATAAAATAGGTTCAGAATATAGTTTCTGAAGTGCTTATTTAATTGTCTCAATCAACTTCTGATAAAAGACCTTTACCATTATTACAAATTAATGCTATTTCTGAGAAAAGAGACAGGTTCATTTACAGTTTTCTCCAAAGCATCTCAAAGCTGTGACCAGAACTAAACTTACTAGACATAAACATTTCAGTACTTAAGTTTGACTGACAGTTCCCTGAAGTTAGTTAGCAAGTAACTATGCTCTCTACTGCTGGTCAAAAATGAGATAGCCTGATTCTGAAAATAGCTGTATAAAAAGATTTTATTTTCTCAGATGTACTGAAAACATAATTCTGAAATTATTATTCTTAAAAGAAAGTTATTATTCTAATGAAATATTACAGCCTCAAACCATTCTAAATGACATAGCATTCAAGGCTGCTTTCTGTAGATATGGTGAACAACACAAGTCCAAGCTCCACATGTATATCAACAACAGTGTGTCCTTCAAATGAGTGACTAAAATCTTCATGCAATCTCTACACTGCATTTTTTACTAAATTATTTGAATTCATAGTGTAAATAAAAAAAATACTTCTATAATTAACGATTTAATAATTTCCATATCTGGCTCTCCTGGCTAAAATACACAGTTTAAAGATAACAGTGAGTTCTGTTTAGAACACAGAAGAGATTTCCACCCTACTCTTTGATTAGCCCTAGTCTTTAGCCTTGAATCGTTAAATATCGGGATAACTTGTACTTCTTTTTCTATTTTTGTCTATTCAAAGTTTCTTGAACTCAAGAGAATGATGTTTACTGAGTTTGAGCCAGTTCTAAATATAGGTGGTATCTTCGTGTACCCTTTGTATGTTCTTAAGTTCACACAGGGGAAAGATAAGAGAAAATTCCCTGTTGTAATCAGAAGTGTTTGGATTAGCTAAAATACTCTAAATGCTAACAGGTTAGGAAAGGTCTAAAATTCTCCAAATAACCTCCTTATGTAAGAAGTGAACGAATAGTTTTGGATTCAGTAGCTAGAATTAGATTGGGTGATAAGTTACATTCCAAGTAGAGCTGCAATTCCATACATTTCTAAAAACTTTATTTTGCTGACAAGAATACTAGTTAAATGAGCTTGTTATGGAACTGAGCAGAGAGAGACTAGATTATTTTATARTTTCCTAAGAGTGATAGGTAGTAAACTGCTTGGTCATTGGTTGACAAATTTATCTTGATGTCCCTCTGAGTTACTTAGCTATATTTATTTTTCCACTTCTCCTATCTTCCAAAAACATTTCTATGAGTTTTTCTTAAGCAATTCAATTGCCTGAGATGTTAGTTTTATGTGTTTTTTTTCATAACCTTTATCTTTCCTACAACGAATGGTGGAACTATTTGATCTCAAATTAACTGGAGATAACTAATACATGAAAATGTTTGCTCTCTTTCTGAAATGACTGTAGTGTTATTTCATAATAGCATGTCCACCATTCCTACAAGACTATCTCAAAGTATACAAAAGCCATTCACTATAACTTAAAATCATTGAATTTTTAGGTAACAAACAAGAAGGAAATGTTAATTAGAGAGATTGTCCGAACCTCAGTTTCACTCTGGAGCTTAGCAGTGGCTAATGTGGAGCCTGGGGTTCAGAGCCTAAACATGAGCCCTATTGTTGAAACTTTGTCCATATGACACAACATAGGAAATACTGACTATATAGGGAAAAAAACAGACAAACAACAACAACAAAAAACCTATTGGCAGTCCTGGAAAGGTAATTCAGAAATTCTAACTCTACAGAGGGGATTAATCTCTCTGAAGTTTTCTAAAAGTTCTGCATCCAGTCTCATCTTGTCAACCAGGCTTCCTCTTCAGTCAATGAGAAGTTAAATTTCAGTCATCCAGTGGAATATTGTAGTTAAGAGTTTCTCTGTGCTTGATGGAGAGAATTAGCATTCCCAGGCTGAGAAGAAGTCTGAAATAAGGTGGATGACTCTAAGCATTTGGATCTCTTTTCTTTGACTGAGATGGAACATCAAACTTTTGTATTTAAAGTAAGAGAAGATACATCCCACTCCATTACAACATTTGACCAGCAGCAGAATATTCATCAACTTCTCCTAGGTTTTAAGATTCTGTCTTCTTAAGAAGTGTTATGTTCACATGGAACTACATACTGTGAACAAGCTCTAAACTAGCTGTCTCCATTACTAGAAGAGGTACAGCTGTGCTAATGTATGGCTTCACTTAAGCTAATATACCTGGTTTCTGAATTCAAGCCATTAGCTTAAAGAGTTTKATGCAGCTCATTGCAGACCTTGTGGTTCAAAACAGGTCAAGTATGAGACAACAGTAAACAGTGTTGATGGCCAAGGGCCTGATGATCAAGCCTGCTTCCTTGCACTCCTTTATTTAGTCATGCTTCCTTACTGTATGCCTCTTCTAGGCTCTCAGAGAACAATTTAGAACCTTCAAAACATAAGACCAAAGAAAAGGTGAGATTCAGTATGTACACAAAGATTCAAGTTTTTTTTGTTTTCAAAGTTTTGAGGTCTTAACATGATCTTTTCTTTATAACTTTGAAGACTTTTCCTCCTTAAGCAAAACATGCCACTCTCACAGGTACGGTTGTCTCCAGAAAGCAATGCATTAAAAAAAAAGAAAAAAATCACTAGTTTTTGCCATACTTACAGAGTCACTGCAGCCACTCTGAGGCCCATAATCCTTCAACTTTCTTCCCTTTTAAGGAATGAATATGCATCCAGCTTTGTCTTTTCAGTTTTATCCAAAGCACTTCAAATGATTATGGTTTTATAGATTCTTAGGAAACAGCGATTGCCAGAAACCAATTGGCTCTAAAACTGCATTAATTACTTGGGATAGACATAACAGAAATTACAAAAATAAAATAATAAAAAAACCAATAAATAAACATCTGAATAGAAGTTCATCAGATAATGAATTTACCAGACATAAGAATCACTGTATTTTCAAATGATTTAAACAAAACTTCCCCTTGGAATTAATGTCTTTGTGCCTTCTGTCATGCAAATGTATAAATAAATGTATTGCCAGAGGAAAATCTCTTGCCTTACTCTGCCTTGCCTTTCCTTGCCTTATCTAGTCTTTCTTTGGCCCTGAAGGCAAATCATCCTTTTCCTGGTGGAGGATTGAATTACATAGTGCTTGCACTTTCTCAAATTCCTATCATTTTTGATGATAGTTCCTCCAAACAAGTTCCCAGAGCTATGTGAAAATGGCCCAGGCTATGCATGCTTTGCTCCTACTTTTCACTTCTCTCTCCATTACTCTGAGAAATTTCATTACCAGTTCAGTCTACTCCCCAAAATGCTCAGGTAAACCCAGGGGACTCTGCATTCTCTTCTTCCTATGGTAACTGTGCATAAAAATTTCATTTTCACTTGCAATTACCACAATTCTATATCTCACTCACCTAGTCAGGTTAGACAAGTGAGAAGACCACGAAATATTTTGTCCTTCTGAACAGCTAAATTCTAGGAGAGCTTTCTGTTAGACCTTTGCTTGCCATTTCTTTTATAATTTTGAATATTCCTTTTTTTTTTTCCTCTCTCTCCTAAGGTAGCTTGACATTTGCATGAAAAATAATACTGTATGTAAGTAAATGATATTTTTGTCTAGATTCTATTTTTTAATAGGAATATTAAAATATGGTAAATATGAATGTACATTATTAGTGATAAAACTTTCCATCTCAATCTCTGAGTAAGCTCCAATGGATCTGTCATGGTCTATTATGCTCCAAAGTAGCCGTTAGGGTCTATTATGTCAATTATCATACACATCCATGACAGATTGTTCTTTTTTTGGCCTTTTTTAATATTAACATTAAAAATAAAAACAAGAAGAAGCTGGATTGCTCAGGGTATTGAAATGCAGCAGAGAGCCTTTCACTTTGAGGTTACCCATTGAAATCTAACTCGGGTCAGTGGTAACGGAAAATTGCTGTTCAGTGATGCACATAAAAGGGGCTTAGTGTCTCAAAAAACAATTCTGAAGCACTGAAGTTAATGGAAGTGCTGAAAATTACTTCAATGATTACAGCATTAGGGCCTTACGTCAGGTCCCAACAGTTYGTATTATAGCTGGACACACACCACCAATGTTGACACTAATTTGCTCTCTCTACTGGACAAGTACAAATATAGTCACAGGTCCAGCTGTCCTCACAGTATCACAGGTATCTTGGTGAAATTCTACAACAATCTTACTGTATTTGTTTTAGTTGTTAAACTACTTTGTATCATGGTTTTYCTGTCTTCAAAAAAAAGGTGGAATGGGAGGAGATGATAAAGGTGATAAGGGTGATAAGTATGGAACTTCCTTATGGCAAGTGGTTAAAAAGGACTTTTCATTACTAAAAAGATACAACTAAAATGGATACGGTAGATGTCTATAAATCATAAAGGGAATGATAAMATTTTTTCATATAATAAGTAATTCAGATTGTAGAACTCAAAGAAAACGATTATTGAAAGTATAAGCAGGTTCCAAAAATGATTAGGCAATTTCAAAGAACAAACACTGATGAAGAGATTATTAAAAACAATAATCCAAATATAACTGCAGGATCAGTAAATCCTAAGAAGTAGATTGTCAGAATCTGGAGAAGTAATTTAAAAACATCTATAACTGGTCTTATAAAGGATAGGACCATGGAATATAATAACCTCTAGTTTTATGATTCACGTGTTCTTACTATTGTGTTGGTATAAATGAGGGAAGAGTCTAACTACTAATGTTTCTTTTATACTAGTGATGAGCCTGACTTGCATGTTTCTGTGGAGTTACTAAATTTACTCCAAGTTATGTGGAAAGGTAAGGCAAGGCAAAACAAAAGGTAACATAAAACAGGAGAAGACAAGATTCAGTCTCGTAATTGAGAATCCTGAATCTTCTACAAATGGTATGGAATTTTATACACATAATAAAAGGATATTTTCTCCACTCCAAACTTCACTTTTTTTTTTTTTTTTTTTTTTTTTTTTTTTTTTTAAGTAAACCTACTGGGTTTATTTCATCAGACAGAATAACAAAAGGGAAACACTTCTTGCTCTCTTTACTGATTACCAATGCCTATAGTTAGTATTTAGTCTCTCTTTATAATCTGAGGGAAATTAAACACTTACTGGGCATTATTCACTTCCTACAAAGGTGAAAATGATTAGAAGAATCACGTCTTGGAAGTACATATTTCCTCTCATTGATTATGAGAGTGGCCAGATTTAATCAGCCAAGCTTGGTTCCAATGAGAGCTTTAAGGGATCCAAGACATCTCAATGAAGGCAAACAGATAAGGTACAGCAAAGACGTGCAGGATACGCATGCTCTTTGGCATAAACGATGGAGACTAGATGCATTAGAGTGTCTGTACATCTATGTTTAGACAACTGAATAGAGCCTAGGAAATCTGAAGAGCTGGTTTAGGGATGATCATCTAAATGTAAGTAACTAGTGACATTTCTGTATTGTATTATACCCTACTTGACACCCAGCTTTGATATCAGAGGGTACGGGTCTCCCTATCCGTGACTTACCTGTGTGGCCTCGGTATCTCTTCAATGTCCTAAAGAATGTCAAGTGGTGCTAAACCCCTATATTTAGTCTATTGAATCCTTTCCCACATGTTGACATCCGTATTGGAAATGTCTAAAGTTAGATAAAGTGAATCCAGGCCCTAATGATTAAAGACAGGTGAAATAACCCCATGTTTTGAGTCACTGATCATGCATCTCTTATGCCAATCTCCAAGGTCTTGCAAAGGTAATGCATGTAGCACTCCTGCCTAGTAGGACAAAATGTTTTGGATGAGATCTTATACCATTAGCATCAACAGCAAAACTCCCTTTGATTTCTGTAGGTTGTTCTTTTTCTAGCTGTCGGCCCAGGCACAAGAGAACACGCAAAACACCTCAAATATAGCTTTTCCTCTCTACACACCTTGAATTGGGAAAACACCCTAATATTGTTAGGTGATATAAAACAAGCGCCTAAGTTCAACTGTTGTACTTTCTTTAGCATTAGGCTATTATGAAAATTTACTGCAAACATCACGGAAATTATGCTTCAGAAATGCCCCACCAGCAGGCACGTAATGAGAACAAGGTAA
>NW_028186423.1:3072727-3101951 GCF_003343005.1 Rhea americana
AACCAGCCTTGCAAAAATAGGGTCGATAATGACGAAATCTTTGTTCGGTCTTTTTTGCAGATGATCACAAAGATTACAGCTATACTCACTGCTAGACTTCGGAGAAAAAAGGTTCTTGTCTTTTCCTCATGCATTGTCAAGTGCAAAGCATAGCGCTGCCCTTTGTGTTTCATTTATGTTGAAAATTTGCTTTCTTCTGCTTGCACATAGTGTAATGCGACAATTATGTGACACATTAAAAAAAAATTATGACAATACTTGCAGTGTATCCAAATGTGAAGAGATCGGCAGTCATTTCAAAATGGGAAACCTGCTATTAGCTCACACAATGGATTCCCCAGCTGAAAAGAAGACATAAATTGGAGTGAATCAAGCATTCACCGCCAGCAGATCTGCTGCTTGTGTTCACTGATGAGATGTAAATGTGCTTAGCAAGAGTACAGCATCAGAAGAGAACCATGAAATTATAATATAGTGACTGTAATGAGAATGGGTTAATTTGTAGCATTTCTTATTCTAATTATTGTATTTGACACATGGGAACAAAACCATTTTCAGACATTTTCTTTTCTTGTTACCGTCTCTTATTACAAGACTGAGAAATCAGAGCAATCTGACTGCTTTTCTATTCTGTGAAATACTGTAGGACGCTGCACTGTTTTGACCCTTTCAATATTCTGCGTAGGTAATTTGAGAGGAGAAAGTCCAGTTATGGTCTCAGCAAAGAGCATTTAATGAATCCAGGAAAAGCATAATTTGCATGGAAATAGCCTGAATTATTTTTTAAGTGCACAAGAATGCAATGGGGAGAGGGGAAGGCAACAAAAATAGAAAACAGAAACAGCTAAACATTTCTCCATGACTGAGACAATGACTTTAATGAGAATTAAAACTTGTATGAAGTTATCTGTTCTCAGAACGGTAGTATGCTAGTTTCATCATCCAGTGTGTACATTATCTATGCAGACATATTCTGTCTGTAAGAGAGATGTCCAGCTGGTGAAAAATATCCTGTTCCACTCAGTTCAGATATTAATCCATTACTTCGACAGAAAATAAGCAAACACATGTTAAGATCCTTGTCACTTAATCTAAATAAATGTATTTTAAGGCCTACAGGCATTATATTTTCTAATGATGGCTACAGATTTATACCATTAAGACATAATGAATCATAACATGATTTTGCATTCTAGTGAACACACCCAAATTCTGATAACACACACGTAGAAAAAAAAATCTCTTCTAATTATGCATGGCAAATGTTGGTAGGAATCTCTGTCCTTACCAACAGAGAGGGACTGGTTAGAGATGTGAAGGTTGGGGGCAGCCTTGGCTGCAGTGACCAAGAGATGGCGGAGCTCAGGATCCTGCAGGAAAGAAGTAAGGCAACAAGCAGGATTGCAACCCTGGGCTTCAGGAGAGTGGGCTTTGGGCTCTTCAGAGGCCTACTTGGTGGAACCTATGGCCTCTACCTGCCCCTTTCAAAAGGAATAAGCCTCCTATAGGTCCTGTGTCGTGGATGTTTTAGCCCAAATAACTTTGATACCTTAGAGTACCTCAGATTGCAACAGACATCTATTTTTAGGCAACCAACGTGCATCCCAAGTCCTGGGCTCAGGGTTAGCTGCATATCTCTCCAGTTGTACCTATGGTAGTCTCCAGGACTGGCTAAGACATGGAAGATACATAAAACACAATGTCCGGACTCCAGCTGCTGCTCCAGAAGGCTGAAGATCCTCCAAAAGTTTTTATCTGCTGCCTGCCAGCTCCATTTAGGTGTATTGGCATCTGAGACACCATTCACCTATGTTTAGGGGGCTGAATTTTGCCTCAAATATAATCAGAATCTACTGATTATAACATGAGCACAGACATCTAGTTCACACATAGATAATAAGGGGGAAACTTTGTTCATTGCCTCCCTTTCTTCATTAATGACCAGCGTTTGAAGGCATCAAAATGATGAGGACAAGGACACTTTTTTCAAGTTTCCTTGCTCTGTCTTTCTTTTTAATACACTTTTATTTGAATAAAAATTGAAATGAACTTAAAGCTATTTCTACTGGCTGTATTTTAAACTAGGATCTATTTGCACTTCTTCTTCTTGCTCCCTCTGCTGCTCTACACTAATTCTGTCTTGTAACCTACTTCATTTACAAACTAGGATAAAGCACTTGAGTAGAATATAGAAATAGAATATTTTTCTTAATTTATTTATAAAAGTTTAGGTTAATAGAATTGTCTGCRTCTCTAACAATAGGTGGGTAAGTCACAATAAATATAAAATAACATATCATCCATATTTGTCAAGACTTTCTTAAGTCAAAAGCAAATATGGCTTTTATACCACAAGCATAAACTAAAGCAAAAAAAATCTATTAAAATATTAACTGTTTTAACATTTTATAATGACAATTAACATATAATATCATTAAATGATATCTTTATTGAATTAYGTCTTATCAAATTTGTTCTGAAATCCCAAATATTTTTAACCGAAATTTGTTAYACTTACAGTTTTCTTATGAATGCACCCATCTCCTAGCTCTTTTTCTACACTTCCATAAATTGAAAAAAATGAAAACAAAACTCTAAAGATCATATTCATCTTCAGACCATCTGGTCAGTTCAGCTTCACACTGTGTCCTTTTTATCTCTGATATTTTACAGTGGCTTATTGTTTAATTCATGTTCCTTTTTTCTGCTGCCTTCCCTCTAKTCTCTCTCTTTAACAGGTAGACAGCCTTGTTGTTGCTACCTGCACATCCACACTTTGGCCCTTGGCAAGGAACTCAGTCTTGCATTCCATGTATGAAACCAAAGCTTTGAAGGAAATGATCTGTGCATTTTCATGATAAAAATACTTTCTAAAAAGCAGACTGGAAGGACTTTCACAACAAAAGCCAGATTTTATTAGTATATAAATCAGAATAATTACTTTTTTAAATTAGAAATGAGACAAGAGAAATAAAGAATGTTTATGACACCTCTCCTCCATCCCACTGCRTCTTTTGAAGATAGGTCTTTGTTTTCATATTTTGTTTCAGTTAATCTTATGAATTTATGAATTACGGCAAATGCTGTACAAACCTCTCCAGTCCTAGGAAGACTTTTTTTTTTCTGTTGCAGTAGAKACCTCCCTATCTGCTTCCAGCTTCTCTCAGTGTTGTCTCAGGCTTGTCACCGTGCTCGAGGCTTGCTCCTTGCTATTCCCTCCCATTCTTCCTCTGCCTACCTCTGCCTACTGTTTTTGAAGTTTTTATCTTCTAAGAATGCTAAGTAGCTACAGAGAGAACAAGTAATTTCATTTTTAGAAATTTTCATGTGACCTATTCATTTCCTTTTTAAAATAGCCTAATATACAAGTTGAGAACAAACAAACAAAACAGATGCTGTCCAGCCTAACATGATCACACACATCTTGTTTCCCAACTGTATTCTATCCTGATATCAAACAAAGCCAGGGACTATATCTCATTTCAAGGCAGCTGGCACTAGCTCTTTGGAGTAAATTTATCAAAAGGAGATTTGCCATGGAGTGACCTAGAGAGAATAGTCCAGAAAGCAACCAGAGAGTTGACAATAATTAAGTGGAATATTACTATTGCTAGTAATAACTGGAGACACCAGAGTGCATGAATATTGTGTGGTTACGTATGTCAGTGTGTGACCACTACTGAGTATCAAGTCAGACTAGCTGGCGAGTAAGACAGAAGCTCAGCAAACAAGTATCAAAGCAGCTGTAAGTCTGGATCAGATACTGGAAAGACCAAAGGGCCTGCAAATTGGCTACTGGAAGGACCAGGAGGTACAAGTCAGCTACTAGGGACACCATGGAGTCAGAGGGTTGATTCAGAGACTTGTTTGCGTGTAAGTGTCTTTGTGTGAGCAGCTGGAGACAAGAGGACCTAGGGGCCAACTGCAGCATAGGCTGAGTTACTGAAGGCTTGCACAGTGTGTGTGCATGGATCACACCACCAGCTGGTGCGGGGCTGCAGGCCACGGGGGCTCACGTGCCTCCGTGCCAGGAGCTGGTGAGAGTGAGAATCTGGGAGCCAGCTATCGAGTAGTGTGTCTGAGCTCTGCTACTGGGAAGATGCACACTGTGTGTATGTATATACATATTTCCCATCCTCATCCCGAACTGCCAGAGAGGGAGAGAGGTTTAATTAGTTGTTTGTGCTGTCTGTGTGTTTCTGCCTGTATGCAGGTTATGCGTGTTTTTATGTACCTGTATTATTTATGCGCGCTTGTGTAAGTGTGTACTAGGAACACCAAGCTTTGCTACTGGCTGGACCTGGCAGCAAGGAGAYGCAGCAGTCTCGCCTCTGTCATGCTACTAGATTCAGTAACACCCTAACAGTATATAATAGCACTTCTCACCTTTGAAAGACTTTGCAGTTTCACCATTTTTGATCTTATTTTTATTTTCATACATTGTTTGGACATATATTTTATAATAATCTGTTAATAAAGCATTTCTGGCTCTTATTGGGACTTAATTTTCAGTTCTTACATGTTGAAAGCAAAAACTACTCAAATTTAATCTGAAGGATGGAGAACCATATGATAGGAATCACTTGTCTAACGAGAAAAAGTTCAAAAGCTTTTGTAGTTAGCTCACCAACATTTCTATATCTCAGTTTAGGATTATGCGTGTATATATATATATTTATTTATATATCTATATGTATGTACATATAGGGCACTGATACCTGAAGTAAAGAAAATTTAGCATTTATCATCCACTAGAATTATGTATCTGTGTATAAAAAGGACCCTTCCAGATGATAGTTACAAAAAATGTACTCCTGAAGCATTATTCATCAAGAAGTTATTTTTTATAGGCTCAGGACATAAAATCTGCAAGCTTTAGATAAAATTGTCAGAATAATTAGGTTCTTTTTACCTCATCACTGAATGAAATATAGTGATTCTAGAGTAGTATTTCTTGAGAAGACAACAAAGGGGCTGAGGCAGATTCACAGCAGCTAATACATGGCATACACCCTCAGTATAAACCTCCTATCCAAGCAAGCAAAGGCTAATAATAAAAACCAATTTAATGGGTAATTTCTGTGCTTTAGAATATTTCCTTGTGCTGAATACTAGAAAGAGAGAAAAGAGATGCTTTAGACTTAAGAGAGAATTAAAGTCTTGCTCCTGGTTGGGCAGTACTGTCTTTGATTAGTAGGTGAAAAGGAGGATTTAGATGTGATAAATGCAATTTATGGCATCCATCTTGACTTCTGCTGCTGCTGCTTTGGCATATCTCCTTGTTTACAAACTGCTTCAGTTGTAAGCATTTTTAAGTATTAGTTATTCAGGGAATAATTGTAAAAAGAGCCATGGGACCTAACAGTAATATTTTCGTGTCTAACTATCAACCARGGAAAAGAGAGAGGCTCATCAAACTGACAAATATGCATCCTTTCTGAATCAAACGGTGCGCAAACAGTTTGGAATAAATGTTATATAGTCTACTTGGAAGAGAAATAACAACGAGCAAAAATATTCTGTTTATGTAGGTGGGCACTCACATTCCCACACATTCTTAAGCAATATTAGTCGAAGAAACTTCCCTACATGTAAATACTTATTATTTATATGCAATAAGAACTAGCAATAATTTTGTAAATACTTCTCTTTCAATATAAACAACATGTTTAGGATTAATCCATCTTTATTGGCATAATAATGTGTGCAAAATATACGTCCTTTTATTCAAATGAAGCCTCAGCTGAGCCCAGTACATGCATTGAACCTGATTTTCAGAAGGGAAGCTCACTTCTGTCTTCAAATTCAGTTATATGAGCAGGGTAGCTAATTCTTTTGAATTTTAGGCTGAGATCAGGCACTCCCTCCTCCAGAAAAAAAAAAATTGCTTTTGAAAGGTCAATCCATAACATCATGTGGAGGTGAATGAATACCACTTTAGTAGCACTTGGATTTCGGAAATGGAAGTTCCTTTCACATGACCTCCCCATGTTCACAGCAGCATTACAGCTGACAAGTTTTGTTGTACTGTGTTTTGGCTTTGTGCGACTGCCTGACCTTTTCCTCAGCAAGGCAGGCCTGCTGTGCAGTCAGCACATGAAGCCCTCCGCCTGTCCCAGGCTGGCAACGTTTAATGGATCACTTTAAGCTCTGATCTGTTTCTTAAGCAATTAGAACAGCTTTGGTTGGAAAAATTCCATTTTCATTTCATTAAGAGAGTCAGAAAATCAGGAGCAGAAAGGAAGTTAAAAAAAAAAGAAAACACATACACACACAAAGGGAATTTTGGATTCTTTTGACTTTGCTGGAAACCTGGAGAAAGCCAAATGTTTCAGCCAGCTTTAATAATGAGGTTTAGCTTGGCTCTGATAGCACTTTTTGTACCACCTATTGCAAAAGTTCCATTTATGTCCTYTGTGAAAAGTCCAATGAAGCATAGAAAACATGCAATTTGTATAGAGAATGGGAGTTACGCAATTTTTGCTGGCATAAACAATCCAATAAATGCTCAGAGATAGCCTTTTACATTCGACTGGGGTCCGTTATCCACTCTGTCTCTCTTCCTTGGTCTTTCTAAGTTGGGGCATGAGGCATGAGAAAAGAAAAGAAAAGAAAGGCATCCTCTTTGCCTTAGAGCTTTAGTTTTCAAACAGCAAGTGGGTAGCCATGTATGACAGCTCATTCTTGACTTTTGATTAGGAGCAGCCATGTTTTATGGACAGTTACTAAGTTGCCAGCCAATTAAACATTTGAACACATTAATATGTATTTGATTGGACTACTTTTGACAAAAGGGCTTTTCCAGAGTTATTATCAAATGGGTAAGATACCACTGCAAGGTAGTAGATAAGAAGCACCGAATTATTATTACTAGTAGTAGTAGTGGTAGTATTGCTATTACTGTTATTGCTATTATTAATAGCAATAGTTAGGGCAACTCTGCAATGGAATGTTTGCAAGGTAACTTCTTGGCAGAGTGGATGCCCTATATAATCAGTATCTGTGAACAAAGAGCTATTAATTGCATCTTTAATCATTTTATCAATATTCCTGTTTATTTGTTGCCTTTTTAAGGAGAGAAATTTACACAAAGGGGTACTGACAGGTTTGCTAAGGGCACAGAACATGACATAACATATTTGCGTTTTCAAAAAGCCTTTTTTAACATTCCACATGACTAGTTCCTGCTTAATCTCCAAGCTGAAGCAAGGATTCAGGGCAGGACATAGGAAGAGATTCAGAACAGGTTGAAAAATAGTAAAACAGCAACTATAGATAGTTCCTGTGGAAGAAGCTATGTCAAATCAGAGATAGTGTTATCTGAGGTCTGCAGGGGCTAGTGCTTAAAAGTCTGCTGTGCATATAATTTAATTTGTATTTTTATAAAATTAAATATAATYACATATAAATAAAATAAATATATTAATAGTATATATAATATATATATATAATAGGCATTATATATGATAATAGAAAATAGATATATTATACATATTATATATTTTATATAAATATAATATATACTATATATTAATATAAATATAATATGATAAAATATAATTAAATCTAATTAAAATATATTTAATTTTAATTTATACACATGATCTGCACACACAAAGAACAACTCTAGTCTAGCTGTATTTTCCAAAGAGAAAAAAATGAAAAATGATGAGTATAGGCCATACAGACAGCTAAACTTAAAAGGGATTTAGATTTGATTTGTAAATAGGTTACCACATAGGGAGTTTAATTCAATATTGATAAATACAAAGCAATACAAGTTTACCACTGTAAAAGCCTGCTAAATTCTAGGGAAGAACTGATGAGATTAAACTTGAAGAGAATTTTAAAGAAGAAACATAAAACAGCAAAACCACTTGAAGTAACACTGGACMCTTCTATGTGTCTGGATGAATAAAGGAGTATTACATGTTCCTCACCTATAGTATAATGTAATATAATATGCTCAGCTAAGCATAGTCTTAATTTTTCTCTTGCAGTAATAACAGTGAGAATAGTTGGCATTTCTAAACTGCTTTTATCAAATGAAGTAACCTTCACAAATCCTCCAAAACATTGKTTTTTACAAGAGTTCAAAAGGCTACTGATCCCCTGAATGAAAGAAATTAAATATTAACAGTGATATAGGGCACAACTTTTATTTCTTTTTTTTTTCTTTTTTGGGGGGCCATTATTTAGCATTGAATAAATAATTCCATATATTGATGTAACTGTTCCTCACTTCTCCATTTGTATTTGATCATCATGTTCAGGATAAAAACAGCCTATTTACTGATCATTAGCAGGATCACTGGTAGATGATTTTGTTGTACTCCTATTTCCCGGTCTCTCACTAAACAATCTCTTTCATTTTTATTTAAAGGGGAAGTGCTGAATTCTGAAGACAGTTTTCTAAAAGAAAATGTGCTGTTGATAATGCCATTTTTTCTCCTTGGCCTTCAAAAGCTCTTTCATTATGCTTCAAAACTTAGTCCTTTTACTAAGCAAACCCAGCTAGATTAATATATTCCTGATTATTTTTTTTATTATCAAAAGAAAGCTTATAACATCATATGTCACAAGAAAAAATCAATTAAATTCAATTGTATTCAATATTATATTCAATTTTGATAAGTGCTATTGACAGAGAAGAAAGGAGATAGTCACAATTTATAGTGTTAATTTTCCCAGTTCCGTACCTAAATTTACAAGTAATCAGTAGAGACATGCAGATTCCTTTCTCTTTACAGGGCTTYTGAATTGCACTGTGAAAGAACCTAAAGTTCTTGATATAGGCATCTGTGATAGAATAGTGTATAGTGTACATAGTGTGCATAGTGTAAATGCACAACATAGGTTATCTGACTGCTAAGATTTCTATGTTTTGATATGATCTGCATTTTTTACAGGATTTCTAACAACTGCCTTTGGTATAGGTGGAGAGTTCAGAAACTAAAATTCATTTTTATTTTAAATGTATTCTTCTTATTAAATATTATTATTAATATAATGTTATAACAAAGTTATACTAACATTCATAATACACTTTATATAGCTTTTTTAAAAGCWTTTCTTCCTGAAACAAATAGCTTTGGCTGATTTAGGAAGGCTGAAAACAAGTGTRTGTCAGAAACAGGAACACTGAAGACATACTGTCCTAATCTGGATCAGCATCACATCCTAACTATAYGATTCTGCTGTATTCAATGTGGTTAGATGCATGTTAACTAGTAGACATGTTTACGTTTAGTTTTTATAATACGTTTCCTTGTGTCATGCTTATGTTTTAAATAAAGATAGCTGTGCTTTGCAACAGCTGAGTGCTCTTTGGGAAACTGTTGTCTGCAGAACCACAGACAGCTAAACCCAGGGTTGCAAAGGAGATTACCATAAACATAATCATGGAATCATACAATCAGTGAGGTTGGAAGGGACCTCTGGAGATCATCTAGTCCAACYTCCCTGCTCAGCAGGGTCACCTAGAGCATGGTAGACAGGGTTGCATCCAGGCRGGCCTTGAAGATCTCCAGAGAAGGAGACTCCACAACYTCTMTGGGCAACCTGTGCCAGTGCTCCGTCACTCGCACRGGGAAGAAATTCCCCCTCACGSTCAGGCGGAACTTCCTGTGCTTCAATTTCTGCCCATTGCCTCTTGTCCTGTCACACGGGACAACTGRAAAGAGTTTGTCCCCRTCCCYTTGACACCCTCCCTTCAGGTACTTGTACACRTTGATCAGATCCCCCCTCAGTCTTCTCYTCCCCAGGCTGAAGAGGCCCAGCTCTCRCAGCCGTTCCTCACAGGGCAGGTGCTCCWGCCCTCTGATCATCTTCATAGCCCTMCRCTGGACTCTCTCCAGTAGCTCCATGTCTCTCTTGTMCTGGGGAGCCCAGAACTGGACACAGGACTCGAGATGAGGCCTCCCCAGGGCTGAGGAGAGGGGCAGCATCACCTCCCTCCACCTGATGGCTACACCGTTTCTAATGCACCCTAGGAGACCATTGACCTTCCTGGCCACAAGGGCACATTACTGGCTCGTGGTCAACTTGTCATCCACCAGCACTCCCAGGTCCTTCTCTGCAGAGCTGCTCTCCATCGGGTCAGCCCCCAGCTTGTACTGGTGCCTAGGGTTATTTCTCCCTAGGTTCAGGACTCTGCACTTGCCCTTGTTGAACCTCAGGAGGTTCCTCTCCACCCAACCCTCCAGCCTGCCCAGGTCTCTCTGTTTGACAGCACACAGAGAGACCTGGAATAAAGACTTGTAAGAGCTACAGAGTAAAAGCCTGATTTTCAGTAAGTGTAAGAGTATTTGCTAGCGCAGAAAAAGAAGGTGATGGGAGGAGGCATGGGACCTAAACAGGGTGATTTTAAGGAATCCAAAAAGRTTTCAGCATGCAATTAGTTTCTAATCCATGACAATATAAGTAAGTGTCATGTATGGCTCATTCCCAGATGACAGCATTGGCCTGCAGACATAGGGAAGATGGTAAGCTTGGCATTTTAACATCTTTAGACCTGAACTACCTCTCTTCACCCCTCTTAACGTAACAACATCACGCAAAAGCRTCAACAGCTCAGGAGCTGAAGAACTGCATGAGCTGTGATTCCTTTTATTTTTTTTTCTTCACTGAAGAGGAGAATTAGGGTGTAGGAATACCAGCACACATCTGCTATGTTTGAGGCTACCTCTTCATAGCTAGCTTTGCATTTTATTATTGATTCAACCCAGAGAGGAATGTACCTAACTAAAAAGGAGACATGGAGAGAAAGAAGAAATGCAGTCCACATTGCCTATGGCTGTCTCTACACCAGCAGGAATTTTAGCTCAATAGGAAAAACTTGTAGAGTGATGTTGAGTTCCCAACATCCACACTAAAGGCCTTTCAGGAGATTTTCTTTCAGACTGCCTTTAGTCTGATCCTGTGGACTGAAGCACTCTTTAGGAATTAGAAGACATTAGGTGAGCACATATTCTAGTTTAATTTTATTATTAATATTCTACAGGGCTGCTCAAACATGTAAGCTAAATTTCATCCTAAACACATCAGAGATTCAGTTGAGAAATTAATCCCTGATCCAAATGAATGTGCTAATGTTAGTTAGAATCTATAATTCTAAAAGAATACCTGTCATCATAAGACTTTGGAGCAATGAAAAAGTATGTGCTGCTTAAGGTTCAAAATTGTCCCATCTTCTTTTGACCTTTCAAGTGAAAAGTACCATTTTTATTTTTTAAATTCTAATCTTTCTTATATGAAATGTAAAATACAAAAAAAAAAAAAAAAGAAAAAAAAGAGTTTTGAAACCACTCAAAACTGAAATGCTTCAATTAATCCAGACACAGGCTTTTGTTTGTAATTTTGGCTTGTTTAGATTTTTTACTTTTTCTTTTACTTTTCATCTCAGTTTTTTTTCTTTTTTTTTCATTCTCGTCAGAGATTTGTTGTTGTTATTGTTGTTGTTTCCATCCCTTCCCATGCAGCTGTGCTTTGGAGTTCACTTGTCATYGTACTGTGCCATATTAGTATTACAATACTGTGCTGGTTCAGCTGCTTTCCCCAGGCTAGTGTGTCATTTATATACAAAGGAGACATCAGGGTAAGATTCAGCCACCTGAACTCAGGTRTCTACAGCCCTGTTTTAGCTGCCTGGATGCCAGCTGCTGTCTCAGGTTGGTGTTGGTCCCCCACGTTTGGAAGGCCCTTTATTGTATTCAGTCRGATATCTTGCATACTCTAGGGCACCTATATTGGCATTAGCTATCTATTTAGGCAGCTGAAAACTATCTCAGAACCTAAGAAAAGTGCTGTCTAAGTGGCAAACTCTTTAATATGTATATATTTAGTCCTCAGTGTGGCACAAGCATTTTTGCATGTTACTGTCTCACAATCTGAGCCATTATCTAGAAATCTATTTTGAGCATGGAGGGAGAAGGATTTGGGGAGATATAATAGACTTTTTGTTATGTAGTAGATGCTAAGCATCCCATTACTCTCTTCCCTTATTGAAAATTAGACAGAGAAATTTTACTGTTTTTATCTTTTATGGAAACCCATAAAAAAAAAAAAAAAGGATTCCTGTTTTTCTCTACATGTAAAACTTTTCCTGCAGCTCCAAGTTTAATTGTAACTTTCTCAAAATACAGTCAAGAGACGGAGGAGGAAATGAAATTAGAATTGATTCCCCACATATCACTTTGATGTACTTCAATTTTTCAAAAAATGTCAAGGTAGAGAGAGTAGGTGGACTCTTGAAATATTTACAAAGTAAGTTTTATTTCTTCAAATGCATTAATTAAAGTAATTTCTGACTTTTTTCCCAGAAAGCTTTTAAACATTTTTTTTCTTCRCTGAGAAAAAAACAAATCAAACAAACARCAACAAAAAAAAGAACATCAGCCCAGGGGATATTTACTAAGATCACAGATGATTTTGAATTCAAGTCTAAAAGAGAATCCACAACTCAGAAAAATACCTACCCTAGTATGGGTGATAACAGTAACATCCACCTCAGTAGGCCAAACATTGGTTTTATTCTTTTTCCTAATAGTCCAATGGGGTTGATTCCCATCTGGAGTGTAATGAGGCCTTCAGAAGGAAAAAGAAACAAGTTTTAGATCATCTATCACACAGATCACAATTTCAGTACTACTAGGTTATAGTGACTTCTGAGCGAACCCTGCTGCCTGTACTCCCAAGAGATGTCGTAAGCAAGTTTTTCTTTCTGAGATCTGAAATGCTGATAAGATATCAGAGCAGAGTGATAGTAACCTTAAACAGATGATATGTTAAATGGAAGTACCCATACATATAGGACTTAGAAAAACAATATGAAATATATGTTTAAGGCTAACATTACCAAAACCTTTAAAGAACAGCAATGCCAATAGAAATGAACATGCCGTTTTGAGTTCAACTAGTGTCTTTGATGGGTTAGAGCAGCACAGCGGATCAAAGTGTTGAGTGCTCATACCACCACACTCTGAACAAATCACAAATGAACAGGCTGTCCTATGTGGAGGGATAAAAACAGCTAACCCTTCTGGTCACCAGATCATGTGCTATTACTTGTTGCAAAACTGACAACAAAGAATAGAGTTTGGATCAAATTTCAAAACATAATTTATTTTTCTCTTGAAGGCATGGATTGCATGGCTTGATACTTCTTTGCAATTATAAGAATTGATTGTATTCTTTCCACATTTCATCTTTCCGTAATCCAGACTCAGCCATTCTTGACACATTGGCTAGCTTTTGCTGAAGGTAATGAGACAGAAAAAAAATATGGACTTCACTTGTATCAATTGAATCAATTAATTTATTGCTCAGCTAGCATGTATCTTTCCATCTTTCAGCTTGTATGCACCTTTTTCTTCAGTCATGCTATATGCCTCCTACTCTCAGTTTTAAGATCTTCTATATATGTTTTCCAGAAGGAGGGGCAGAAAATCAGGCAACTTGTTTGGTTTGGTCTCTCAAATCTCCTTTGCGGTTTGTTCTGTACTGTGTTGTCTTCTGCGTCATAGTTCACAGGCAGGATTCTTAAGGTTAGATCCACAAAAAGATCAAAGCTGTAGTGTTCAATTTTTAGTAATTTTCAGATATACATCTAAATAAAATAATAGTCATTCAAAGCTTCAATCTGAAACAGAATTCAGACCCCTGCTGAGAATCCCTCCTTTGACTTTGAACATGACAGGTAAAATGAAATATCCAAGAGTAGGAAGTGAAATAGATGTGTTGCTTATGAGAAAACAATCCAAAATAGCAATCTAAGCAAACAATAAGCTATACTGATCAGAGAAACAAAATTTAAGCCCAATTCTTCTCCCAGTTCCTGGGAAGAATACACTTGAAAATATATACTTGAAAATAGATTGATGGTTTGGAAGCTGTAACTTCTACTTGGGGCAGAGAGAACCATCTGTATTTCTAGACTGAGCTCTAACAAATTAGTATCCTACTTACATGACCGATTGAATGGGAAAGATTACACTGACTGAAAGTGAGATTGAAATTCAGCTCCTAGACTCTCAACGTCTCTGTTGTAGTTGTCTATATATCAGTCACTCATGCTCAGTAAATGTGTAGTTAATAAAGGCAATTAATAATAGCAGTTAAAATAAAGTTAATAGGCACCTTTAGGGTGAAATTCATTTCATCCTAAGTTATATATCTAAAAGTCAGTTAGATGACTGAAGCCCTAAATATCTACCCTCCATTCATGATAGAAGGGGTTAACAATGACATCTTCAATATAGATTTCTACTTTTAGGTTGGACGGATTACCTGATTAGGATCTGAAAAAATAGAKATTGGCAATTATTAATTTACAGACTAACAGCTTCAATTATACAGTAAAAAAGGAAATCTTTTGTTCTTCTCCTCCTATGTTTTATTTGCGTTTGTATTATACCTTCTTCCCAACCTAAGGAAACTGGRTGCTGAAAATCAGATAGTAAAGGGATACCTTGTTTTGAATCCACTCAGAATTTAGTTCTCCTATAGTTGCCGCACTGATCAGTTCTATCAAAACATACATGGATCATTCCCCAAAAGATGTTGCAGTTCATTGAAATGTGTTGACTTCTATAGGTTCCTAATGTCTACAGAGACAATCTAATTGTTGACCTAAGATAAAAGGCCTAGTTTCTGTTTAAAGGCTAAAGGAAGGGTGAGATGAATTAGACTCATAATAAATGTGAGCATCCAGCTTTGGTTAGGCAGAAATACTAAAATATCTCCATCCTCTTTTGTCACTGACTCTTTGAACACTAAATCAAGCTAAGCTACAGGTTCTACAACATATGAACATATAAAKGCTTTGAAGGATCCATCTAGTAAAATACCTCAACTCTTTGGGAAGCAAAGAGAGGATTTATATAAAGAAAGAGTATTGGAACAGATAGGCATAAACTGATACTTCTGCCCCAGTTTTTGTCAGTTTATGAGTTAGGAAAATCTTGAAAAGTTGTAATCCTGTTTTAGAAGGTCTTAGGTTAAATTCTTGATAGTAATTAGAAAAAGAACTATACACTAGTAGTAAGAAAATCTGTAGGAAATCTATTTTATTTCTTATTGTCTCAAAAGTGCCTGTCTTACTCACTTTCTTATGATATGCATGTGACTGCTTAACCATAAATGAAATTGTTTTAGATTACTTATGATTGTGCAACAGATAATATCAAATTCATTGAGGCTCTAAAAAAAATAATCTTTAAATGATAAGTAAGTGTTCAAGTAACATGATAAACGTATACTTTCTTCACTTTTATTTTTCTCCTTCAAGGAAGACTTCACATAAAAAAAAATAAATATAATAGAAAGAATCTCAAGATATTCTAAGCCTGAGAAGCTTTCAAAGAAGTCAAGATTTGTAGAAATGTCTTAGGATTTGATTTGTTGCTGCTTTTTACCAAGTAGATATGAGAATTTATGAATGAGAGAAATCTACCTTTATTGAAGTTGTATTTAACTTTAAAAAGTAAACTAAAAAGCCTAGCTAGAGAGCACATCAAAAGAAAAAAAATCAACTTAACAAATAAAAAGTAATTTTCTACTTCCCAAGTTAAAAAAAAAAAAAAAGAAAGAAAGAAAGAAAGAAAAGAATTTGCTTTCTATCTTTTGAGCTGACAAGACCTCTTATCTTGATGGATGTCTATCCATCTCAAATTACAGTAAACAGCACATCACAAATAAGGGCCAAGCACTGTATTCTTAGTATGCACCGTTTGTGGGAAAAGATATTTTATTCTATGTATCATTTATAAATGGGTACTATAACTCAATGAAGTCAATAACCTTTAAAAATTTAATGACAGAAGAAATCATTGCACGTGTATGTACTCTTTGTAGTGTGTGAGATAGAAAGTAATGTGAAACTGTTAGATGCTTTAAGAAATGAAATTTATTTCCCCCCCTCAGTATAGTATAATGAAAAACAAAATAAAACAAAACAAATATTTGTTGAAGTTTTAAAAGTCAATAAGGAAAAGAGGAAGGTATATGTTTATTACAGTCACAGAATTGTTGGAAGACGTCTCTGGGGATCATATAGCCCAAACCTACCGTTCTTAACAGCAATTCCAACTATCTCAGCATCTGYTCATATGAGAGATGTTCCAATGCCTGTGATCCACTGATCACACTTCATATATTTCATATATTTGGAAATGGTGTATTGCATTATTTGTTCTACCACTTTTCCAGGGATTGGAGTGAGGATGACCTATACATAATTTCCCAGATTCTCCTTTTTGCTTTTCCTGAGGATAGGAGTAGAATTTGTTTTCCTGCATTTCTCAGGAATCTCTTCTGATTTCTATGACCTTCCAAAGACAATTGAGAGAGTCCTTGCAATGACATTGTCCAGTTCCCTCAGCAGGCTTGGGGGTTCCTCTCCCATGAACCAGTACAGTTTGCTTAAATATTTCATAACCTCATCTTCCTCCAACAAGTGAAAGTACCACATATTCCAGACTTTCCTACCAGAGTCAGGGGTCTGGAATTACTGAAAAAAATGATTTTACCAGTAAAGATCAATAAAGAGGTGAAGAAGGCATTGAGCACCTTGGCTTTTACATTTTCTTTGTCATCAGGACCTCAGCCCATTCAACAGTGGGCACACATTTCCCCCAGTGTTCCTTTCGTTGCTGATACACCTTTAGAAATCTTCTTTGCTGCCCTTCGTTGTGCTTTCCATACTCAACCTCAGATGAGACTTGGCTCCATTCCTGCATGCTTGGACAACATATCTATACTTCTCCCAGGTCAGCTGCCTCTGCWTCCAGCTCATATATGTTCCTCTTTCGTGTCTGAGTTTTGTCTGGAGCTCTTTGTTCATCCATGCAGGCCTCAGGCCTCCTGATATCTTTTCTTCTTGAGGTAGACCATTTTTGAGGTAGAATATCAACCATATCTCTTGGACCCCTTTTCTTCCAGGGTTGTATCCCATGGCATTCTTCCAAATAGATCCTTGAGGAGGCTGAAGTCYACTCTCCTAAACTCCAGGGCTGTGATCATACTTTTTGCACTGTTCCCTCCTTGCTGGATCCAGAATTTCACGTTTTCATGGTCACTGCCCTAGGTTGCCCCATACCTTCACTTCCCTGACCAATTCTTCCTTGTTTATGAGACAGACCAGAGYCTCTCCTCTTTGGTTCCTTGATCATGTGATTTAGGAAGCTGTTATCAGTGCACTCCAGAAAATCTCTGCACCTGTGTATMTATTTATGATTTGAAAATACAAACTGATGTATAGAAAAAGCACAGTTAACAATAGGTAGCTACATAATGTTCCACTGCGGTTTTGCCTACATTCAGTAAATAGAAAAAAAGAGAGGAAGACTTATAACTTAAATGACAACATTAATGCTGTTTATTAATTCAAAAATGTRAATTATTTGTGAAGAGAATATAGAGATAATTTTCCAAGTTCGGGGCAGCGGGAAGCTTAGCTTAGGAAAATGAGTTACTGAAGTTTTTAGAAGGGCATAAATTTAATCATATGGGAAAAATTTTAGAGTTATATGATTACTCCCCTCCAAATATGTTCTTTCTAAAGACAGATATTTGTATACATTTAGAAGGGTGTTTTACTTTGTTTCCACTTCTGAATTTTTTCTTTGCTTTCATGAACAGAACCATTATGATCTTAGCTGGACTGACAGGTATGTTTTAYTGCAGGATAGTTAAGAGTTAACTTGAAAAACAATTTAAAAATATTTCATTTTATATGCAATTTTGCTAATAGGCACATTTATGTTTGGAACTTATGTAATTTAAAATAARATTTTATTTCTTTTTTGTTTTTGCAGTCAGCTAATATCACAGGATTTTAGATGACTTTGCTATAAATCATTATATAAATATTTAATCAGAAGGAGCAATGCAAATATTTTAGATATTTTTCTGAARCCAGGTCATAAAAGCTGCATAACCTGCAGGTTTACTTGGAAGATTACTAGCACCACAAAATTATAAGAACACAAACATGTACATGTATTATGAGTTTATAATAATGGATCAATGTTTGTAAGACACCCAAAGAATAACGAAAGTAGCCAAAAAATRTTGATAAAAAATAATGGCAATCTAAAACTGTTTAAAGACAATAAGGCAAAATTAAAGCATAAAAAAGTCCACTAAAGGAACAATAGTTTCAGGGGAAATAAAAAATCTCCTAGGCTGACATCTGTTCGGTCTGCAGACTGCTTTATACTGATTAAAGTAAGATAACAGAGTCAAAAGTTAAATTATACCTAATAAAACTACATATGTGCATCTTATTATTGCTTTATACAGGTTTTGTTTGCTTTCTTATATGTATTCCATTAAAAATAAAATATTGTTTCTCAAGTCTGTTTTGTTTCTGAGAGCTCCTTATTTTCAAGGTTTTTTTAATAGATTTACTACTTACTGATAATGTGTTACATTTAATAAAACAGCAAAAGTTTCCTGAATGGAAGCCACTGAATTAATTTCAAGATAAAAATAATATTTTCTGTTAACCATAAATATCAAGCTTTATATGGTCAACACCCAAATACCCAGTCCTTTAATGTATTTCACCCGGGCAGATCTCCTGACATTAAAGTTACATATTTTCTATGAAAAATGTAGATTTTCTGTGAATTATAATCCTTTATGGAACATTTTAGGTTTCCCCTCATCCCTACTGTGCAATACGTGTATTTTTAATTCTTGAGCTTCATAAAGAGTAAGAATTTGCTATTAATAAATTTGCAAAAAATAGTAAAAATAATAGGGAGATCTTTAAAAGAAGGATAGTTTACATTTCCAAATCTTTCCATAAAAAAACACTTGAGGAAAATCTCATTTAAAAATTAAGAAGAACCCTTCAAAGTAGGCAATTAAAGTATCTGAATGAAAACTATGTTAAAAAAATATCTCAGTAACAGTATGGAAAAATACCTCTATACTTTTAGGTTCACTTCATGTGTTTTSTTGGTTTCCGTATAAATAAAAGGCAGTTTTTAGACTTGGAAGCTTGCCACTTCATAAAAAATAAAATAAAATAAAAAAAGCTATGCTGTGAAATAGCAAAATTTCACAATAAATCAAATTCACAAGTACTTCCTAAGCAAAAACTAGTAGTTTTTCACAGCAAAAGAGCAGAATTGGTTTTGTGGTATCAAAACAAGCTATCTTCACTTCCATACTTCAGTGAAGAAATAAACTAAAATTACATTTCCATTGCTATAAGCTTGTAGTTTATATTTTTCWCACATGTTCCCTGGGTGAAGTTATAACAGGGCAGTTGCTGAAGGAGGGCTTGCATATATAATAAGTAGTCAGAGGGGCACGAATGACAAGTAGCTAATTTACTCTTCATACATTTACTTGTAGGGGTTTTTACTTTTACAGGCTTTTCAGATTTATTTMGTTTATCAACCAAAATTGACTTTGATGGATGAAAGAACATTTGCAAACTATGTAGCCACAGATTTTACTAATATTAGTATTTTTTCAAAGAATTACCTGCACACCAGCAATCTGTATACCACCGAAGTCAAAGGGAAATCTGCTGTTGACATCTATAGAAACAGAACCTAATCRGTCACTGTGCCTAGCTTTGTCTTGATGTAATATTTTCTCTTACAGTCTCYTTTCTAGTATTTTCTCTCATTTAAAAGTAAAGATGTTTATGTGACATAATAYAATGTCATGTGGAGAGAACCATACTGATGCAAGATAACTGAGGAACAGCTACATTAGCCTGGAAGAGCGCCATACCACCTATCAGCAGTGCTTCTGGCGCCTCTGCTATGTTGTTTTGTTGTGCTGCAGTATATCAGACAGACATATTCTGAGAGCTCATTCTCTCTACCTGCTAAAGAGTGTTCGTATTACTATTTCCTATTGTTCTTAGTCCTGTCAAACACTCATGTGTTGCTTTATTCATCCCCAAAAGCATTACCACACTGTTCAGATAATTCTCAGCTGGTGTTTCCCAGCTCCAGCACTGTTGGGTTACTCTCTTACATGATTTTTGTGTGTAGCTTGTCATGTTATACGATAAAAAGCTCTTCTGCACACACACAAATGAGCACAAAGAGATGAGGGAGAAGATGCTGGTGAGGCAACTTGAATATTACCGTGCTGGGCTGCTTCCTGGCCCATCACAGGAGAGCAAATGGCCCATCAAGACTCATCTCCACACATGAAGGAGTGGAAGACAGGCACAACAGTAGACAAGAGTAYCCCAATAACCCAAACAGAGACACAAACAAATGTTCCAGGCCTCCAGGGCTGTTCCAGGGGTGCACCAGCCCCATGGTCTGTGGGACACAGAGGAAGAGTGTTTGGAGATTGCACAACGCTTAGTAGGGGGTGCAAAGAGGAAATATAGGTGTATGAAGGGAAGGATACAGGAAATTTGAGGAAGAATAGACTTGGAAAAGGGGATAAAAATGATTAGGCACATGTAAGCTAGTGTCTGGTCAACATACTTGTCTGGCCATGCCTGGTACCTGATCTGCTCAATCTGTCCTGTCTTCTCTTTAAAYTCCATTTTAACTATTTTCTGGTGTGGTGGACTCTGTCTTGTGTGTGCATGTGTGTATAGAGGTCTAAGTGCCAACAACTGGAGTCAGGCCACAGCTTATGCATACAGTTGCTCATGAACATCAAGATGGACTAGGCAACGAGTAGATGAAGTGACCTGGGAGATAGACATGTGTGCATGTGTCTCTATGGGCAGGACCAAAGGGGCAAACAACTACTGGAGGGAGCACTGGAGTCCCAACTAAGTGGTGGAGAGACTGTAGGGTCTAGAGGTCAATTAGGAGATGCACTTTTGTGTGCGTGTTTGTGTGTATAAATGTCTAGTGTGTGTGTGTCTAGGGGTGAGGCACTCAGAAGATCAAGGATCCAAAACCAGCTACTGGATAGACTGGATAGACCAAAGACAGCTACTGAAGGGATCCACAGTGTGTGTGTGTGTGTGTGTGTGTGTGTGTGTGTGTGCATGTGCACGAGTGTGCAAGCATGCATATCCGTGCATGTAGGGGGCCAAAGTAGCTCAGCTGGGAAAGCATTAGACTGAAGATCTAAAGGTCCCCAATTCAAGCCCAGGCTTCAGCAAGGGAGGTCCTTGTTGCTCCTTCTCTGGAGATCTTCAAGGCCCGCCTGGATGCAACGCTGTCTAACATGCTCTAGGTGACCCTGCTTGAGCAGGGRGGTTGGACTAGATGATCTCCAGAGGTCCCTTCCAACCTTACCGATTCTATGATTCTGTGAAATCTATGATCTGTGTGTGTATCTGTATCAGTGACTTAAGTGGGGTTATGGGCCTCAGAGGCTTGTGTATCCAGTTACCAGCAACTGAGGAGATCAGGGATCCAGGAGCAGCTACTGTGTGGACGGAGTTTCTCAGTCTCAGTCTAACTGCTGGATGRATTCATGTTATAAGTATCTGTGTACATATATTTGTATGCCCCACCGATGGACCTTCCTCCTGATCAGCCAGAAAAAGGACCAGGAAGAGGCTGCTCATGCTGTCTGTATGAATGCTTTGTCCGTCTGTTTTGATCTATGTGGCTGTTTCTCTCTCTCTCTGCATGTGTGTGCACATATATAKATATATTCATATAAATACRTTCTGTGATTTTGTGATTCTGTATGTATGTATGTATGTAYGTACACCTATGCATATGCTGTATATGTGTGTTCGCACGGATAACTACTGGGAATACATGCTCAGACTCTCTGCCTGTTGGACTAGAGGACTGGGAGCTGCTGCGGCCTCATCTCTAGTTAGAGACTTAACCTCAGCAGGATTTTAAAACCAAATTCTCAAAACTGGAATGAGCTATACCTAATGGAGGTGAGATTGTTCATAAGCCATAATTCAGTGGTGATATACATTAATCTGTTAGACAGCAAGTCTRCTTTCATATTGTTCTTTCTTATGGTGTTTGAGTTCTGTTTTAAGCCCCTAACTCTCTCGACGTAGTTCTTGGAAGCATATTCCACGTACCTGTGAAATCCACTGGGTGGTGAATGTCAGAAAGGTGTCCCAACATTCAGTACCTTTACTGAATTTTGGTCTTCGTATTTTTTAAACTCAGTGTTAGAGCTTTTGACTGCATGATAACTTGATGTTACTTCAATAATTTTGTGATTTTGATGTTGAAGTCACAGGTCATCCCCCATACTCCAGACATGATACTGTCATGTACATTTATCCACCATTCATTCCATTCTTATTTATTGAGTCTTTGAGCTACAAAATCGTTCAYAAAGAGGATGTGCTTTTCTACTTGGTATTTTCCTCATAGCTCTTTGACTGTGTTCCTTTCTTTAATGTTGTGGTTGATGCTTGTGAAACAAATTAATTGACACAGCAAAATTAAATGCAGGATTAAGCACTCAGTTTCAGAAAGTAACTATAGGTACCACACATCTGGCCTTTCTTGAGTTCTCTTAGGTCTGTAGGGAGGTTGGGCAATTCAATATCAATCTGGCTTTAATAATAATACTCTCCAAAGTATACTTAAATAATGTTAAAGGCATAGTACAAACTGACAAAAGCAAGGCAATTCRAAGTTATGATGGATACTGCCTTTCACTGTGCGCAGTTACAGGTATTGCAGAACAAATCATTTAGTGACCCGAGAGCCTCCCTGTAATGGCTAAGTATAATGGAATAAGTCAAGCCTTGAGTGTTATACTTTATACTGATTTTTCCCTTGCTTTTGTCAGTTTCTGTCATAATTTGGCTTTTAGCCCATTAATTTCTTCCATTAAAGAAATGCTCCCCATGGAAGTAGCTGCCTGCCATGGGGATATGCAGTCTGAGACTTCTTAAAATATATATCGTGTGTAATTACATATTGAGGTTCTGCTAGTGTAGCAATTATTTTTTTTTACATTTCAACGCCTATTATACTCTACACCATTTTCTACTACTACTTGCTCTCCTAGATAATCTTTGTGAAGAAATTCACAATGAAATTTTCCATATGTTTGAAGTTACCCAGTTAGTAATCATATAGTATTGCTTGTCATAATCAATAATGTTTACCAGAATATAAGTTAATTTTCTGAAATAAATGTCCAGTTACATTGATGTGATCGGCTGTTGACACTGATTGGCAGACAGAAGTAAGTCTTTCTGGCAGAACTGAAATRTAATAGCTATTTAAAGAATGTGGGCAATAAAAAGCTACAGTTCTTTAAAATTTAATAAATACAAAGAAATTTATGCTTAAAAGTGTACTACCTTATTTACCTACCAAGGGGCTCTGAATGGGAACAAAGGGCAAAAGTGTATTGCTTACTCAGAAGAGCAAAGGAAAAAGTACAAAAAAACTCTGTAATTATTACTATGTTCCTGTAAATTGCACTTTTTTAATCCCTCTGCTTTGTCACTAGTTGCCCTCTGTGCACCCCATAGTGTATAAGAGCATATATGAATAACAATAAGAGAGATAAGAGATTATATTAACTGTTATCAGTTAGTTATGGCACCAGAGGATCAGCTAACAGAGTCACAGAGAAAAGCAGATCTTTTCAGGAGGACCAGCAAGTTTAAGTGGAAGTTGGATGACACATGGTTGCTGTTAGACTCAGCAGGAGTGACAGCAAAGGGGGAGAAGGGCTGGTTGTGCATGCAGCAGGTAGAGCTTGGGGCAAAGTGCCCGTTGTTTTTCTACTCAAGATGTTGATGGTCAGACTAAAAGGAAAAAAAAAAAAATGAGAGAGCCCTGCACGAATAGTTTTGTAGTGTAGTTTCATCCAGATGCCTGCGTATCACAATGAAGGTGTAAAATAAGAATCAGTAAGGGAAACACTAAAAGCTATTTGCTTGTGAAAATCTAAAATAAAAGATCCTTTGCCAGACATTGAATTTCATAACAAACCTTTTTCTCCATTTAGGGCCCTTGCACAACATCTTTTTTATTTCTCTGTGCTAAACTTCTTAACTAAGGCCAGACCTTCCTAATTTGTATGAGATAATTACATTTATATGTTTGTTGGGTCCCTTTATATCCTGCCCCACCTAATTCTTCTGTTTCTTTCCTTGATGTCAGTAAAACAGAAGCATGTGCTAGTGCCCAGCAATTACAACCTTCTGTTGACACTTCTCTATAGTCTTTGTAATAAAATGTCCAACAGTTCTCCTTCGTGATCATGCGGCCCTTCTTCACCCCTAACAAAATATGCTTAAATAGCATTGTCAAAACCCTGGAGGATTTTTTCTGAGCATTGCTTAGCAACTCTAATAAGGCTTGAGAGCTTTTAGCAACCATCTTTTACTGTTGGGAACTGTGTGGCCCTTTCAAACAAGGCTTTAAAAATGCGGTTTCTCCCATTTAGATGTCTCTGTCTCAGAGGTTACTATCCCAGTTGTCATAACTTCTTTCCTATGTGGATGAGTACTTGCAAATTCATTGTCCACTGTGCTGATATCTCTTCAGACTATGTTGCTAGACACAATAATCCAGGGGTGGTTCAAATATTTTTGCATAAGCTACTGAGAACAGTCAGACTCTTCAGCTAATGGAGAAGAACAAAAGCTCCAAAGACAATTCAAATTTCAGATACTCTGAATAATGTGGCAGGAAAAAACTGCTCAGTTCAAATAGTTTAAACTAAATTAGGATCAAAGTAGCTTAGCAGAATTTTCTTGTTTTTATTTTTGTTTTTTTTTTTAACAGCATATAACTAGCTGGCAATCAGTGAACTACACATTCAGGATCGGTATCAGTAATACAACATATAACAAGTCTCTAAAAGCCCTCCTATAACTATATTTCAAAAAGTTCACCTCCTGCCCCAGCAGTGGAGGTCCCCCACACTCTGATGGAAGATGTGGAAGCTCCAGCTTCACTGAGGGACTGCCACTGGCATGGACAGTCACCACGACAGCAGCTATGTCCTCTCCAAGGTCTTTCCCTCCTGTTACAAATTTGCATGCTTCTTTTATATTTCTTTATAGACTGACTCCCTCTTTGTTGCAAAGGTTTCTAAAACCCTCCACATGCTGTTTATTCTAGCTGATCATCACCATCCTCCTTAACACCATTAATTGGGGGCTGATGGTTGTCTTCCTCTTTAACATGATTAGTTAATGGGGTAAACACCATCCGAACAGTTTTGATTATTCGATCCTCCTGCACATTGTGTGCATGCACGTTCTTACCTTAATTGGCGGTGTGAGCCAGGCCATTTGCCAAGGGTGCATTGCTTCATGCATTGCTTCATAGAATCACAGAATCGTAGAATCAGTAAGRTTGGAAGGGACCTCTGGAGATCATCTAGTCCAACCTCTCTGCTCAAGCAGAGTCACCTATAGTATGTTAGACAGGGTTGCATCCAGGCAGGCCTTGAAGATCTCCACAGAAGGAGACTCCACAACCTCTCTGGGCAACCTGTGCCAGCGCTCCATCACTCGCACAGGGAAGAAATTCCCCCTCACGGTCAGGCAGAACTTCCTGTGCTTCAATTTCTGCCCATTGCCTCTTGTCCTGTCACACGGGACCACTGAAAAGAGGTTGTCCCCGTCCCCTTGACATCCTCCCTTCAGGTACTTATACACATCGATAAGATCCCCCCTCAGTAATGAAGTTTCCCATCTCTCTTGTCTTTTAAGGATGTCCACAGAAAGAGGACTTCTTCAGGCAACTCAGTTCTATTTGCTACAGTGAATTTTGACCAGCGTAACTAGTCCTCGTTCAGGAACAAGATATTGTTACTCAGTAGGTTTAGCTGTAACGTTGCCTGTTATTTCAGGAGCAAAACTGATTTATGAAGTGTAAACTGACATTTTAACTGTAGAAAGTGCTGGTTTACACAGCTGATTGTCCACCATAATTCTAACACCACTGTTTTATGGAAGGGCCACTTTGCTGTATTTGCAGTATTTTTTTTGTAGCTGGAGAACAAAGATTTTAACCCCGAGTGTGCCCCTGACTCAAGGCTTCTAATTTTGACTTTATTGGCAAAATCTTCTGAAAATGGAATCTCCTCTGCAGCAAAACTTACTGAGGCTGAATTGGTGGCACAATTAACCAAAGCAGTGGAAAGACAATGAATGTTGTGAAGTAGCACACAGTGTTTTCTTTTACACCCATTCATATAAAGATTACATGCAAATTTGTGTTTTGCCAGGAATATCTGAAGTAGTTTACTTTATATCTGAAGAACTTCATAAAAACTTTTTTAAGAAAACAGCAACTATAAACCTGAATAACTTATCACTTAGGGACATCTTCCATGATCTACCAAACCAAACCTTAGCTTTCAAATCCTCATTCATTTAGCAAGAGAACATCAAATCAGTATGAAGGATATGTCAAAAGATGTTTGAACTCAATATGAGTCATTTAATAAATTTTAGAGTAGGCTAAAGCTCTCCTTATGATATTAATAGTTAATTCAATAGATTCTTTATTCTCATTTTTTTTAAAAAGAGAGTACTGCCTTGAGATTTTTGTTTTAATTAATTTCTTAATTGTTGTGCTCCTTGAAGTCTATGATAATATGACATATTCATTAAAATGAAGGGGAAAAGACTATTTTCTGGTTTGTTTTTAATGCAAACTATTTATATCACAGATCTTAAAAATCTTTCTTTTTTCTTTCCCCCCCCTTTTTTTTTTTTTTTAAAAAAAACTTTCCCAGGGGACCTTTACTTAGACTTGATATTTGGGAAAGCATCTGAGGTGAACTGTTTCTAACTATGTGCTGAATGGAGACTTAACCTATTTTTTTTAAGTTAAAGACTTCCTTTAGAGTATAAGTGTAAGTTTGGGTGTGAGTTTCAGTGTAAAATGAGGATCTGATAAACTAGTTCTTTCACCATATTATATTAAACTATTTTCATGATTAGGCCAGTAGAATAAAAACGACTACTTGGTAGTGGTTGTCAGTGTCATTGCTGCAAATGATTAGTGCAAAAAAATTTGAAAAGCCAATTTTGTACCTGTTGTTATGCAAAAGCACACAATGCGAAGCTAAAAATCAAGATTGCACAGGGTAACGATGCTTTACTATTGAAATTGTGTGTTTATAGCATTCTAGAGACAATATTGTTTGTTTGTTTGGAATTCAGATGTCCCTCTCAAAAAAACAATAAATATTAAATAACTCACTTCCATAATTTTTCATTGTTTTTGCTTCAGTTGCTTCACTAACAGTACTCAATGTCTTTCTGTTTACACTGCAGCTTTAATAATCTTTTTTCTTGCCCAGACACATTATTTGTAATGCAAATGGATTACCGTATAAAATTAACCTTTGTAGATGCACCACTACTTCATGTTCTCAAAGACATTTTGTCATTTCTCATATTGTCATTTACAGACAAGTTCAACCACAATAATATGATTGAAAAAAATCCCATCAAATCATTTCTATTGTSAGTCTTTCTTATAACTAAGTGAAACAAAAATGAGGTTATGTACAGAAGGAAAGTCTATTCTACTGTTGCTGATTGTCTTAGGAACAACAGTAACACTGATCCTCATTTTGCAATTAATATTTGTAGGAATTTGCTTCATAAAAAAAAGTGAAAATAATGTCAAGGGCTACTGTCTACAGAAAGCACTACAGAGATTCCCATAGTATAGTATTGATATGATACTATTACACATAGAATGTTAAGAATTTTTTTAATTCAGAAAAAAACAGTCTAAGAAAGACTGTGATGACATCTGTTAAAACAGAAATAAATTTTTTATGCRTGTTATATATAGCATTTTTGTAATAACTGTTTCAGAAGCTCCCATTTGTAGGCTGGCAGAAAAAAGCTTATTGATTAATGATTTCATAACTAATTTAATAGATTAGGATAGAGCACAAAAGAGACAGAGAGGTCTTAAAAGGGGAAGGTCTACAAATTCATCCTCCTCCTGGTACAATATTATTTCAGAATGCTTTATTCAGTATATTTCRAATGATTTAAGCAACAAGGCCTGTGCTATAACACTTTTTACACAACATTATAACGAAGTACATCGTGTATGGTTTCAGAAAATGTAATTTTTTTCCCTTAGTACTCTTTGCACCATCCTAAAAATGCCCCTTTTCCATGAAATATTTTGCACCTTGTTATCCTATTTTTAATGGATGGTTTGACCTCACTATTTTTTTTTCCTGATTATTCTAGTAATTTTGAATATTAACAGTTCCAGGACTGTTAGTTTTCTGACTGCATGTCTCCAAACACCTCTGCTAACAATTGTCTGAGATATCTTGATTTTCTCTTCATATTACATTATAGTTTTGTTTAAATTAGCTCTCTCTCTCATTGTTATTGTCACTATTAGATCTTCTTAGCTCTCTTTCGAGTTTACAGACCAAAACTCTATGCTTGAAAGGGCAAAGGTTCTTCTGTAATGTACAGATATAAGCTCTTCCTAGAGCCTCCTGGCTACTTTTGCTGACAATTTGGAAGAAAAAAAAAGAAGCTCTTGGGCCTTTCATCTTTGGAAAAGCTATAGAAATAAAGAGTATTAAAATAATTTGAGCTATAGTCTTGCTGTTCTTTATTCAGAAATTTGCAGTGGTCTTCAAGCTTTTCTAAGCCTTTGAGAGTACAACTCAAGTTTGGATTAAGAGAGTAAAATGTAGATGTCTATATGTAGGCATCTACATATCTACTTTTTTATTATTATTATTATTATTACTTTCATTATGGTCAGTGGTAGAGAGAGAGGTCCTCTGACATTATTCTGCTTCATCTTGTCTAACTGTAAGCATCTACAATATAATTGCCTATATCTGAGCTAAATGTACAGACTCCTATGAYATTATAGTCAATGGGAGTCTGGCAGACAGTCAACTAATTCACTCGTGGCCTGATGATGCTGCCACACACCTAGCACCATTTGTATCATACTCACAACCCAGATGCTTCACCAGAAAAATGTAGATCTCCTGTGGATTTTGTCTGCTTTAAGTCAGTCTTAGGTATCTTTTGATGTTGGTGGAAGGATATAAGTGTTTCTACAGTGTGAGTCATCTTAACTTAAAAAAATAAAAAGGTTTTTGTTTCTTTTGAATATGTATACATTCAAGAGCTCAAGAGCAAATCTGGGTTAGGGGAGTAATATRAAATAAATTGAATGGGCCTATTTTTTAATGTCTTTTGGATAATTGAAAACTAAGATTTTTATTAAGCAACAACAAAAATAAGAATTAAAGTTATAAATGAGAATTAAAGTCATCATACTTTATAGACAGACAAAAAAAAAAAAAA
>NW_028186423.1:3102931-3124876 GCF_003343005.1 Rhea americana
CGGCACTTGCCCTTGTTGAACCTCAGGAGGTTCCTCTCCGCCCAACTCTCCAGCCTGTCCAGGTCTCTTTGAATGGCAGCACAGCCCTCAGGTGTGTCATGCACTCCTCGCAGCTTGGGATCATCWGCAAACTTGCTCAGGAGGCACTCTGTCCCCTCATCCAGGTCACTGATGAAGAAGTTGAACAGGATGGGAACCAGGACTGAGCCCTGGGGGACACCACTAGCCACAGGCTTCCAGCTAGACTCCACACCACTGAAGACGACCCTCTGAGCTCTRMCTTTCAGCCAGTTCTCAATCCWCCTCACTGTACACTCGTCTAACCCACACTTCCAGAGCTTCTCTAGGAGGATGTTATGGGAGGCAGTGTCAAAAGCTTTGCTGAAGTCAAGGTACACAATGTCCACTGCTCTCCCCTCATCTACCCAGCCAGTCACTCTATCACAGAAGGATATCAGGTTGGTTAAGCAGGAYTTYCCCKTGGTGAATCCATGCTGGCTACTCCTGATCACCACCTTGTTTTCCTCCACATGCCTTGAGATGGCATCTAGAATGAGCTGTTCCATCACCTTTCCAGGGATGGAGGTGAGGCTGATGGTCCTGTAGTTGCCTGGGTCTTCCTTCTTGCCCTTTTGGAAGGCTGGAGTGACACTGACTTTCTTCCAGTCCTCAGCACCTCTCCATTTCTCCAGGACCTTTCAAATATGATGGAGAGCGGCCTGCAATAACATCTGCCAGCTCCCTCAGTACCTGTGGGTACATCCCATCTGGGCCCATGGATTTGTGGATGTCTAGCCTGCTCAGAAGGTCTCTAATCCTATCCTCCTCAACCAAAGGAAAGTCTTCTCTTCTCCAGGCTCAGGGATTCCTGAGGGCTGCCCTTAGCAGTGAAGACTGAAGCAAAGAGGGCATTCATGTATATGTCACGTAAAAGAACTTGTTCATGATCAACCAAAATAACCCCAGAGAAACTGTGGAGAGATCTGAGTTCAAGATTCTCACCCTCAAAATTTGAATGTCTTGTTCTAGAAGTATTAAAGTTTCAGATTATTTTTCTTTGCTTGGTTTATTCTTTCCTTTATTTATTTATTTTTCCCATCTGAATTGGTGTTAAAAATGGTGAACAGTTCTGGCTATTGTTGTGTCTGAGTTATAGCCTAAGTTGCTTTCTTTCTCCACTAACTTTTGCATGCAGTTTAACAAACAGATGAAACCACAGGGATGGGTAAATAATACAGTGCAGGATGTCAGCATGATGAATTATTCGTGCTTGATTCTGAAATAAAGAGATGCTTTTTCAAGTGAGTGAGGTTTGTTACAATCTTATCTACCTAGTCTAGAGGTAGCTGTACCTGACAACTAGTTACAGTCAGTTTTGATGATTCTCCATGTGGTTAAATTATATGATTTCCATATAGCAATAAACGATTTTCCACTTTCTTTAATTTGATACCACATCCTTTCAGTGGAAATTTTCGTAAATAACTTGTTAATCCTGGGGATCCTCTGTTCTCAGATAATCAGACAACCTTGAATCATATATTTTCTCAGATGACATAGCATTCTGTGGACCATCCATCAGCATATGTTTTTCTTTGAATGGAGATTAACATTCTTTTAAGAAATGATATTTTACTGATGTTTTTCTGAGTGTGGTTCAAGGCAGTCTTAATACATTCTTGATCACACATGCATTCTTTCTTTCATTAAGATTTTCAAGGTCTCTGGAAAGTCATGCTACATAACACAAAGAAAATATAATGACTATTTGTAACACCTAAAAATTAATTTGTTTGTAATATCTTAAAATCTATGTAACTATACGAATGTTAACGATAGTTATCAATTTTGTTTACCTGAATTTATTTGATTCTCTTTAGCATATAATACTGCTTTACTTTCCCCTCATCTTCCCTAAAATCATCTTGCACTGATTCTGAGTATTTTCACTTTACTTTTGTTTCACGTCCCTTTCATTTACAGACCTTAAATTTTAATTTTCATGTCTTGCTCTGTTTCTTTCTCAGTTCATTATTGTTTTTACTCTAGTTGGCATCTCAAGAACTGATTACTTGAGTCAGCACCAAAGCTTACTATAATGTCCGTTGCAACCTTTCAGTCTGCTTTGTGATACATAAGAATAAAGTGTTTCTTTTAGCTTGTCCTCCCATGCTGCATGATCTTTCTCCCTTGTCTCCTTTTTTTCTCCTTGTTTTCGCTGCTCACTGATAACTACCCTCATGAGTAACCAAGATCAGAATGGTCTTTTAGATTAGTATGATAGCACACCATGTTTTATGTAGTTTTCTTTTAAATGTCACTTTTAAACCAGTGTCAAAATGGGCAATGAAAAAGAACCTTGAACATAAGCAGCGTGGTTTATCTTTCCTCAGTGCAGATTTCCCCCATTATTATGTATATTATTGCTTCTATCATTTATTTAAAAATGCTTGTCAGTAGGTGTGATTTTTTTCTGCCTGAACAGGATACATATTTTGTCATTCTTGTGATAGATAAACATTCATTTTTATAGTAATATATCTCTATAAAAACTGAAAATTTTAGATAAAAAGGTGTGTGTATAGTTAATCTTAGATTTAAAATTTCAGATAAAAATTTAGAATCTGATGAGTATTATGAACAGAAGCAGAATGAATGGGTGCAATAATCTCATATATCTTGAAGCAAGTAAACCTAAAAATTGGAAGAAAGTATGTGTAGTCTCTGATATATCACTTACTATAGAATAAATCTTTCATAAAATATATTTAAAGTGTTCCCATGTTAGTATATCAATAATAATGAAAAAGAGTTGTGATTTTCAAAATGGAGACAAGCAGATCAAAATTCTCTGYGCAGACATTCAGATTCTTACACATTTCTCATCTTAATTTCTGAAATTACTCTCTTGAATACACATCTCAATGTTCTTCAGGCATTAGCTAAAAATTGTCAGATATACAATTGAGAACAAATCCTGTATATAGAGTATTACTAAGATTTTAACCTCAAAAAGAACCTGAACATTTGTTGTTCTAGTTTCTTTCATATAATACACACCAGAGAAAAACATGCAATGTCTGAGTATCCAACTTTCTTTTGACTTTTTTTTAATTGTAACTTTTTTTTTTTTTTTAACTTTAACTTTAAAATTAAATCCAGTTGAGAAGAGAGTGCTTTCCTGGGAAAGCTATTTTGTTAAAATGTCTTAGAAATGACCTTTATATCTAGTCTAATTTACCTAACTTTGCCTTCAAACCATTGCATCTCATTGTGTCTAATGCCACAATGCTTATCATTTAGGCAGTTGTAGACTGTGAACAAGTCATGTTTGAAGAAATTCAATACTTGGAATTTTTGCAGCTTTTCCATGTGAGCCTTTTCCTCAGCCTTCTTAACTCTAACAATTGTTCTCAAACCCTTCCAAAATTGCCATCTTCTCTAAAGTCTAGGCAACAGAACTTGTCGTAGCAGTCAACTAATGCCTTCATTAATATTGTATAGCAATGATTCAATATAGCAAAATAGTTTTTACTTTTCTCCTTTCATAGCTGGTGATAATGTTTGACTTATGAATTATGTCTGGGTAATCATATTCTTTGGGTTATCTTTGGGAGCAATAATGAGTCAAGGTTTCTCACCTATGAAGTCAAAATGGAGTTTTCGTCACCCTTGAAACTGTTGCTGCTGTGAAAGAGGAATGGATGAAAGGAAAGGCCAAACGAGAAATGGAAATTAGAGGGCTAACCTTTGCGGATTGGGTTAGCTATACCCAGTGACAGCAGAAGGGCAAGGTTGTAGGTGGCGAATGCTGCTTTGGGGTAAGGGTCTCTCAAAGTTGACAGCAGTACCAATTTCCTCCAACCTTTTTCTTGGAAACAGCAAGGGCAGAAATTGACCTCACTTTCCAGTGCTGCTGCATATTTTACCTATGTAAAATAGAAAGCAGACCTTTGCCATCTTGTGAAGTCCGTGGAGACTGCAACCTGACTAAACACCTAGTTACTGGATCAGCCCAAACCCTGCAAGTGCGACCTTCAGTTTTCATTTCTAACATGACCTTTCATCCCTCTGTGTTAGAGAACATCATTAAAATGTATTCATTCTACTAAACACCTCACTATGTTTACCTGAGTTGCCTCTTTATTTATTTATTGCCACTTAACTGATTCTAGTATTTTCAGTACTTCTGCACATAACTCATGTTTTCCTCTAAATTACTAATATAGACAGTGAGTAAGTTTGGACTGAAATAAATTCCTGTGTGATATCACAGGAACACCTATGGTGACTGACAGCTTCCCATCTCCAGTTACTTATTGCAAGCTGGTACTAAGCCAAGTATATGCATATTAAATATGGACACCTTGTGTTTTATGGATCTTTTTAAAAACCAGAAAATCATGTGACATGAAGCCAAGTGCCCTACAGCAGTTTAAATATTTTATTCAGCAAACTGACCTTTATCAACCAAGCTTGTAATCTCATAAAATACACTAAACAGTTTGTATAACAAGGCTTGTTTTCCATAAAACCTCGTTGGCTGACCATTAATTATTTAAGTTATTGACTCTTAATTATTTAGTTATTGCATCTAAATCAGCTTTTTGATAACTTTGAGATTGATACCAGTCTAGCTGTCCTTTAATTTCCTCCATACAACCTTTTAAAACACTAGCGCAGCATTTCAGCTATTTTCAAATCCTCTGTGACATTTCCATTGCTTCTGCTTGAAAATATCTATTTCAATAGCTCACAGACATTTCTAGATAATTCTTTGGATATTCTTAGATTCAGATGTTCTGGTTCAGTATTTTTATATATGCTTAATTCCATTAGATCTTTAATATCCTGTCTGATATATATAATTATCCAAATAAAACACTTATTTCTGTGGTATATTTTTTTCCCTGCTGATACAAAACATAAATATTTATTGAATACTTCTGTCTCTTCTGCATCATGGCAGATACATTTGGCATCTCTGTTTAGTATCAGTCATAACATTACGAGTAAAATTCACTAGATGTGGTTCTGATGTATGTTAGAGCAAATCCACACATATATATATATATATATATTTTTAGTCACATTTCATCATTGGTATATATTTGGCTTCCCTTATCAATTACCTACATTCTTTAGCTATAATGTTTTACACATTGCTYCCTCATTTTTTTATCTTATATATTTTTCCTGGAAAAATATGGCAATATGCAGATGCAAAAAGATCTCTTTCTAACTCAGATATTTTTATTAAAAATATTTTGTAAAGAATAGGTATGTTCATGATATCTGACAAAGCATCTTAAATTCATTCAAATCACACATATATGTGTGAGTGTCAATGGTGTAAGTACAAGTTTCTATGTATATACAAACATACAGACTTTCAAAACTTTTTATTTGCTTGAACAGTTTTTATTGCACCAACTTAAATTGCTTTTATTAAATGTTGGCAGTCTCACTTAATAGAGAAGACAGAAGCAGGTTAAAAAAAAAAAAAAACTCAGAACAACCAACCAACCAAACAAAATACTAGTGACACAAGAATTTAGGCTTCCTAAGCTGAATCCTATTTGCAGGTGAATTGCTCACCATATTTAGATTGCCTAAATCATTGGGAAATAGGCTTAGAAATGAAACAAGAGAACTTAACTTTTGCTGAGGTAATGCTAAAACAGCCTTATAGATGTGCAATTTGACTCCTGCCTTTGTTATTCTTTGCCATTTATCCTGACTGAACAAGGAATAGTGTCTTTCATAACAGTGGGAAGAAAAATGAGAAAAGTGTAAAAGARGTCTATTTTTGCATTTCATAAATAGTTCCTTATTCAAAAACTGCATTTATGAATTCACAGAAGTCAGAATTTTGTCTTATTTTGTAATATGACACAAAATTAACAGCTTTACTTCAAAAAAACACTGAATTTTCCTCTAATTCAGCATTAAGATTCGAATTTGTATTTCCATGATTCATTTCTATGATCCTTGTGGTATTTGCAATTCATCCTATCTCTTCAGAAGAATAAAGCAAAACAACTGAGGGAAAATGATGAGTAAAGCAAAACAACTGAGGGAAAATGATGAGTAAAGCAAAACAACTGAGGGAAAATGATGAGTAAAGCAAAACAACTGAGGGAAAATGATGCAGCACACTTAAAATATGCCTTTAATTTAAAAAAGAACTCCAGGTTATTAAAACTTGTAAATATGTGTATGTGTTTTAATAACCATTCAAGTAGCTTAACATAGGTGAAATTAAGGCATGTCTGTAGTACAAAAATAGCCTTCTACGACACAGTGCATCAGCAACAGTTCACTCCAAATGTTGTAGATAATTAATCTAATTTTCCCTCTGCTTCATTTTGTGTTCTATTAGTTTTCTTATTCAAACTTTCAAGTCGCAAATCTAATTTAAAGCTTCTTAACTGGTCTAATGTGGTAATGTGTTCCATCTGCATGTGGTGTCTAGCAGTGAGTGATAAGGACAGAATACTAATTTGCCTCCCAGTGTGCACAATGCTCGATAAATAAATAATATATTACCTGTGCTCGCCATTACTTGACTACAGAAAGTGTCAAAAGCAACAGAAAAGATGGATGTGAGCTTAAGGTATGTAACAGAGAATGAACTGAGGCAGGGGTGGGTAGGAAAGAGCGAGGCTGATAATAGTCTGTCACAAAATGGCAATTAGTCTAGTAAAGTGGCTAAGTATAGCTGCACATATAATGTATATTAGACTACATGCTGAATAGTGGTTACATTTGAATATTTTTATAGTTTATAGTTTTATATTTTCCCTTTGTATGTTCTTTCATTTCTTTAGAAATGAATATTTTAGCTTTTATTTATTTAATTCCTCACTTTCAGACTTCTTTATTTTTTTAATATATTCACTTTCTTCTATTGTTTGGCTTAGCTTCCTTACTTTTTGTAGGTTCTTTTTTAAAAAAAAATTGAAATTATTTGAGGAACTTCTACTTCCATACCAGAGAAAACTCTAATTAAATAATTATAAAGTTRCTCTTATCTTCCATACTGTAATATAAACCGGAGGAAACTCCATGTTGGTCTATGAAGTTACACTGGTGTAAAATTGTCATCTAGGAGATTAGATTCAGATTACTGGTACTAAAAAGAAGTGGGCAGATGAGTGTATATGCATTAGGGAAGAAAAGATTGTGTGCTGGCTACGTAAGATAAAATAAAGTCTAATACAAATTAAAGAAGGGAAAGGTAAAAATGTGGGAAAAGAAAAAAAAATGTCAGTGTCCTAGATTATTAAAATATTATTTTGTAGAAAATGTCATTACAATTTTGTTTAAATTTAATGCAATTTACCAGACCATAAAGAACTCCTTAGAATAAATGGCTGGTTTCCAGGCACAGCTACTGTGCTGCTGATTACAATACATTCTGACATTTATGACAGTTTTATAATTCTTGTATTCTGTACCTGGCTGTGCTCTGAAGTGTCTCTACTTTGCTGAAGGCTTTCTCCTGGGAAATGGTACTAAAGTTTTGTGGACTGAAAGGACAATAAAACAGTTTGACAGAAAAACAGCATTACTATAGAATGCAAGCCTGTTGATAATTTTTCTGTGATAACACTGTTAAAAATGAGGATTAATTTTACAGACACAGGTATCTATGTAAATTTGTTTGAACAAAAGAATAGCATAGACTTCAGTAGATCTTCCTGTGTAAGTAAATCTATTATTGTGGGTAAGGATTTGTAAGTCTAATGCCTAGACCCTTAAGTGAAATAATACTACTGCAAGAGTTCACTTATTGATGGTTTATGAAGAATAGGATTCGAAAGGAACTGTAGGAAAATGGATGATGAAAATATAAGCAGAAGGAAATAGGAAGGCAGACACAAATCTTATTATAAAAACTTAGACCTTCTTTATATAGAGCATACTCAAAACAACATTTAATCCTGTTTTCAAATGTTTCACAAAACTTTTACAACAAAATCATTACGAACACAGCTTTCAGGATAGTTACTGAGACTCATTTGTTTTCCCTTTAGAGAAAGAACAAGTTGGCACATTTCTGTAATGACTTTGATAACATTGTGAATAATGTTTTCAATAAAAAAAAGAGATTGGAAGSAAATTTCAGTTAAAAAATGTTATGAAAATTGTCAAAAACAGTAGTAATAATAACAATAATCAAAAGCTTTTTATTACATATTTTTTCTTTAAAGGGACACTTCACATCATTGAAATCATATTTGAATTTGAAAATGTTGACCCTCTCTAGAAAAAATATATTGTTTATACACTTGGTGTTGTATAAATAGAGAGAGAGAACTACAAATAGTTAAAGTTCTGGTTTTGAAATAAAACTTAAACACATTGATCTTGAAGCAGTCAGAGAGTGAGGGAGAGAAAGACTGAAAAAGATTCAAGTGTGCTTAAAGGTGGTGCAGAGTATTCTGCTTTACAGGCAGAGAATCACAGATTCGGTAAGGTCGGAAGGGACCTCTGGAGATCATCTAGTCCAACCCCCCGTGCTCAAGCAGGGTCACCTAGAGCAYKTYAGACAGSGTTGCATCCAGGCRGGCCTTGAAGATCTCCAGAGAACGAGACTCCACCACCTCTCTGGGCAACCTGCCCCAGTGCTCCGTCACTCGCACAGGGAAGAAATTCCCCCTCACGSTCAGGCRGAACTTCCTGTGCTTCARTTTCTGCCCATTGCCTCTTGTCCTGTCACAYGGGACAACTGAAAAGAGTTTGTCCCCGTCTCCTTGACACCCTCCCTTCAGGTACTTACACACATTGATAAGATCCCCCCTCAGTCTGAGCATGTATGCTTGACAGTATTTAGGGTATAGCACCAAAGCTCCAATAATTCCCCCCAAAATTACAGCCTCGTCACCCCCTCCGTTCAATGTGAGGGACGAAAGCCTTAGCATCAGACAAATCTTCTCCCTCTTCTACTCTGCTACCTATGTTTACTGCAGAGGATTATTAAAGAGGTGCTCCTGGCACCCCATTGCCCCTGCACTGCCATRCTAATCAAGCCATAGATTGTCCCAAGAAAAGGTATGTTTCTGGAGTGCTGTTCCATTTCAAAGTGCTGGCTGGGAGAGATAATGCAATCATCCGTAGTGTTGTAAAAAAAAAAAACAGGTTTAAACTGTAATCGCATGAAAACCCCTAAATTAAATGAGGTCGTTTGGTCTTTTACAAATGAAAGGAAGACCTCCATGGACCTCTGAAGTACTTAAGGAGATATTATTAGCAACTGATACAGAAGGTGACATTTTTTCCTGTATTGGCACAGCCCAGGTATCATGCCAGAGGGATTCCTACTGCTAGAGACGCCATCTTTCAGACGGAACATAAAAATAAGGTCCTTAACATAACTGGTCATTAAAAATTGTATGATATTTCTCACAATGTTCTATTGGCCAAATTAGAAGGAGGTAATTACATTCTACTTGCTGTAATTAACCCTGAAGTCTGTGAAAATTATGTTCTTTCTTCTCAATTCTGTAATGCAGYTATTCACTGTACTCAGTGTTCAGACTACAGTATTCCCCCCAAAAAAAGAGAAAAAAAATKAACAAATAATTGTAACAAACAATAATTATAACAAATAAGCAAAGATTTAATCTTCACCAAAGGCTTGAGTATTTGGAAGAAGAATGATAAGTAAACCTGTAATGATTAGTGAAAAAGACTAATATTAAGGAAAGTTAAAAAATGTGGCCTTCATTGTGGAATCTGGAAGAGGAAYGATTCAAATGGACAATTATTTACTAGCAATCATATTTTAAGCAGCTAATAACTTAGAGATGTCTGCTTTACTACAGAGTGAAACTTTTTAAATAACAAGAGGGCTTTCTTCTAAATATTTTTCCTAGTATTCAGCAGACAAGACATTATTTTCAAATACAGTAAGAAGCAAATATTCTGGAAAGTGTAAAACATTTATAGTGTTTAAATGTTGCAACATATAGAAATGGAGGAATAAAGGCAAGGGAAGAAGTTGTTCAACTTTAAAGARAGACAAATACTAAAACCTTTAATCATATCAAAAGACCTTGTTAATAAATATGGGTGAAGATATCTGTCTGATTACAGCCCATGAGGAGCTGTTTTGAAGAATGTGAGACTAACAGTTCAGATGTTATTGTTAATTTGTAATTAATTTCTGCATTGTACTAATTTTTATTTCCCAAGGGTCACAGTCAGGCTTCATGTAGCTCCTTTTGAAACCTGTTCTGCTAGTGGCTTATTCAAAATGAATGAAATGAAGTTCAGCAAAGGGAAGCACATGGGGAGGAATAACCAGTAGATGCACCAGTACAGAGTCATGTTAAACAGCTGGAGAGAARCTTGGCAGAGCAGGACCTGGKGGTCCTGGTGGATGAGCTGAACATGGGCTTGCAAGGCACTGTCATACCGAAGAAGGACAATAGTATCTTGGTTGACATTAGGAAGAGCATTATCAGTAGGCTGAGGGAGGTGACCCTTCTCCTCTACTCAGAACTGGGTAGGCCACACCTGGAGTRCTGGGTCCAGTTCTGGGCCCCTCAGTGCAAGAGATATAGTGGAACAAGTCCAGTGGGGGGCTACTAAGATGATTAAGGGACTGGAGAATCTCTTATACAAGGAAAGGTTGAGAGAGTTGGAATTGTTTAGCCTGGAGAAGAGAAAGCTGAAGGGRATCTTGCCAATGTGTATAAATACCTGATGGGAGTCTTCTCTGTGGTGTCTAGTGGTAGGATGAAAGGCAAAGGACACCAACTGAAACACAGGAAGGTCCATCTGAACATAAGAAAACACTTCTTTACTGCAAGGGCGACTGAACATTGGAACCATGGCAAGGATGCCATGAGAGGCTGTGGTGTCTCCAATCTTGGATGCATTCAAAATCCAACTGAACATGGTCCTGGACAACCTGCTGTAGCTGACACTGCTTGAGCATGGGTGTTGGACTAGATGAACTTCGCAGGTTCCTTGTAACCCCAACTATTTGGTGATTCTGTGATTCTATGAAAATTAAAAATGTAGAGTTGTAGCTGGTAGGAAAAAATGCATTTCATTTACATTGCACTCTGSCATACTTAGCCTCAAAAGCATTATTGGTCAGCTTATGGCACATGCTTTAGAATTTACTGATATTATAAAAGAAATGAATGGGACAGTACATCATGTTTTGATCTACCAGGTTTTGTGTTCATTCGTCAATGAAACATGAACATCTTYTTGTAGTCAGTAGGAATCATATATGTTTATGTGTTAAATATGTATAAGTCTCTTGCTGAATTGTATCTACTAGACACAGAGATCAGAAAAAAATAYATTTCCCTGTATTCAGTTCTTGTACACATGAGTAGTGTAGCTTTTATGGGCAGTATCTGTCTCTAAGGCTATTAATACAGTTGAAGTTTCTAATCATAGGTGTCAACCATGTTTAGGAACTTAGGAACTTAGCCACAGATTCCAAATTAGCTTATCAACGATGCTTGGGCCTTTCAGTCAACTTGCTTCCCCTTTATAAGTCTATAAGCACTTCAGTAAGCCTCAACTAAAAAGCAAACAAAACAGGTCCAGTTCATGGCTATTAATGTGAATAAGCATATCCAAGGATTTAAGCTATAACATCTTCGGTAGTTCTTGTTAGACTATTGCAAGAAAGACTGTTCACTTTAGGAAAACAAGAGGAAAGAAACAGAAATGAACAAAGAAATGGAAGAAAATGGAGAAAACTTGTATTGAAACACAGGTACCGAAACAGGACTGAGACACTGAGAAAAGTATTTTTGTACAAAAGAAATTGTACTTCATAATTCCACCTCTCAGATGTGCTTAGTGAAGAATTTTCATGTGAGCACCTGTGCTCATCAGCAAGTAGACTCAAACATCTTCTTTGAACTACTCCGCACAATTTCTGTGTTATCAGCTGATAAAGAATCTGTAAAATTTAATGGATGAATCCTGTATTTTTTATCTTTCTTGGGTAATTCTACTACCACTTACCTTTTGCAATAAGGAGCTAAAGCTCCTAGGTAGCACAACATATGGGAGCGAGCGCCTTGCTTGAGTCAGTTCTACAGCTRAAATGTCATCTGCCGCACATCAGATACACTGTGCTCTCTCTGCACTGCCTAAGCAATGCATAATCAGCAGACTCCATTAACGAAAACACTTCTCAGAATTCRTCCAGACGTTGCATTCCAGGAAGTTCGTAGGCTTCTTGTCACATCCATTTCTATTTCATGCTGATGATACAGCATTTCCAGTRTATTTGTGAAATTTTTGAGACAATAAAAATGTAATAGGTTCCTGTTATGGAAGAAAGTCTCAAAATTTTAGTATGCTTGAATATATATCTTATTTCCACAGAAAACCCCTCCAGGTGCAAAGCTGTGCACCCAGAGGCTTGAAGAAGGAAAGGGAGAAATTTTGCTGAAACACACTCAAGAAAATACTGTTCTCCTAGGCAGAAGGAGAGGCATGAAGGGTACCTTTCATATTAAAGACGAGGAGTTTGAGCCATTTTAGGGTTAAATTACTCTACCTATTGATCATAAAAAGCACAAGAAAAGAACTAAAGAACCATGAATGCATCTCAGCCAAAATATTAGTAACACAATCTGATCATCTAATATTAGAGTAATATTAGTTAAAAGACAATTCTAGAATTTATATAAATTTAATATASTCTGAATTTCAGTGGTATAACTGCAATCCAGTATTGCACTATAATCCAGTATTYTTCAGTAAACTGAGAATAGTTGCAGCCCCTTCTTAATCCCAGCTCTCTGAAAATTACAGTTGAAAATCTTTTCAAATAACCAATATTGAGATAAGTATTTTTCAAAATTTACATTCTGTCCAGGCTATTCTGTCATTTGTTTTCAGAGAATGCATGAAAGCTAGATCATGACAAATTTTGGTCATTAAAAGTTCCATAATCGTTCTTCTTTTTTTCTTTTCTTTTCTTTTTTTTTAAGAGGTAGAGATTTAATTTTAATACTCTGGCCAAATTCCATTCTGGGTACTTAAATTTCCTCTATCTAAAAATCCTAATTGCCCTTTTAATTAAGAACAATATTATTGTCTTCTTCCTTCAAATATAAAAATACTGTATGTTGGTCAGCAGCTACCAGATTATTTTGCACGTTATTTCATGTCACTTGCAATCAGATCAGTTTTTAAACTCAAATAATCCCATAGGTTTAGGATGCAAGTTTCAGTACATATACATGAGGACAGGTTGTCTCTTCTTTACATTTCCTAGGCTAACATCTAAAGAAAATAATAAGCAGCATTCACAGAACAGTATTGAACTTTGTGAGTCAAGTGATATTCATAGAAATCTTTACAATGATTTCCGCCAACTTTCAATGGGGCTTTTTGTGTAATAATATAATAAATTAAGGTAACAAGAAACAGATAAAATTCAAACTTCATTGAAATTAGTAAGAGTTTTATGAGTGATCTTGGTGGAGTCTGCTTATCATCAAAAGAGAGTTTTTGTTTTATTTTGTTTTATTTTGGGAAGGAAGCAGGAGAGATGGAGAATGTGAAAAATTGATGGCTCCTGACATTAACAAGTGCTGCCAAACCAGTTTGTTTTGGCATTGGCAGCATATGTGAAATCAAAGCAAGCACTATGTAAATACAGGTATTAAAGCATGAAATAGTAACTGAATGTAATTTAATCTCTCCATTCTGGACAGCAGGAAAAAAAAAGACTAAATGAATTTTACAATCAAGATCTCACAGGATTAACATTTAGATGAGGGGACAAGTTAGCAGGGAAATTTTAAATAACTACCACCCGCATCCACCAGAAAAAAAGAGAAGAAAAACTTCCAAATAAACAAACAAATAAATACTCAGAAAAGTTTATTTGTACTATAAAAATGAATCAAAGGACATTTAGTAAGTGGTCGGTGCAACAGATAGCAACATAGGAATACAATAAAAAAATCTTAGAAAGATCAAATGCTAACAAGGGAAGAAACCWGATTAATGTACAAAACCCCTCCCAAAGCACTCTGTCACTGCTAGTAATACAAGTGTTTTATTAAAAAACAAAACCTAACTGAAAATCTCGTCTGACAACTGACCCCAGTGGAAAGAATAGTAAAAAACACAGGAGGAACCAAAGTATTAATTCATGGTTTATAAGGTATTATAAATCACAACAAAAGGACAGAGAAAACTATGCGGATAAATGGAATGATAACATTAGATTCTATTTCCAAATAACTCAGGGACACTGAGAACAGCTATGGTATGCTGTAGCTCRTTTATCTACTTGTATGTATGGCAAAGGAAGAAACATGCTGAACTAATATATATCTTTGCAAAACAACAACATAAAAATCTTTTTCTTAATGGAAATGTTTGTTAAAAATAGTGTTTCTTAACAATATAACACAGACCTGAAAGAAAACAGAATAGAAAGCGCTCGGGGGAGTCTTCGTTAAGCAACAGAGAATTGGACCGTTCGACAAATGCCCTTGTAGCCACTCTGTTGCCCCATTTCCTAACACGGGGCACGTCAGGGCCATGCCGGGGGTCGGTCGTGGGAAAGAGGACGGAGCAGAGCACGCGGAGCTTCCTCCGGCCGCTAGCAGGCGGAGAAGCGCCTGCGGGAAGCGCGCCGGGCAGCGCAGCCCTCGCGCCGCTCGGAGTTGTGCTTCGAGTTGGTTCAGACCCAGCTGCGCTGAGGGCTGGGGGAGGTGAGATGAGATCTTAGAGCYTGCCAGCAGCAGCTGGCACTTTTAAAGCACAGCAAGGAATTCAGAACCGGAGTTAAAATACTACCTCTCTCTTCCTTTCTCGCCCTCTTTTTCTAAATTATGCATGCAATGTATACAATATGTATAATAATGTAACTTTATTCCTATTATTCCTTATCCATACAGAGATTTTCTTTTAAATAGTTACTAAAAAAATTCAGATTTCCTGCAATGTCATAAGCTATTATGTAGCTGAGCTAGTCTTACAAAGCTTTCAGATAAAAAAATTGTTAATTTCATAGTAACATGAACAAATGTTCTATACGAAATAGTGTGTATGTTTAAAATGACAACTGTTTTACATTGCAATATGGCATTGCTCTGGATAGTTAGTGTGATTTACATCTAATTATTGATGCAGAGATGTCCTTATTATACTGTATTATATATTTGCTGTTTTATTCCTCTTAACACTACACTATAGCACCTATAATGCTGTGAGAACATAAACAAGTTTTTTTTTTCACTCACAAATAATCAAGAAATTATTAACAAAGTCCTATTTGTAGAATTTAAATAGTGTCAGAATTTGACTTGCAGATCTCAGGACAAATTTGCAAGGTTGACTGTCAGAAAAGATTTTTTTTTTTAACTTGTCAACAGAGTACACTTAAGACAGAGTCAATGAGAGACAACACACTCTAATTACACATTTTTKACAGATTACTTATTGAAGTATAAGTATGCTTTAATAGCATACACAAAGTCAAAGAGCCCTCATAAGAACAGTCAAGATAATTAAGGATGAATTTATTCAGAAGATAAAGAAATTAAGGTATAGACCCTTACCTTAGAAGCTAGCCTTTGAGAATTAGTTTCAGGATATCTAGGACATGGGGATTGTGGATAAGAAAGAGGAGTGGGTGACATTATAACTTAGACACAAGAAAACAGTGTCTCAGATCTGTTCACCTAGCCCTTAGAATTCTAGATTAAAAAAATATATATCAGTGCACGTAGTCCATGCTGCACACTTTAGGTTGATTTCCAYTTCTGTCAGTACATGAGACATTTATTTCAGTGTTATTAAAGGTTATGTAGGATTCCAGAGAACAACAGCCTTAGAGAGATAGCTGTCTTTCTGGGAAAAAAACTTTTTAACAGCCATCATTCCTGTCTTTAATAGTTGCAAAGGGTACCTTTGAGAAATAAAGTGCTACCCTCATTCTAATTATTTAATAGTTTAATACTTTTGTGAAATTTGAATCCCTTTAGGCAAAGAAGGATCTAGACTCCAGTTCGGAGAAAAGAATACAAACTTCATATTCGAGTTTGGAGTAGGTCTCTCAAGCACAGATGCATTAATTTTGTGGTCCCTAAGTGGCTTTAAGTGTAAAATAACCATTTAAGTCCTTAGTTCAGCCAGGATACCAGATCTGCGTGCATACAACAGAAAATTTTGTGAGATCTCRGTCCTATTTCTAGGAAAAGCTTAAAGGTGTGAGGTCTCTCCCAGGCCCTAAACAGATTAGCCGGAACATAGATTTGTACTTGTTGCTTTGTTTCACTTTGGATATACGTTAGGAGTTGGTGGTAGTTCAGATCTTGTCTGGTGCATTAGGACTCTAATGTGACAAGTATTTTACAAACACAACGTTGGCAAAGCATCCACCTCTCAAAGACAGTCTAGTTATAAGATAAAATACTGAAGATGAGTACAAACACTGAGGCAGAGAAACACAAGGAAAGGGATGATTTGGCCACCTTCATAAGCAGTGTTTTAAACAGAGATCACAAAGATGAAGAGCAGTGTARGAACACAATGAGCTAATCCTGAACGCATTTATAAGAAGCTCCTCCCAGATATTCAGAAAAGTACACTGGAAATTGAACTGATAGGCAATGGAGGCTGGCATAAGGGATTGATGGCAGAAAGGTGTGATATTTTAAATGAGAGATGATGTTCAAATAAGGATAAACTGAGGAGAATTTTGAAAAGAAACAGAAATTTTATGCTTGATGTAGCAGGGAAGAGTGGGGAGCAGTGAAGGACACTAAAAAAGAGATTCCAAATTAGTATTATTGGGAAAGAGCAAAATTCTGGATGAATATAAATAGGAAAGGATTGTAATTGTTAATGGCAATGAAGGTGTGGTATAATAAGTGAGATGTGAAGCAATAAAAATCTGGACAGGAATTTTAGCTGTTTGATTGGATAGGAMGGACAGACGTTACTAGAGGAAGATTTAGACATAGCATAGAAAATGCAGAGAGAAGTGAAATAACACCCAGGTTATAGGTTTGGATAATGGGCGGAAGGCTGTGGTGTCCATAAAATTCAGGAAGCGAAGTAGGGTTATCTTTTAGATATGAGCTTGAGTTAACAGTTATTCACAAAGAGATGTCAGGTAAGCTGACCAATATTTTAGTTTGGAGAAGAACAAGTACATAAGTAGTTTTGTGAGTCATTAATACGTAAAAGACGGTTGATTTTTTGATATAAGTCAACGAATAGCACATATAATTGCTATATGATGCAAGCTGTTGGTTTGTCAATTTTGCGATGCGTGTTGGAAAGGAAGGCTTAAAATATTCCTTAGCATGGGCAACATAAAATAGAACCATGAAAAAAAGTATTTCTGCACTTGTCGTGACACCCAGTCTCCAGGTACCAATTAAAGGAAGCCTTAGGCCAGAATTACGCTCCCACAAACCTATGCCTAAAAAGCTCTTGAAAATCGAGCAGGAATCCACTGCAGAACTAGGTATATCATCAGGCTCATTTTAACTCCAGGATTTATTCCCTCCGTTATTCTTAGCTGAGAGACACCTCCATTCATTTAATGTCTTCTAGAAGTAGATGCCTACATCGCTTTAATAAACAAGCACCAAAAACAATTCCAAAAGTCTTTCCTCTGGGACATGACAGAACAATCCTGTGTTGGGACCCTGGGCTTGCACTGACTACGTAGAGTGCCGAAGTCCTGTGTTCAGCTCCCTCCTGTTCTCGGAAGGCTCTAAATCCTCATCTGTTACCTCCCAAGAGCGCACAGTTTCTAGAGAGCTGCAGAAGGTAACTGTGCTGAACTGTTCTGGTAGGAGATATTAGTTTCTATGGAATGGTTTATAGGCACAAATGAGTGCAAGCAGGGTTTTCCAGCCTGCAGAAGATGTTTTGAGCACAGGGTGCTTTAGTATCACTGTAGAAAAACTTTTTTTTTTTTCCCCAACATTTGTGACTAATGTTTCTGAGTTCAGGTCATTGTATGTGATTTGAAAAATAGTTTCATAGACAATTCATGTGGCCACAATTAATCAGCTGAACGTTGTTTTCCAGGACACACATGCACAGATGTACAGAGTAAGTTCTGCAGAAGTGTTTTTACTTATATTCTTCTTACTTTTTAATGACATGCAAGGATTTTATACTAATAGATTGCAAACTATGCAGAAGTTTGCTTAATTAAAAGTTCTATGTAAGCTTACATAAAAAAAGTATGTAGGTTTATGTAGGTTACATAAGTTAACAACCTATTCAATATATACCGAGGTACTAACCTGGGGTGTGATCAGTCCAGCAAGGTGCTTACTGTTGCCAGTAATAATACATTTTCCATCACCTGTTTTCAGTCTATCCACTGAAAATCTTTTCTCATTGTCCCTTTTTGCTTTCCAATTTAATAAAGAAGAGCAATATGATTCAAGAACTTAGTCTAAAAGTGCTAAACTCTAACCAGGCCTTGTTAAATGAGATTTAAAGAGGCAGAATTTTAKCAGCTATTATTTTTAGTTTCCCTTCCAAGTTCAATGAGTAAGCTTCAAATATATTTCACTTTTTTTCTGTATGATGTGGTATGTAACATTTCTCCTGTCAGTCCTTCACCTTGGAGTACTCCTCCCTCTCATTTGATATATATACACACAACCCATATTAAATCTTTTCATCTTGGCTTTTCAGGCCTGTGTCTTTTTTACTTTTTATCTCTTCAAAAATTCTTCTTCACACCCTCATCAGAAAATTCCACCTTAATTACTCTATGTTCCTCTTTCAATTTCCCTAGGAGTGAAACTGCAGCCTGTATTCCACTTACCATTCTGTCCATACATAGTACTATTACTCAGAAATGAGACTAAACAAATGAATAAATAGAAAACTAAAAAAAAAAAAGTAATTATTAAGTAACTTGTTTATTAATAATGATGATAGCTGGTATACTGATGAGCTGACGTTTTAAAAATCTATTTATATGTATAACTAATTTCAGAAAAGACAGTGCCTTTTTATAATTTTATTTTTCAARTCTACAGTGATCCTAAGGAAAATATACTTTATGTTATCAATGTTAAAACTATAGGCAGAATATTTTATTTACTGTTACAAATGCTGCAGCATGGCAAGCTGGTCATGCACATTTGGAAATGTGCAAAAATCAAGAAGTTTAGTAAAACCAGTGAAGAACAGGCTATGGCAAGAATGAATGTGGGAATTTCTGAGGAGTATATGGGGTAGAAAGATCACTCTGGCCTGACAATGCATCAGGGTATTTAAGGTTCCTAGGAGCAGGTAGAGCTAAAGACTATCATAAACTCTTTGCTAAATAGACGTGTGTTACCTCAAATTACCTCCTACATACCATTCATCACAGCAACCAGAAGTTCAATTACTACTTAATTAGAGACCCATTAACCAANNAAAAAAAAAGGAAAAAGAAAAAAAGCCTCAAGATCAAGTGACATTGGCTGGTTCAACCCACATTGCTTGGTGCTCATTCTGAGGTGGGTAATTCTTGGACAGTGCTAACTGGGGCAGTGTAAAACAGAGCCAAGAAGTAGGAGAACAGTTCAACAAAAGGGATACTTATTGTTCTAGTGCTCTAGTTTATCCCAGTCAGGATAGATCTGAGATGAATTATAACGGTAATGTACAATCAATATGCTCAGAGTATCAATTAAATATATATGGTTTTATCTGTGGCTTTGATAAGATTTTGAAATCTATAACAATTATTCATAAAYTATTTATATGTTAGGAATCGATTACTTGAATGAATAACCATATATTAAAATTTAGAATAAGTATTAACCCTGATGTTTGCATTGTAGGGTGCCATGGAAACCATTTTCTTCCAGTAAGTGGAGGCAAATGGTTATTTTTGCTTTAGAATTTCACTTAATTTAGAAATGTATTCTAAATAGCTATAGATTTCATTATTGCCAAGTTTTGTAAAACATAGGGTTAAGTTTATTTCAAAAATCCACAGTATCTGTAAGTTTTGAAAGGTTTTAGTCAAGACATATGTTTTGCTTCAATGTTTTGACATAAAGAGAGTAGCAAGTTAATTAATTACAACTTGCATATTTGTTGTGAGAAAGTTACTCTGCTAAATTAAAAACCTAGGACCTTTATCATGTCAATCATAATAGAATTTCTGCACAGAAACAATTTAAAATATTAGGATCACTGGTTATTAAAGATTGTTTCTGGCATATTTCCTTTAAACACTTCTACTATTTGTGACATATATGACGGATAATAAGGGCCAGATTTATCAGCTAGGTTAGATCATCCAACTAAATTGGATTTACACACATCTACAGCAATTTCAAAATTTCTATTTTTAAAGAWCATTTTTTGATAATAGACATTTAAATTATTCCTGCATGAATTTTCCTGTTAAGCCCCTAATTGTGGTAAGTTTATCTGTTGGAGTTTCCACTTGTCAGCAGAGACCTAACTCACATGTTTAAGTAAATATACTTTATTAAAAGATGTAASATAACTCAGTGGTTTAAGCTAATGTAGTTAAGCTCGCGTTTGCACTGGGTTTGAAGCATGCACAAAGGCAGTTACCTTGTCTCGATTGCTTAAGCCACTATAACTTGATTGCTGTATATACGGGTCATTGGAACCAGGCTCCTAAGACGTTTCCTGAAATTTAACCTGATGTGAATGCAAACAAACCTGTGCACAGTCAAGTGCACCTATCCCGCTTGTATAGTCATCATATTTGTACGTATATATGTACGTATTGCAAACAAATGCCATATCAAATATAAAGCTTGTAGTATTACCATGCCTGCTGTAGATAGTTACATTCCTTTGGAAACTCATCTGACAAAGGCTTTTCCTTTCTCAGTAGCTTGCTGAGTTTTGTGAGCAGCGCACTGTTTATTATTAATTCATGGCATGCTCTGAGACATGTCCATTCAACGGATCATTTGTAATTAGTAAAATAGCCATGCCAAACACAAGAGTAGCATCACTGTGCTTAAAAAGAGAGCACAACATTTTCCCCAAACATTTTAAAGGGCTGCTATACACAAACAAAAACACCAGTCCAGTCGGACTCTATGTGACTCTGTCAAGCAATGTGATATATGCACGTGCAACTCTCCCACACTTATGGGGAAAGTGACATCATTAATCATTCAGCAGATATRTTTCTCACAGTTTATCTATAATAGGCATCAGATGATAGAATAAATTCAACWAAATAAAACAAAAGAATGGAAATATGGGTAGCTATGTTAGCATAAAAGGCTTTTAAAGTCCAATGAATGCATTCTAATTCTATCATAGCTTAAAAAGGGGACAGTAAAAATTACATTAATGTTTATTTTAACTTGGCTTTAATRGATTTTCCTTAATCAAATATCTAATATTTTTATGTTATTGGCACAGAAATTCTCTAAAGCTTTATGAAAAATATATGGAGTAATAATGTTGCAGTATTAGGCAATAAAATTCTCTACCACCTTCTGTTTAGTTCTCAGCTGGTCAAACCAGCCTGTAAGCATTACATGTTTTGCTTGAAGAAGGTGCTGAAATGGCAACAGCTTCAGGATCTGGTCCATAATGAAARAAATCGGTCCTTGCAATATGGAGAACATCTCACTAATAATCTGTTTATGGGAGGAATATAATCAGGAAAGGAGCACCCTGAGGTCATGAAATATATTCCAAATACTCAACTATTAGCTAAGTCCTAATATATATCTATACAAAGGTAAAGGAACAATACATAGCTATAAGCAATGCTCTGTAGAAGATGAGAGTGCTCAGTATCTAATCCAGGTCAATTTGTCTTACCCTTAGCCTGAGGGAATGAGTATAGCATGGAGAACCAATAGTGGGTGCTGAAGATGATCCTGTGATAAAAACTCTTTGGTTGAAAAGATATGTCATTTTTTTACTGTGTGTAATGTTTGGTGATATGCATATTCT